>NW_004524607.1:16459541-16473516 GCF_000260255.1 Octodon degus | reverse complement strand
GTATTCAAAGTGGTTAGGATGGATATATAGTTACATTCTCTTAATGAATAGAGGGATTTATTCTAATGGTGTTTGCAAATAGGATATCAAGTATCTTGTACAGCAATTAACCACTAGGAAGAATGTATGCAACATGTTAATTATTGAAACTGTCATACCAATTTGGTTTGAAAGTGTCTCATTGCTATTTGTTTCTCAATAAAATTATGGGAAAAAAAAAATGACCATTTTGTATCTGTATACTCAAAACAGGATAGATATCCAGCTCCATTCTCTTTATTCAATGAATAGAGAAGTTTGTTCTAATAGCGTTCGGACAGGATATCATGGCTGCATCTTATACTATGAAACCACTATGAAGACAAAAATATGAAATGTATTAATTATTGAAACTGTCCTATTAATCAGTTTTGAAACTGTCTCAATGCTATTTTTTTCAATAAAATTAATTTTAAAGAAGGAATACAAATAGGTTAAAAGAAAAAAGCTGTGTATGGTGGCACACACCTGTAATCCCAGCATGTGGGAGGCTGAGGCATGAAAATCACCATGAGTTCTAGGCTTGGGATGCATAGTGAGTGCAAAGTCAGTCTGAACTACATAACAAGACACTGACTCAAAAAGAAAAAAAAAAATTAAGTTTCTAGTACAGTGGCATACAGCCATAATCTCAACTAACTGAATAAAATATCTAATATTAATAAGTTACAAAACAGACAAAGACAACACAATAAAAATTGTCACACTGTTCAAGGTGTGTACACATTCTTTATCCCATATCCAATAATTGCAGAAATTGTTCTAGATACAAAGATCAAACTGTGGGATAAACATTGTCTAAATACAGCATAAGTTATATAGAAGTTTGAAACAACTCAAAACTGAAGAAAATCTACCCTGAAGATAGTTTTCCCTATTTGGATTTTTTGAGACAAGGTCTTACTATGTAGCTTAAACAGGCTTTGAACACACTATGTAAACCATGCTGAATCCTCCTACCTCAGTCTCTCTAATGCTGGGATTACAGGCATGTGCCACCACCCATCTAAATTTTTTCTGTTTTTTTTTCAGACAGTGTCTCACTAAGTAGTTAGGCTGTTCCTGAATTCACTACTGTAGCCCATGTTGATCTTGAACTCACCGTAATCCTCCTGCTTCTGCCTCCGAAGTGACAGGATTACAGGCATGTGTGCCACTATGCCGAGCCTGTTTTGCTTTTTTTTTTTTAAGGAAAAAAATGTCTTTAAAGAAAAAAAAAAAAATTCTAGGGCCGGCCGGCCTGATAGCTCAGTGGACTAAAGTGTCAACTTAGGCAGAGCGCAGCAGCCAGGGGGCTGTGCCAGCCCTGTCCCTGGGGCCTGCTGAGATGGAGATTGAGACTGGGCATGGTGGCACATGCCTATAATCCCAGCACTTGGGAGACTGAAAACAGGAGGATCACTAGAGTTCAAATGACTAAGTGAGACCCTGTAGACCTGCCCTAAATGCAGAAAAAAAAAAAAAAAAAATCTTGCTGGATGTGGAAGCACATATCTATAACCTTAGCTATGTGGAAATCTAAGGCAGGAGGATCTCAAAAAGAGGTCAACCTTGGCAATTTAGTGAGACTATCAAAATAAAAATTTTAAAAGGGCTATAGCTCAGTGGAAGTACAACTGTCTAGCATGCATGAGGCCCAGTGTCCAATAACCAGCATTAAAAAAAAAAAATCTGAAATGTCCATCATTAGGTAGCCCATAACATAACCTGAACCCTTTATTTAACAAACTCTACATCAAGAGGTGCTGAGGGAACCAAATGGTAGAGAACACCTGGAATCCCAGCACTCTGGAAGGGGAGGAGGTGAAGAGGAGGGAGAAAAGAGGGAGGAAAGAGAACAAGCAACTCATTTGTGATTGGCTCCCTTTAAATGGAAAAATCTGAGCAGTCCCCCCATAAAGATCAAGAAATCCTCCCACACCTATCACCAGCCACACTCACAAACAATATCCTTCACTAAACTCACTAAAAAAGTAATAGAGATATTCTTCATTCCTTGCCAGGAAGCCAGAACCACAACTCCCTCTTCAGCAGATTGGACACAGCTGCAGAACATCTGGCATTCTATTTCCCATTCACAAACATCTGAAAGGTAGAACATTTGAGGAATTTAATGTTTAGATGGGGGACGGGTGGGAGAGTGCTATTTTAGGACACAGCAGGCAAATCAGGGAGCAGTTATCCGGTTTTTATCTCACAGCTCAGGAAAGAAGATGAAGTTGGCGGTCTGGGCTGAAAATCACAGGCGTGGAGGGTGGGGGTTTCTCCAGCTGCTCCACAGCAAGGCCCCATGAACCTTCCAGTGAGCTACCAAAATTTCATCCCACAACTTTTGTAATGCAATTACAAACACTGCCACTTCATCAAGATCTCAAAGGACACCAATACAACTCAAAGTTATAAAAACTTGAAGGTTTTTATACAGCAAAAATTAAAAAAGAAAATGTGGTAATTTTAGCCCTGGAGACCTGTTTGAGAGGGTAGAACTGCTACATGGGTGTGTACTCCTTCTCCTCTAAATGCATGAAATGAGAGATGTTTTAATAAATAAATCATTAACAGCCCAGAAATGCTAAAATAGCTACAAAAAAAAAAAAAAAAAAAAAAAAGCAGAAGAAAAGTGAGCAAGCCAGCGGACAACGGATTGAAGAAAAAAATCAAATTCAACATTGCTGTCAAAATGAGTGGTTTAGACTTCTAAATCTCAAACCAGTGGACATAGTATATACAAATGGTTTTCTTAAAAGTGAAATAGTACAGAATGGCTCATAATGAAAAACATAAGACCATCTCATTACATGGGGAAAAATGCCATTTGATAAAGTTCAATAGTCTTTCCTGACTTAAAAAAAATCTTGGGCTGGGGATGTGGTAGAGCACTTGCCAAAGCATGCAAGAGGCCCACTGTTTAATCCCTGGCTCCATGAAGAAAAAGGAAATTCTGTAAACTAAAAATAGGAGGACTTCTAAACCTAAGCAAAGGAACTGGGCCAGATCCTATAGTAAAAATCAAACTTGGAAACATTCTCACTAAAAATGGAACCAAAATGCAGGCTTTCCTTGCTGCTCCTCAACACAATAATTTTGAGGCAGCTACCAAGGCTAGAGGGTTTTGATTGGGGGACATCAGTTAGCAAAGCAAAGAGAAGCATTCACATCAACTATTATTTCAATAGTTAGCAAATCTGTACACTTCAAACAAAATGAACTGTCAAATTCTTTGTATATTTTCCAAGCCAACAATATCTCATAAGTATCTCATTTATTAAAAATGTTTCTGAAAATGTTCTGTATGGTTCCTAAAGCAGAGAATCCATGGCAATGTGAAGAAGTAACCTTGACAAACCATGGCTGAAATACAGTATAAAAGTGCTAACTTTCCAGAGGGTATGGTTCTCTGCTCTTTACATGTGCCTGTGTTAAAGTATAAAAATGTGCTAGCTGCATTCAAAATTCAAAAAAGAACCAGCTATTTGCTCAGGTTTGTTCTAACTGAGATTCTCTTACTTTAAAACTTATTTAAGGCCCAAAGAGATAGTTCAGTGGCTTAAGTGCCTATCTGGCAAGTGCAAGGTTCTGAATTCAATCCCTGGTATTAAAAAAAAAAAAAAAAAAAAAAACTTATTTAATAAATGTGACTATTTGAAATTTTCCTTTATTTTATATTCTTAAGTGTTTAACTCTGCTAACCCAAGGATCACAGAATGGTTTAGGAAATTATTTCCATTTTTCTTCTCCACCATCAACCTCTCCTGTGATTGGATTGAACCCAGCACCTTATACATGATAGCAAATGCTGCATCACTGAGGTACATCCCGGCTCAGAAATGACTCCTTCTCATTTTCTCAAACTACTGATGATCCCCTTTCAGTTTCAAAGAGGAAAGTCAAAGAAAATGGATCACATTAAATGCAACATTCGTGAAAGAAAAAAATTGTGCCTGGGTGAGAGACATTTTCCATGCATTTGTTTTACAACTCATGCTTTTCTATATATGTGGCACCAAAGAAAAACACTTACCATGCCCCCTACCCAGGGCTCTGATCAAAAGACTTAACTCCAAATGTGCCATCTTTGTGGGGGATGGGAAAGACTGGAAAGAAGGCTTTGTAAGACAAGAATCAAGTTCTCAAATTGTGTGGGAGGGTAGGACTCAGGGGTCAGACCACACTTACAGAGCCAGTCTGGGAGCAAAGAAACTCCCCCCACATGACCTTACAAATAAAAAACGAACACATTTAAAGTAAGTAGTGGAGGCAAAAGAACTTCTTATCTGCATCCAAACCATGTTCAACTTTAACATTTAGCTTCTGGAGATCTGGGCTGCTTCCCCTCTGAACAGTGTCCTCCCACACTTTCCATCACTCCCTCCCACAATCCAGATCTACAAAAGGATTCACTCACACTCGAGAATGACTACCATATTTTGCCCTTTTTTTATATATAGAAGACTTACTCCTTTCACTCTGTCTTATCTTCTCCTCTAGTGGGAAGAAGTTTCTAATTGTATTAGACATTTTATTCATAATTAGTGAATTACTTAGGATGTAATAGCAAAGAAAGCATAAGGCACTTTGCCATGGCTGTATAAGACCATTCAGAAAGTTCCTAATACACACACAAACAGGATACAGAGAGCCACTGTAGAGACATACAGGAACAATTGCACATTCTCTGAGCACAAAATAACAGATGTTTAACAGCTGCCAGACACAGAATAAAACAGTAGAACACAAGGTGAAACTTTGAATTAGCCAAGTGTAGAGGAAAATCCAAAAAGAAAACAGGTAATTACCAAAGTTATCTATGGAAGGAGAGTTCCCTACTGACTTGCTTCTCTTGACTACTACTCATCTATAGTCAAAGAAAGGAAGGTAGTTATACCTTAATTTTAAGTATCTAAAAAAAAAAAAAAAAAAAAAGACAAAGCATTTCTGCTCCTAGTTTAAAACAGTGGGGGTTTTTTTGTTTGTTTTGTTTTGTTTTTGGCGGAACCAGGGATTGAACTCAGGCCCTTGTGCTTGCCAGGCAAGCACTTATTCTACTGAGCCATCTCCCCAGCCAAAACAGTGTTTCTTTAACCTTATAAAGAAACTATATCTTGCCACTTTCAGTTGTACTTATTTTAGTGTGAGAGACAGAGAACAGACAGGGCTTGCTTGCCAAAGATGACCCCAGCAACCATGGGTCCACAGCTCCAACTACACCCTCTCAAGCCTCATTCAGGTTAATCTGGTTAAGCCTTGATTCTTTTACCTGGTGATTGAGCTTTAAAGGGCTGTGGTGAGAATTACAAAGAAGCACCTAGTCCTAAAATAAAGAGACTTACTTACCATTAGGATTGTTACTATTATTGTCATATTAACTACTATTAATATCCTTCAGCTGGAAACAAGTTTCTCCTGAAAACAAAGCCTCAAGCACCCAAAGTTAAAATACTTACTGTGCTGTTCTCTGAGGGAAAAGGGAGAACTTAGGTGAATGGAAAATTCTACTGCCTGCAGTAGAAACACAAAGGCAAACAAAGTACGGGCTTCTGCCCTCCTTACACTCTCTAGGTGGGAAAGATGCCACTTAACACTTAAACGTATTACTTCAAAGTGCTGATAAATTCTAAGTGGAAAAAGGGAAATGAGAAGTTAGCCAAATAAAAAGTGGTACTTCTTGGCAAGGGGAGTAGAATCAGCATGAAGACTCAAGAGGTATTTCAACTACAAGAAAAAAATCCAGTTACACTTTCAGATTAATAAGCAAGTTCAGAGCCTACAGTCAGCCTTAGAAAAACTCAAGTAATGCAACAAGAGGGCACAAGGCTCTCTATCTGGCATTCTCATTTCCCATCCTCCAATTATACTTTCTCCACTTGCTATTCCCCTGCTCCTGCAAGACCACAAAGAGCAGTAAAAACTGGACCACCAAGCCTGGTATGATGGAACACCTGCCATCATAGAAAGAAAGGACTCATGGCTTGGCTCTACCTGAGTCCAACTGTCATGAACTTTCCTGATCACATGCTATGCTAAGGACTCCGATCAAAATGAACAAAATAAATGGGCAAGCTGAAATCATTTTACCAGTGACAGCAGTAGCCAGGACCCAGTGGTGGTAACTTCAACAATCACAGGATAACTTAAAACAGATAATTCATGTGGCCTGGCTGTGGCTATGTCTCCAACTGCCACTTCCCTTGTCCATGGTCAGTTTTCTGGGAATGGCTCTCTAGACTTCCTGTAGCTTCTATAACTTCTCCCACATTCTTCCCACGACTTTCTCATGTCTTAAATTAGCCAGAATCATCTTCTGGATTTGCGACCAATATTTCTGACAGATACCTACACGTTTTTGGGTACCTGCCTATTCGTGATGCTCTTTGGCATACTTGACACCCCACCTCCTATATCCTTACAAGCCTCAACTAATCTAGTCAGTAGAAATCACTCTGCCACCATTTCTACTACTTCACTTCTAGAATTCATGTAGCTCAGATATCCTAGGATTCTTCTTTCTTCCCAAGCTCAAATACTACCACCTAAATCGCATGCCTCAGTCATCTCCTTTCCTTATTGTCAACTTTCTCTTGTTTATTTCAATACTTTCACAACTTCATCTCTCACCTGAATACTGATGCCATTAGTATATCTGTTATGGCTTTTGCTTGAATTTCCCCTCCCCAAGACTCTTGCAGTCATGGGTAGCGGGCCTTTTCAGAGGAAACTAAATTGTGACTGATTCAGGTCCAATATTGGGAATAAGGGTGTGAGTGCTACACCCGCCCTATGGCAGGTAGCCTGCATACAATAAAAAGGACAGAAGGAATTTCATCTGTCTCTTTTCTTCTTGTTTTTTCTGTCTTTGCCCACCACAAATTTCTCTCCTCTGTGAAGCCAACCTGTCTTAGAGCCAGCCAATCATGGACTGAAACCTCTGCACACTGTAAGCTAAGTAAACCTTTCCTTCTGTAACTTATGGGTATTGGGTATTTTGTCTCAATAATAAGAAAAGCAATTAAGACAAAATTTGGTATCAGAAAAGTGGAGTTATTGCTTTGGCTATACCTGACCTTGTGTTTCAGGAGCCTTTGGGATTGGCTTGAGTGAACAGTTCTGAAAGATTCAGAGAAGCCAGCTAGAAAAGTACAGCTAGGAGCCAGCCAGACAGCTCAGCAGACTAAAATGCCTGCTTAGGCAGACACAGGGACCGGAGTTCAATCCCCAGCGTGGCATGTCAGTGCTGAGACAGTGACTGAGACTGGGCGTGGTGGTGCAAGTCTGTAATCCCAGTGGTTGGGAGGCTAAAAACAGGAGGATCATTACAAATCCAATCTGTAGAACCTGTACTAAATACTTTTTTTAAAAATGTTAAAGAAGAAAAAAAAAGAAAAGAAAAATACAGCTGTAACACCTTAAGCTGCACTGCATGGGAGATTTTGGTCAGAGTTCAGAAGACCAGAAGGTTGACAGAAATTCTGATGGTAAAGATCAGGCTCTGGAGGTTACTGCTGAGAAGGATTACACTGGCTGTTGGACTCCAGATAATGTGTTATGGCTAGGAGAAAGTTTCATTGTGTTCATTTCCAGACACTTTTCCTGAGACTAAGATTAAAGTATCCAACTAATTAATCTTGCAGAACAAATTCCAAGGCAGTCTAATGCTGATTCCAAGGCAGTCTAATGCTGAAGCAACGGCAGGACTATTGCAGGCCTTTGGCCAGATTTATGTTGTCAATCATAAGCAAAGAGCCCAACAAAATGATTTAAAACTTTGTGAATTTGGCCAGAAAGGAAGCTCCAGTAAAGCCATGGACTGCAAAGATGGAGTAGAGGAGATCCTAATTGCTGAGAAGGAAACAGGAGATGAGAAATAATAGTTAGGGGCCGGGAAGATGGCTCAGTGGAATAAGCGCTTCCCTGGCAAGTGCAAGGGCCTGAGTTCAATTCCCAATTCCGAAAAAAAAAAAAAAAAAGAGAGAGAGAGAGAGAGAGAAATAATGGTTGAAGGGCATCACAAGAAGCAGCAGGGCTTCACTTTTTGCAGCCTCAAAATTGCAGTAGTAAAAGACATTACTTCAAGAAAAAGCCACAAAGGACCATGTTCCAGAATGGCAACGGTACAGAGAAACTTCCTCAGAATTAGAATTGGAGTGCCCAAGGACTTGACTCCTACAGCCTAGAAAGAGGGAAACCTGACTACTGTTGCAGGTTGCAGCAAGTCCTGGCATGATCCATGTGGCACTGCTTTTAGGTGCATGCAGAATGGAACAGCTGTGGAGTCAGGAAGCTTCTACCCAGATTTCAGAAGGCCTGGGAGGCTAGGCAGTGTGCTCCTGAGAGGGCAGTACATGAAGCTCTACACATTGTTTCTCCTATTCAAACTGTTAACTATCTACCATGTTGGACAAACTTTAGCTTTGACCTATAGCTAAAAGATCACAAAATGCTATCAATTCTAGCTTTATAACACACTACTGTTTTAATATAGCAAAATCTGTCTCTTCACCTACAGTTCCACCTAGCTTCTACCAATTTCAAGACTTTAATACTATTCCAACACTTACACCTTAGTCCGATGATGAATTGTGAAGCCAAAGGTGCAGTGGAGACACCAGTTTAGAGAAGCCAATAATATGGACCCTCTCAAGAAAACTGCAAAAAGATATCAAAGCAGGCTCAAGAGAGAAGCCATGGAAGCTACAACCACCAGCAGTGCCTGCCACAGGGATAGAGCTACCTAAGCCCTTTCTTGGAGTTCACACCTTATCACAGATTACCTCCAATCTGCACATGGAATTTAGTGTTTAATGTGAATAAACATAATAGTGTTTAATGGAATATAGGATTTAATGTTTTCCCTGTTGGATTTTGGACTTGCTTTGGTGGTCCCATTCTTCTGTATCCATGTTTGTAACTTCTGGAATGGAAATGTTTATCCACTGAATGTTGGAAGTGTTTGCTTTTTTTTTTTTTTCCATTTATACAGGGGCTAAGAGTTTGCCTTAAATTCAGTCTTGAGATGTGTACTTTTCAGCAATGCTCAGACTGTTAGTACTTAGCCAACTCTTATAGAAGTACTAAATGCCTTTTAATAGAGGAATGTACATGACTCTTCGGGGGACAAGGGCAGAATGTTATGGTTTGAGTCTGGATGTCCCTTGAAAGCCTCACAGGGTAATGGGGAGCAGCTTTTTAGAGGTGGCTAAATCTAGCTGGTGACTGATTCATAGTCTGATGATGAGATTAAGGGTGTGAGTGCTACACTCACCCTAGAGCGGGTAGCCTGCACACAATATAAGGAACAAAAAGGGGTCAGTCAATCAGTGTCTCTCTCATTGGTTTTCCTGTCTTCCGATGCCATGAACAGTTACCCTCTGCCAAACCACTCTGCCTTGCACTCAACCAATTATGGACTGCAAACTCTACAAACTATGAGCTAAATAAATTTTATTCCTTTAACTTTGTCAGGTATTTTGTCTCAGCAACAAGAAAAGAAATTAAGACTATATCCAACCTCTTGCTAGATATCTTACTAATCCTGTAGAAGTATCAGTGTCATGAAAGTCAACCATTACCTCAAACTCTACACATTGTTTCTCTTATTCAAATTGTTATTTTTTGCCAAGTTAGACAAGCTTTAGCTCTTATGTTACCTTTATAACACAACTCTACTGTTTTAATACAGTAAATTTATCCCTTCATCTACAGTTACAGCTACTATCTATTTCAAAACCTTGTCTATTACAACACTTACACCTTAGCTAGTGCTAACAACCAGCACCGGCATGTATGCCAGAGGTTCACCACCATTGCCTTAATCTATTTGTGATGCTGTAAAAGGTATCTTAAATTGGGTGGCTTATAAGCAACAGAAATTTATTTTTTACAGTTCTAAAATTTGGAAATCAAGATCAAGGTGCTAGCAAATTTAATTATCTGGTGAAGACTCTTAATTCCCATGTGGATATCTTTTCCCATGTTCTTACAGATGAATGGGGCAAGGTAGCTCTCTGAGGGATCTTTTATAAAGGCACTGATCCTATTCATGATCTAATCACCTGTCGAAGGCCCCAACTCTTAATATCATCACCTTGGATATAAAATGTTAATAACTGTGGGGAGATACAGGCAATTAATCCATTGCAACATCATACAGTTATCCTTCTAAGGAACACAGATGATCAAGTCATCTCATGTGTTGGTTACTTTTCTTTCACTGCTGAGACAAAATGTTTGATGCCCAAAGTTAATGAAAGAAATTTGGTTTATTTAACTCACTGTGGAACCAGGCATAGGGGTGCATGCCTATAATCCCTGCACTAGGGAGGCTGAAACTGAAAGATGACACGTTCAAACTGTGTAGGGAGACCCTGTATCAAAAAAAGAAAAAGAAAATTATTTAGCTCAGTTTGTGAAGTTTCAGTCCATAGTCAGCTGACTTCAAGACTGGGTGGTATGGCACAAAGGCAACAGAGTTCAAGGCAGCAGAAGACAGCAAAAGCAAGAAGAACAAAAGGAGGGAAGGGCAAGCCTCTTTTCTTTCCCTATATTGTAAGCAGGCTACTCCTCTAGGGCAGATATAGCACTCACATCATCTCCCTGCTCTCCTCTTCCACAGGATGAGGGAGTTTATAAGTGAAGATCCTGGCCCCCTGCTGAGACACTTAAACTTAGAAACTTGTTAGTTTGATACAATGTTTCAACCATTACACCTCACTACTAACTAGCCTTTATCATGTGTACTAAAGTCAAGACTTTAGTCTTCACATGGGTCAGAAACCTCTGCAAGGTTTTGTTAAAAGGGAAAGCTTTCTGAGTTGGCCCTCTTCTCATTGCACAAGCATCAGGCAAACAGGCACCCAGTGAACTGAACTAAGAATAAATCTATCTTCTGAGTTATCTGTCTTCTGATCAAAAGTTTTCTTCCCAATAATTTACTTATTTATCTATTTTATGTATTTAGTATAGAAGTTACAGGGTCTCACTATGTAGTTCCAGCTCGTAGTGATTCTCCTGTTTTCAGCCTCCCAAGTGCTGGGATTATAGGCGCTCACCATCACACCAAGTCTCAACCGCCATCTCAGTGTGCCATGGGGGCAGGGCCAGCATGGCACACCTAGGATCAAACCCTGACCGCTGTGCTCTGCCTAAGCAAGCGCTTTAGTACACTGGGTTATCAGGCTGGCCTATTCCCAAGAATTTAAATCATATTGGTCAATCTAATCCTGAATCTGAAGCAAGAAACCCCACAGAACTAGAACTTCAAATGAAACATGATGCACTGATGTCCCCAGCTAAGGCCTGCTACAGGCATGGATAAACAAAGGCCAGACAAGGGATCCAATATCTGTAATCCAAGCTACTTTGAAGGCTGGGCAAAAGGACTACAAATTCAAGGCCAGACTACAAATTCAGTGAGATCCTGTCTCAAAATAAAAACAGATGAGGATATAGTGCAATATTCCCTGGGTTCAAATTCCAACAATATAAAAAAAAATAATAAAAATAAAGTAAAATAAAAAACAGGAAATCACCATGAGAGAGTATTTTAGGCTTAAGGTAATGGTGTTGATTGCTCATGGAGAGGGTTCACTCGGCACAACTTGGACAACTTGGGCCTACAACTGGAAGCTCCTAGAGGCCCCAGGAACTCCAGATAAGCTGCTGTACTTCAAGGAAGAGAGTTGTTCTTCTAGTTGTTTTTAATATTTTCCTTTTTTATTTTATTTTTTAAAGGAGTACAAGTTAGAATTAAACAAAAAAAATTACAAGTGACACAGAATTTTACTTAAACCAATATGAATTTCACAGTATTTGTTGTAATACATAGTGTTGTCTTCCAACCATTTATTCATATTACCAGACACATGCATGTAAAATTGGAAGAATGAATAAATGTACAAGAAATTAAGAAGAGAAAAAGTACAAACAATTGAAAAAGGAGATGAAACAAATTAAAGCATTAACTGCTTCTTTCCATAGACCAGCAGAAATGCACAGTAAGATAGGGTCTCACTATGTAGTTCAGTGTAACCTTGAACTTACTACATAGCCTAGGCTGGCCTCAAACTCATAGCCACCCTCCTAGCTCACTCTTCTGAAGGATAGCAGGAATGAACTGCTATGCCTGACATTGGAAGGAGAGTTGAGTGTGACTCTAAGGGCCTCCTGCTCTCCATCACACAGCAGAAATAATTTCTTTGGATATAATGAATACTTGGAGTTCTACAGGAGCATTCCTGGGCCAATAGTTATCCCAAAAGAAATACTACACTTCCTACTAATCAACAGTGAGAACTTGAGTTGTTTGTTTGATGAAATGAGGAAGAATGTGGCCCAAACTGGTGAAAGGTGGTCATTCAGTGATCAATAGTTCTTCCTCAACTATTCTGCAAAACAACAAGAGCTTTGGATCCCTCATTCAAGGTCTCAGCTGGGGACATCTGTGCAATCTTGTTTCATTTGAACTTCTAGTTCTGTGGGGTTTCTTGATCCAGATTCAGCATCAGATCGACCAGTGTAATTTAAATTCTTGGGAAGATAAACTTTGATCAGAAGACAGATAAAGGGGCCAGGGAGATGGCTCAGTGGAATAAGCGCTTTTCTGGCAAGTGCAAGGGCCTGAGTTCAATCCCCGGTTCTGCCAAAAAAAAAAAAAAGACGACCACAAATCAAAAGATAAATTTATTCTCAGTTCAGTGCACTGGGTGCCTGCTTGCCTGGTGCTTGTGCAATGAGGAGAGGGCCAACTCAGAAGGCTCTCCCTTGTTAACAAAACCCTCCAGGGGCTTCTGACCCATGTGAAGACTAAAGTCTTCACTTTAGTAACATTATAAAGGCTAATGAGTAGTGAGATGTAATGGTTGAAACATTGTGTTAACCTAAGAAGTTTCTAAGTTTAAGTGTCTCAGCAGGGGGCCAGGGTCCTCACTTGTAAACATCCTTTTTCCTAATTAGTTCTAAATAATATCCCCTACTTCAGTTCCTACCAAAGCCCTAGTCACATCAAATGCTCCACCCCACATGCTACTTTCCACCTCACAAAATGCCTAATCGTCCTCCACTGCCACCTTCCACCTGATTCCTACAGTCAGAACTAAGAGGGTGCACCTGTGCTTAGTGCTGGCTCAATCTTATACCATGTCTCAGCTAGTTATGATCATGTTGTCCTCAAGGAAAATCCCTGAGAACAGCTACTACTACTTTCTTCCCTCCATTATTCCAAAAATCTATCACAGGTTCTTTTTCTTCTATCTGACAATCACTGTTATAGTTCAGATCTAGATGTCTCCCAAGAGCCTCATGCACTCAGAGGCAGGGCTGCAGAAGGTGAACAAAAAGCTGATCTACTATTAGGGCAGATCTCCTTCCCAGGTTCTCCCTCTTCCCTCTTCCCTCTCTCCCTCTTTCCTCCCTTCTTTCCTCTCTTCCTCTCCCCTCCCCACCCTTCCTTTCTCTGCTTCCAGGTGACTGTGACATGACCAGCTTTGCCTTCACACACCCCTCCATCATGCCATTTCTGCTTTGGGAGCTGGCCAACCATGGACTAAAATCATGAGCCAAAATAAACCTCTCTTCCTTTAAGTTGTGGGTGTTGGGTATTGTGTCTCACAGATGAGAAAGTGACTAGGACAGTCACCAAATAGATATTGCCCTGAAGTGAGAATTAAATGCCTTATGTGAGTCAACATAACAGTCATCAGGATCCTGTTGCTCATTTATATATAGTAGTTTCTTCATATCTGGAAATGAAGCACATTATAAAACCACTGGGGAAAAAACAGGTGTGCAGTTTCCTGTTTTCTAAACAATTTATATAGTACTCTATCTGCTAGGGAATATTATTCCAAATAAAATTTCAAAAATCTACAAATTTCTCAATGTTCCAGAAATGAAGGCTTTCTTCTAAAACAACTGAATAAAGGTATTCACAAAAAAAGACAAT
>NW_004524607.1:16437918-16455721 GCF_000260255.1 Octodon degus | reverse complement strand
GGACCTGGGCTAGGACTGGGTCTGGGGTCTCCCGGAACTCGGCAGAAAATCCTACTCGGCGGGCCGAATAAATCTTAAAATAACTTGAGGTCAACAGTCCTCATTGCTAGATCAGGTTCTGATTTTTTCCCTTCATACTACAGAATGAACCCAGGACCTTTGTACTAACCTACATCCCCAGCCCTTTTTTATCTTTTCATTTTAAGACATGGCCTCAAGCCAAGTCACCCAGACAGGGCTCACACTTTTTATTCTCCTGCCTCAACCTCCTAGAGTGCTAGGAAGGAAGAAGAGGGGAGAGAAGATGGGAGAGAGGAAGAAAGGGCAGTGGGAAGAGGGAGAGAGAGAAGGGAGGCAGGAAGGAAGAGGAGGGTAGGAGGATAGAAAAGGAGGGAGAAGCAGAGGAAAGAGAAGGACAGACAGAAAAAAAAAAAACATGTTTCTTCAGGCAACAACTTCATAGAAGTTTCTATCAAAGCAAAAGAATCCTTGTTGGAGAGCAGCAGCTCAGAAAGTTCTGTTCAGTGGAGACACCCTGTGATACGAGGAAGGCACCCACATCAACACATCTAAAGTGCAGCTTTAGCCCTCTCAAGAGCACAATAATACAAACATCTTCACCCTCCTTTTGAGTACAGACAACAACTGTGGGGTCAGGTGCTGGAAGCAAGAGTGCAACAGCTGCCTGGGGGCCGGCCAGTCACAACTCCACTAGTTTTCAAAAGACAGCTCATGTCCTCACCCAATAAAGAGCTCAGGAAACAAACCTCCTACATTGATGACATTAGTTATTGGTGTGAATAAATGCTCATTCACCCTGTTTTAATATATACTTAAAAACCTACATGGAGTATTTACTCTCATAAGAGTTATTCCCAAGTAGACAATTCTACTTCTAGTTCCAAGCAATACATCAGAATCTGACACCCATGTGTCTTTCTACTTTTCTGCTATCTCAAAAATCATTGAATTTCCAGAGATGATCAAAATGGCAAACTCAAGAGGGAAAAGATTTAATGACCCCCATGAAAATATTTGCCCTCCATTGCCAAAATATGGCCTGTATATCAATTGGGCTGAGAGATGCTCTGCAATGAGTTCACAGTCAGCTATAAGTAAGACATGAAGGCTTTTGCTCTAATATTCTAATTCACAGAAAAAAATCCATTTGAAGTACCTTAAGATGACAACACATTCTACCAAGTCTTCTTAGAAGGTTGTCTATCATCTAAGTCTAGGAAATGACTGCAGCACATTTTGCAACCAGGACTGGGTTGAATTATTGTTTTAAGAATAAACTTCTTGAATAATAATAATAATAAAAAGCTCAGCACATTAAAGCACCTGCAAGCAGGCACAGGTGCTGGGGATTTGATTCCCCCAGGGCACACTGAGATGATGACTGAGACTGGGCATGGTGGCATGCACCTGTAATCCCAGCTCTTTGGAGGCTGTAAACAGGTGGATCACTACAAGTCTGACCTAGTAGTGAGACCCTGAACACTCTGTAGACCCTTTCCTAAAACAAAAATAAAAATTTTAAAAATGAGTAAAAAAAATAATAATAAACTGCTTGTTAAGTTCACTTTTATTAAAAAAAAAAAGGTTTAATGTAAATCTTTGCTGTCTATTTGTTTCATTTGTAAACAAAAGAAACAACTTTGAGGTTTCCATTCAAGCATAACTGCTCCCTAGGCATGTTGTGTGCCTAGACCCCACAACATGGAACTGTTTAAACACTTTCCTCTAGAAAAAAATAAAATTGTTTATCTTTTAAAAAGAATGAAAAGTGAGGAAAAAATACTGAAAGATTAACAAAATGACTAATAAGACAAGTCACAGGTGGCACACACCTGTAATCACAGCAATTGAGAGGCTGAGGTAGGAAGACTGTCACAAGTTCAAGGTCAGCCTGAGCTACATACTTCAAGACTAGCCTGACTAGGTGTGATGGTGCAGGTCTGTAATCCTACCCCTTGGGAATCTGAAGCTGGAGGTCTACCCTGTCAAGACCTGGGCTACCTAGTGAGTTCAAGGCTAGCCTGAACTACACAGCAAGATCCTGTCTCAACACAAGAGACCAGTCTGAACTATAAAATATGACACTGTCTCAAAAAAAAAAAAAAAAGATGAATCACAATAAAGCCTAATGAAAGTAGTATGTTTACCAGTAAAGATATACAAAGTGTAACACAACTTATACATATAAGTATACTGAGTAAGCAAAAGTAAATTTTAAGAGAAACTTCAGTAATACTATTTATTCTGTCAGATATTATAATGGTAAGTACATGCTATTATACACTTGTCATTTTCCAAACCCAAATACACAAACACCAAGAGTAAATCTAATGTGAACTGTACATCTGGGTGACAGTCACATACCATTGTAGGCTCATCAACTTTAACAAATGTATGGGCTTACTGCAGTGGGGGAAGAAGAAGAGAGTAAGTACCATAGTTCACCTTATCCTCAGAGAATTGGTTCTTAGAACCTATTTGGTACCAGGAAGTACCAAACTCTTAAATATACTATATATAATGCTGTCAAGTTTGGTAGGTTTTTCATTTTGTTTTCCCACTTGAGTTTCTAAGATGGAAAGCTGATGTCCATATAAAGTGCACTGGCCATTCCAAAGGAGGTCTAGGTTCATCCCACAATCCCTTCATCTCTCTAAGTCTCCTCCTACAAACCCATCATGTTGCTTCTGCTGAATGTACCTAATCCTGTCTAACCTGGTTTCCACTCCAGATGAATGAGATGCCTCCCCACTGCTCCAGAGAGAAAGAATGTTGTGTCAAGGAAGAGCTCTGGTAGTCTGAGTATATACAATCCATGTGAGTCCTTTGGCCCCAGTTCTGTGGCTCCTGAATCTAGCTGCTGCAGAACAAACCCACTCCTGGCTGCCACTGGCCACTTGGGACCACCTAGATTTACTCACTCTTTTCTCTCCCAAGATAGCAGAGCCAATCTAACATCTTATGCTGCTCCTCACATCTCTGCACTGAGTTCTCAGGAAACAGCAGCGAGTTAAGGCCCTGGTTTTTTCTTCAACCTGATCACAGCTATCAAGATTCAGCTTTGCATCTTTTTTTTTTTTTTTTTCTCCTCGATCACTTTTATCTGGACCTGGTGATTTGATCAGAAGAGTCACAAAATCTAATGCAAAGTCACATGTTTCCTGGAAGCTGCCAAAGGTCATTTGCTAAAGTGTTGTTCTATCTTCTGAATTCTGTTTTTTGCAGTTACTCTTTCTAGAGAAATTTGGGATTAATTTTTCTCTTTCATGTTGCTGGGCTTTGTCCTCCATCTGGAGATCATTGCTGTCCGTACACATTTAAAAGTGAGACAGAGCTACATGAGTGGCTTCTTTTAGTGTAGTATGCAAGATTCTTCTCTCACTAGATGTCCCTCTTAAATAGGAAGGCATATCATATTATGGCTTGCAGAGCAAGGCTGGTCCAAAGGCATCCACTAGAATGAAAAATCCCAAAAAAAAAAAAAAAAAAAAAACACTTCAGGGAGCTTTATTTATTCATGTTGATGTACATCCACAGGACCAGGCAGGAAACCTGATCTGCTTATTTGTTTATAGAAAGGGTTTCAATATGCAGTTCAGGCTTATCTGGAACTCACTATGTAACCCAGACTGGCCTCAAACTCTCAGCAGTCCTCCTGCATCAGCTGCCTGAATGAGATTACAGGTATGAACCACCAACATAGCAAGACATAGGGTAAATCTATGCAAAGAAGAATGTAAGGGTTAAAAACAATCAACTGCCACCCTCAAAACATGAGGAATTGGGACCAGGAGGTAGCTCAGCAGCATAAATGCCTGTTTGGCAAGTGCAAGGTCCTGAGTTCAATCCCTGATACCAAGGAAAAACAAAACATGAGGAATAGGACAGAAGAACAGAAGAGTGCAGAGGATCATCTAGTACAAGAGCTTCCACACAACTCTTTATATAAACTAAAGAGAATACAACAGCAAGGATTCAACCTTCTCCAAATATAAAAATTTCAACCTTTTCTCAATGGGAAACCTTTGAATACATTAAGTGTGGCATGATTTCCATCCTGTCCATCTGAGATATAACCTAAGCAGAACTTTGCAAGGAAATAACCAACAGTTCACTTTTTTCCTTCAAATCATGTTTTATGTTCATTAGTTTCCCATTTGCTGTTTCTTCCAAACCTGTGTTAAACTCTCCTCTGCTAAAGATTTTTTATTCCATCTCCTCCCTGACCCCCTTTTTTCACCTTTATATTATGGTATAAGTAATAAATAAAAATTGTATGTATTCAAGGTACACAAAATGATATTCTTATAATATAGATGTTGTGAAATGATTATTACAGTTGCCATCCTCTCATATAGTTACCATGTATGTGATGAAAATACTTAAAATTAGCAAATTTCAAGTGTACACTCTCAGGGCCAGCCATATAGCTCAGCAGATTAAAGCACCTGCTTGGGCAGATGCAGGAGCTGGGATTCAATCTCCAGCATGCCATGCCGGCCCTGTCCCCACGGTGCACTGAGATAGCAATTGAGACTGGTAGCACACACCTGTATTCCCAGCACTTGGGAGGCTGAAAACAGAAGGATCACTATGAGTCCAATCTGTGTAGTGAGATCCTGTAAACTCTACTATATCCAAAAGAAAAAGTATACATTATCAATTATATTCACAATGCATCCAGAAATTATTTATCTTTTAACTTCAATGTCTCCCCATTTCCCTCAATTCCTTTTTCCTAATCTCTTTGCTATAAGGAATTCTATCACGTTCCAGTTATTTGTTGAGATTTCAGAGTGAATAGAGGTGAAAGTTTGATGCCCTATGCCCATTATTGGGATCATACTGGAAACTCTGAGAAAAAGATTATCTACCTTTCTGTTAACAGATTTCAGCATAGCTCCCTAAAAAAAATTCAGTTTCTTGAACCCATACATGGATCTTCAGAAAGTAATGATTTCTACAAACAACCCTTGCAGGGTAGGTAGATGCAACTCTTTAGATAAACTAAAGAGAATACAACAGCAAGGATTCAAGCTGGTCCTTCTCCAAATATAAAATTTTCACCCTTTTTTCAGTGGGGAAAAAAACATGCAAATTTAAAAACCTTATTAGAACAGCATACCAATTGCAGATTAAAACATGTATCAGAAGTGAGCAAAATCTCCACCCACTCCCAACCCTAAAAGACAATCCAAGTCTCAGGTCATTCACAAGAGAAGTACAGGTACCTGATACTAAGTCAAGCTACAACAAGGACAAACCCAAGAAACTGACACATGTATGGATGTACCTGCTGAATAAAAGAAGACAAATACAAAAAGCCAGGTAGCATAAGTTTGCCTATTTCCAGAATAGACAAAGGACATACAGACATGGAGTACGTTTGAGGTTGCTGGGAGTACAGAGAGGAGAAAAAATAACAACTAAAAGCAGTAAGACTTTTTTTCAGGCTAGAAAAAAAAATTTCTAAAATTTGATAGTGTGTTCCCTGATGTGAAATTATACTACAAAGCTAAACTACTGTGATAAAATCACCAAGATACTGGCAAAACAGACCTGAGGATCAATGGAACAGATAAGATGCAGACACAAGTGCAGACACAACTACAAACACATTCAGTCACTTTTATCTTTCACAAAGGGGCCAAAAATGCTCACTGGAAGAAAGCCTGTGCAATAAATGATGCTGGAAAAACTGGCTTTACACATGCCAAGTGCTTAAAACAGACCCATGCCTATTACCACACACAAAACTATAGTCAAAATGGATCAAAGGGGCTGGTCAAATAGCTCAGCTGATTAAAACACCTGCAGGCATGCATAGGGGCTAGGGGTTCAATCCTCGGGTCTGCTGTGCCGGCCCCGCCCCAGGGCATGCTGAGAGGACAATTGAGACTGGGCGTGGTGGCGCATGCTGTAATCCCAGCGCTCGGGAGGCTGTAAACAGGTGGATCACTATGAGTCTGATCTAGTAGTGAGACCCTGAACGCCCTGTAGACCCCTCCCTAAAATACAAAAAAAAAAAAAATCACTAAAGAGAATAAAAAGAAAACCCCATAAATTGGGAAAAAAAAACATAGCAGCTGTCCTTAGTCTAGAACATACAAAGACTAATCCAAAAATGGGCATCTGAGATTAATATACATTTCACAAATGAAGAGATAAAAATGGCAAATAAATATATGAAAAAATGTTCATATATTTGCTTATTCAAAAGATGTAAATTAAAACAATGCTGAGATACCATCTTACACCAGAAAGAATGGCTATCATCAAGAAACCAACAAATAACAGTGCCAGCCAGACAGCTCAGCAGACCAAAGTGCCTGCTTAGGCAGAGTGCAGTGGCTGGGGTTCGATCCTGTGCCGGACCTACCCCTGGAGCGCGCTGAGATACTAACTGGGACTGGGCGTTGTGGCATGCACCTGTAATCCCAAGGCTTGGGAGGCTAAAAACAAGAGGATCACTATGAATCCGATCTATGCAGTGAGACCCTGTAGACCCTGTACTAAATACATTTTTAAAAAAGGAAAGAAATCAACAAATAACAAATGCTAGAGAGGCTGTGGGGAAAAAGGAATCCTCCACTGCTGGTGAGAATGCAGGCTGGTACAACCATTATGGAAACCAGTATGGAGCTTCATCAAAAAGCTAAGATTGGAGGTATCATTCAAGCCAGTTATTCCCCTCCTAAGTATTTTTTGAAAAGAACTGAAATCATCACATCACAGCAATTATGTGAACCCATGTTTATAGCAGCACAATTCGTCATAGTTAAATCTTGCAAACAACCCAAATGCCCATCAACTGAGGAATGGATAAAAAAGATACCGTATTTTTACATGGTGGAGTATTATTCAACTGTAAAAAAGATAAATTTGAGGCTTGAGTAGACAAATAGATGCAGCTAGAGACTATATTGGTAAGTGAAAAAAATCAGATCCACATGTGCAAACATCTTGCTAGTGTTAGAACCTGAAAAAGTAAATAAAAGTAAATACAAAGTAAATAAAATTAGAAAGGTACAATAGATAATATGAAAGGGACAGGATTTGTTCAATGAAAAGGAAAAACTGGGATGTGGAAAAGGACAAAAGAAAAAAGGGGAAAAGATATACATTTATGTATACATGCAGAATAGTTTGGATAACTGTATTGTTGATTTCTGCTGGTCTTTTTTTGAAAGAAGCAGTTAATGCTTAATTTTTTTTCTTTTTATTCTTTTTTTCTTTTGAATTTCTCATAACTTTTTGTTACTCTTTTTTGTTTTTTCTTTAAACCAATCTTGCATGTTTATATCTGGTAACCTAAACACCTAATTTGAAAATAATATCATACAATACAGCAACCATTGTTGAATTCCTATTACTTTGTTTAGTCAAATTTTGTATCCTTTCTAATGCTTTTTTCTATTACCATTTTGTATTCTTTTAAAAATAAAAATAAAATTAGTGTTGATGGTTGCACAACTTTGAATATACTAAAAATCAATCAACTGTATTATTTAAAAGGGTGACTATTGTGATACATGAATTATAGTTCTTAAAAAAAAAAAAAAAAAACCTATACTTTACTACCAAACAGACCAAGGAGTCACAGTCCCTCATTCTTATGGAACTTAAGGTCCAAAACTACCTTGAGAGAAAAAGTAAAAGATCACAGGAAATGAGAATATCTTTTGCAAACAGGAAGAAGACCAAGAAATAGAGGGCAAAGAGGGGCAAGGAATTGGGGGGGAAAGATATGTTATGTACATGTAACAATTACCCATAAAGATATAATTATGTGTAAACATGTTCCAATAAAAACAAAATTTAAAAAGAATACATGTAGGGTCTCAAACCCTATACTGGACAGCAAGTCATTCACTTATAGATCTGAAAAACTACCAGACTATTCTCAAGTTAAAAAACAGGAGGATCACTACAAGTCTAATCTGTATAGTGAGACCCTGTAGATCCTGTACTAAATACATTTTTTAAAAAAGAAAAGAGAAAAACTGGGGCTAGCTATTGGCTCAGTAATGAGTGTTTGCCTGGCCTGTGCAAGAACCAGGGTTCCATCCTCAGAACTGCAATAAGAAAAAAATGAGTGACAGAGCAGGAAAAAGGTAGGAAGACATGTAGGAAGGGTCTAGAAGGGTCATGAAAATATGCCTTTCAGTGGGAGGCTAAAAATAGAAACTTACAAGAACCAAGAAAATGAATTTAACTTATAAAATAAAAAAGGTATAAAATATTGGTCATGTTGGCACAGACCCAGCAACAATCTCTGAAGGAGAGTCTATTCTTATACTCAGCCAACAGTACTCATATGCTACATCACAAAAGCATCTCTAGTTTTTCTATGAAGTTTAAATAGCTTTCAGATATTGAACAACATTATTACTCTAAATGATAGATGCATTGTTTATGTCCTGAACCACAAAAATGTAATAAAATTACCTAAACACAGTGTATCGGTTTCAAAAGCAAACACACTCATAAAATCAAATCTAAGATTAACTCAGAAGGTTATTACAGACAACATGATTTCTTCAGAGGCAGGACTGATCTCAACCCCCACACAGGATGTCTGGCTACAATTAGAAGAAATAAGAGAACTGTAAACCACCCCCCAATATAAAGAAAAACAAAATGCTTGAAACATGCGAAGTATGTGAAAATCACTAGTCTTGTGATTATATTGATCGCTAAAATTATTTTAAGACATAATTTCATCTTCATCTATCAAGTGATAATATGTACTTGTTCCCATAAGACTTGAAGATGTAAAGCTTTTATAGATATACACTGACGCAGATACACAAATTTAAAATTTGATTGAACTGCTGATTCTGAATTTAGCGGTGAATAAATATGGGTACTATTTAAAAAACTAAGAGAACCTTGGTTTCCTCCACAAATTGTTGCTATCTAGACACCAACTTAAACGTGAAAAGCACTGTATTTTAGAGAGCACTTGCTTTCTTTTACATTCATTGAGCTCAGGTCCTGCCTGCGGGTTCTCAGGTATTATTTCTACCCCCCACTGAAAGTTTCAGCGTTACATATACTCTCTGGTTATAATGTGTACATAATATTAAAAGGGAAAAACTAAAAATGTCTAGAGTAGTCACAAAGTTAATACCTCAGAATGGAATTTAAACCAGTCTTCTCAAAGGGAGACTCCTACATCCTGTTGCTATTTCTTGAATGCGTTTATACAGTGTCATTTTTTTCACCACCCTGCCCTTTCCTTTACTGAATTTTCGTACAATGAATTTGCTATGACCATCACCGGATATAAGAACAACAACAAAAACATTACAGCTGGATCCTGTATTAGTTTCAGCTGCAGCTAAACATACTTTCTTTTAAAACACCAATAGGAAAGCAAGGACAGAAGGAAGAAAAAGACTCATTCCTATGACAGTTAAGGTTTATTCTTTATCCAAGGATAACAAAAGAATCCCCTCTGTATTGTGCAACTACAGTTTGTCTTACTAAATTTTCCACTTCTAAAGTTCACCTCTTTATAAAACTATGGCCAAATATTCAAATAAAATTTGTACTATGCTAAGCCAGATAATCACCTCCATATGGGTGTAGGGCTAACAAATCACTGTGCATGCCTGTTCCAAGATCACCCACACACATATTCCATTGACATATGAGCCATTTAGTAACTTTTTTTGGTTACCAATTTAATACACACTTACCAAAGAACAAGAAAAATGCATGTAACTTTGCTCTTGAAGCAAGGCACATAATTTTAGCATATTTGTAATAAACGGTGACATTAAAGAAACCAAAGTATCTCTTCTGCTTATACATATAATCTGAACTACATGATGTAAATAGGGCTGGCCAAATAGCTCAGCAGATTAAAGTGCCTGCAAGCAGGCACAGGGGCCAAGGGTTCAAACCCCGACCCACTCTGAGACGGCAATTGAGACTGGGCATGGTGGCATGCACCTGTAATTCCAGCTCTTGGGAGGCTGTTAACAGGCAGATCACTACGAGTCTGATCTAGTAGTCAGACCCTGAACACCCTATAGACCCTCCCCTAAAATACAAAAAAGAAAAAGAAAAAGAAAGGAAAAAAGTTGTAAATATTAGGCAACAGACCTGCATTTTTCAAAAAAGTAAAATAAAAAAGGTCTAAATTTAAGATACAAATCTTAGAGCCTAGCTATGTAAGAAAAATAGTTCTAAAACACACAGTGGGAAAACTAGGCACAGTGGAGTTTGAATTATGTGAAATAATATTTTAGAATTACATCATAGAAGTATGATGACTGCTGTAATATAGACTACCCATAGTTAATGAACACAATACTGATTATATTTAAGGGAAAAGTGTTAGGTTTGAACCTTACTTTCAAATGGCTTGTCCACAAAAAAAAGTCATCAAAAATTGTACATTAAAAAAAGAAAGTAGATGGCCAACCAGATAGCCCATTAGACTAAAGCACCTGATTAGACAGACGCAGTGGCCAGGGTTCGATCCCGGGCATGCCGGCCCCACCTCCAGGGCTCACTGAGCAGGTGACTGACACTGGGCATGGTGGCGCATGCCTGTAATCCCAGCACTTGGGAGGCTGAAAACAGAAGAATCACTACGAGTCTGATCTATGTAGTGAAACCCTGCAGACTCTGTACTAAATACATTTTTTAAAAAGTAAAATTTTTAACAACTGTCAAATGATATATGAGTATTATACCATTCTTTCTTATAGATTCAAACATTCATATTGCCAATCACAAGTTTTTCCTACACTCACAAGAAAGGATATTAATATGCTGATGATTGACATATTGAGTGTCCACTAATTGAATTCTTCACATAAATATTATAATTGCACTTGAGTTTTTAAATGTTCTTTCAAATATGAGAAAATTAAAGCTTTGTGATGTAATTTACACAAAGCCACAATGCTAGACAAGATACAGCCACAGGTTTACTTAAAATATGCCCATTTCAAACAAAACAATCAGGATCAAATGTTTAAAAAAACTTATATAGGCATACAGAAAGTGCAGGCACAAATTTTCTGAACAAACCATTAAAATTATAGCTGACTAACTTCTTCCTTAAAGTACAATTATCTGAAATATTTTCAATGACTGACCTAACATAACCAACAGGCAAAATTTTTAAATCACAGAGACAAAGAGAAAAGAGAGGCGTCCCCAATCCATTTATAAGATTACTATATTTAGGAAAAAAAGGCTGCAAGATGCTCTCCACTATAATGCATATTAACTCCGGAACAAAGTCAGGACTGAGGAGCTGTGACAATCCTAGGGTCCCATCTCCATTTAGTTGATGGAAGTAATCATCTCTGGACAAAGAATGTTTTTAGAAAAATTAGAAAAGAAAACCTTTAACTTAAAGTCACATAAAATAAGGAGTTACATGAAAAGCTCCCCCTAACTAGGAAATCTGTTCCTAAAATTTTCAGTGACCAATAGATTCAATTATGTTTCCTGATAGCTAAAACCAAGATAAAACAACCCACATCAAGCTCCTGAGATTCAAAAACTTTTTCTACTTAACGTTCTCTGCAAAGGGAATTGGTCAATCATAGAGCCCTAGGGCATACTCCTAAATTTAGAACTCCTGGGCAGGCCCACAGCAAACTTGGAGGTGACTAGACTTCTCCCTGAAGAATTAAATTCCTTTTTAACTTATCACAAACTGATATAGGAAAAAGGGAAATAAAAGTTTTAATGTGAAACTAGTGAAAATTCTTCTGAAAAGGCCTTCACTGTCTTTAGACACAGTCCAATCTTCACCAGGATCATAATACTTAACAGTTGGTAGGAAAACAGCAAAGACAAGACTCCTCCACTAAGAGGGAAAGCAAGGAGGCCCCACAGGGGATAAAGGCAGCATGCAGGTAACAGACAAGTCCTAAAACCAAAAGTCCAAGCAGTAATAGTATCTCAGCTTGTGTTCTTTCCAGATTTAAAAAGAAAAAAAAAAGTCATGTTCTATTTCTCCAGCCAAATTACTCAGCACCCGTAAAGCATAACTCTAGAGGGAGCCCAATGAGGGCAAGGTGGAGCACACAGCACCATTCCAGACTCCTGCAGTCTGCTGTCACTGAGAGTGAAGGTCCTGGTACAAGGTGTGGGGAGCAATAGGTAGAAGGTAGCTAGTCTTCTTTCCTCTATGAACAGTTATTATAGCAATATGAGACAGAAGTCTACTGTCCCAAGAGAGCAAAGAACAAGAAATAGAGCCTAAGGAGACCTGTTCTCTCGTAAATTTTGACAAACTGGGATACAAGGTCACAGATAACAGCATTTTTTGGATGCACCCTGTCTGTTTTTTGATCTTTTACCTGGGATGTCACTGACTAGTGTTGTGTTTGGTAAATGTTGGAAGGCAAGATAGATAGTAATCTGTTTATACCAAATTAGTTATATACATTCTTTAACCTGTTTTTATCCCCCAATATAAGTGTGAGAAGTTGTCCTCTGCAGCAATATTAATCTAGACTTCTCATCTATTTTGGCTCTGATAACATACAGGAAACATTCTAGTAACTTTTTGTCTAGTATGCAGCTGAGCCACTATTTTAAGAGAAAAAGCTAAGTTTTAGAAACATGTTACTTTGGGAATCCATAGATACTTTTTAACTCCAAAGAAAATGCAATATTTTGGAAGAGTTTTTGTCCTGGATGAAGAGTCTCTTTATATAAACCAATGAAAGGCATCATTTTATTCTCAAAATATTTCATGCTATCAAAACTGTAGTCACATATTGAATCAAAGTCCACAATCACTTGTCCTCCCCCACACTCAGGAAATAAAGCTTCATCATGTCAACAGGCCAAACACTTGAAAAACAATAAAAATCTTCCCATTTTCCCATATCCTAACACAAAACAAAAATGAAGTCATTTGTCTGCTCCTTTCTCAACTCAAAAAATTTTTAATTTAATTTGTGAAAGTTGAAAAAGAGCATTCTTGGGTCTGGGGAGAAAGCTTAGCGTTCGAAGTGCCTGCCTGGCAGGTGCATGGACCTGGATTCAATACCCTGTGCCACATGCCATTCCGGCCCCAGAACCCTGGACGCACCAAGCCGACCACCAAACCAAGTATGGTGGCACATGCCTGTAATCCCAGTGTTGGGGAGGCTGACAGGAGGATCACTACAAGTCTGAGCTAAGTAGTGAGACTCTGTACCATATAAATAAATAAAAGATTTTAAAAAAGAAAAAGAAAAAGCATCTTATTTCCTCTCTGCTGAAAGGAAGTCCTATCTTCTACCAGAATACTAAAGTGTCAGGGCTGGAGAGATGGCTCAGTAGAATAAGAGCTTGCCTGGAAAGCACAAGGGCCTGAGTTCAATTCCCAGTTCCACAAAAAAAAAGAATACTAAAGTGTCAATGTTTTCCACCTTTGATTATTGCACTTTTGTTGTATTTGTGTTAAAATAAATGATCCCATTTTATGGTTTCAAATCGAAGGATGTTATTTGAATTACATTTTATAGAAAAGAAAAAAATTTTTTAAAATTTAGCAGCTACCCTAGTACTTAAATCAACTATCAGAAAGAGCTAAATAACTACGGCCTTAAGGAATCTTCATATTACAAACTGTGGTTTTAAAGAACCTCCAGAATGTGAAATAATAAATGTAACCCAGATGTTGAATAAAAAATGAAAACAAGATTGTTTTTACTTCATAGCAACCAAATAGGTCAACCCATTTCCTCCTTCAGAGAATTCTCAGAGGACCACAAGCTCCACTTAAAGACCATGTGTTTCATATGTATCTGTCCACAGAAAAAGGAAATGCTGCTGTCCAAAATAAATGGGAATATTATGCATTCCCATGAAAGTGAATTTAAAACTTCAGTAAGACTGTGTCTACACACTGCCAAACATCTGGATAAAAACTGGAGGGGAAAAAACAATCATGAATAACCAGTTATTGGGAAATATTTTTCAATTATCAAAATGCTTAGTTGTACAGTAAAGGTGTAGTATAATTTTTTATAATTTTATTTATTAATCACAGGAACAAGTTTTTCAAAACAAAGTTCTGGTAAGAATTTTAAGACAGAAACTTTATTTCTTCCTATTTGAACAGTGTTCCTGGTGACTTACTGAAAAGTCAAAGTAAATTTGCTCTGTGAAAGTAAATTACAAAATCTTCTCAGCCAACTAAATTGACTCAGGTGAGTCTCTTCTAATATTTACATAATACTGAAAGATACTTATCTGAAATAAATGCTTACTGAATTGTCTCTATCCAAATTACAAAACACTTCAGAATCTCAAGTCTGTCATTTGGGGAGCTGACATTAACTACAAACTATGCAACTTTGGTTAATTTCAAAACTGAGGAAATTTATTGTGGGAAGTTAGTATGAGAGATATTTTTTCTATTCTTATTCAAAATTGGTTTACTACTTTCCCACAAATTCAAAAATACATCTTAACTTCAAAAATATTCACTACATCTTACACAGTATTCTGAATATTTTGATATAACCTATTTAAATTTCACTTCACTTTAGAACTCATACTACATACTGACAAACCTGCTTCCTAAAAGACCTGCCAATAAGCTCCTTGAGCTCTGACCACTGTGGCTTCCCACTGACTTGTTACCAGAGACCAAACTTCCATTTAAACTTCGATCAATACAGCCTACTGCCTACTTCTATCTTCATTTAGGTATTTCACAAACAAGTCACATTTTAATTCTACTTGTAATAAAGGCTGACTTGTTCACTGGAGACAACCCTTCTGTAAAAAACACCTAGAAAAGCTCAACTAAGTATAAGAAAACATCAGGAAGCCAATCATGCAGAAGAATGAGGCAGCCAGGATCCCAAGAAAGGGAAAGCAGAGAGAAAAGCCCAATCACCTGAGTTGCTCTCCTCCTTGAGGTATTTGTCAATTTATAGCAGAAGCTGAGGGACCAATACACCAAACAGAAACAAGCAACTGACAATGTCAACAGAATCTCCACTACTCTTAGAAACAGAGGGCAAAAATTAGAGTTAAGTGCTGCCAAGTTGAAGAGGCCTTGCTAAACATCTATGCTTTCTCTTGGGACCACTGACAGTAGCTCCACCAGAGAGAAAAGTAAACCAGAAAAACAGACCACTGCATACCAATTTAAAGTGATATTCCTTCATCTAAAATGCTTGCCAGGGGCCAGGGAGATGGCTCAGTGAATAAGTGCTTCCCTGGCAAACGCAAGGGCCTGAGTTCAATCCCCGGTTCTGGAAACCCTGTAGACACTTTCCTAAAAAAAAAAAAAAAAAAAAAAAAATTAAAATGCTTGCCAGGACCTCTTATTTTGTCTTGTCATGTTGTGGTTTGAGACAAGGTCTCAATATACAGTCCAGACTGGTCTTTAACTATGTAGCCCAGGCTCACCTCAAAGTTGCCACCCTCTTGCCTCAGCCTCTCAAGTGCTGAATTACAAGCCTATAACACTCTTTTCATTTGCTAAGACCTCTCATGGGGAAGATATCTGGAGTCTCAAATTATTCTAACAATTTTTCTTTTAATTTTTTAAATCTTTTAATTGGTACAGGTCTCACTACACAGTTCAGACTCATAATGATCCTGTCTCTGCTTCCCAGTGCTGGGATTACAGGCATGCGCCACCATGCCCAGTTTTGGTGGCTGGCACAGCATGCATTTCCAGCAATTGTACCAGGTCCTTGCACTTGCCAGGCTCAGACTTGCCAGGCTTAGACTGCCGAGCTATCTCCCCAGTCCCTATCCAAACAATTTTTCATACACATTTTCCAGAGTTCAATAAAACTCAACAAGTATATCTACAGTAGAGATCATGTAGCAGAAAACCAAAGGTTAAACAAACGTAACACACTCACAGGGCATCTAAATACTGAAATCTTCACACAAACATTATAACTGTCATTAGGTGCCCGGCTAGCTCAGTCGGTAGAGCATGAGACTCTTAATAACTGTCATTAGCATAATAAATTAGTTGACAAGATAAAAATTTCAGTAGAAAAAAAAATGGACCCTTAGATCAGGGTTAGGCCAGTGGCTAAAGCACCTACCTGGCAAGCACCACAGTCCTGGTTTGGATCCCTGGTACCAAAAAAAAAAGGACTCAAAGAATAGAGACTCAAAGAATAGAGAACCAGGTGTGGTGGCAGACACCTGTAATTCCAGCACTTCAAAGGCTGAGGCAAGAGGATCACCTGAGTTCGAGGCCTGCCTGGGCTAAAGAGTACATTCAAGGCCACCCTGAAATACACAGAAAGACCTACTCTCAAAAACAAGACAAAACAAAAAGAAAATCATTAAAAATAGTTACTGAAATGAAGAACTCAATGGATGGATTTAACAGAAATTAGGGCTAAACAAAGGATTGATACAATACAGCTTAGAAAATACAGTGAAGCATGGAAAGACAAAGTATAAAGACAAGAACCTAAAATATACATATATAGAATGCGATGATTAAAGGACACATCTAACAACATGTAATTAGTTTTAGAGAAGAGAGTGTTACTGAGGAAAGGCTGAAGAATAAGATAATGACCACGAATTCTCCAAATCCAAGATTAAGCCTCAGCACAACCCCACCAAAAAAAGAAAAACAACAACTCATCAAAGCAGATTAGATTCAAGGAAAGCCACATCTGGTCATGTCACACAGCTAAAAACCAAAGGCAAAGACTTAAAAATCCCTAAAAGCTGGGGGGGGGGAGGGGGGACGACACACCAATTTCAAAAGAGCAACTAAATGACACAGCTGATTTCTCCACAAAAGCAATGAGAGCCAGAAGGCAATAAGATGATCCCTCAAAGCATTACTATATGAAATTAACCTGATAACCTACAGCTGTACACCCAGTGAAAAACATCTTCAAAAGTGGAGGCAGCCTGTAATCCTAGCACTCAGGAGGCTGAGGCAGTAGGATAGTTGCAAAATTGAGACCAGCCTGGGCTACAAAGTGAGATCGAAGCCAGCCTGAACTACATAGGGAGACCCTGAGCCAAATAAACCAAAAAAAAAAAAAGTGGAGACAAAAACATTGTTCAAAAAACAATGAACCCTTAAAATGTTTTTCTCCAGGGAAGATAGCTCAGCAGCATAAGCACCTACCTGGCAAGCACAAGGTCCTAAGTTTGATTCACAGTACCAAAAAAAAAAAAAATTTTTTTTTTCTCCTGAGCAGCATCACTACCTATACAACCACACTTATTAAAAACCCAAAGTAATCTCTGACTCCAGGTCATATACTTCTAAATCTGCTCTAATCACTCTATGAGTCTTTAAAATATATTTCATCACCAGTATAAATTAGAGTAGTAATAATTTCTTACTCATGAGACAGGCAAACATTTAACAGTCTGACAAATACCAAGTGTTGATTAAAAATGTTAAGAATTCTGAAAATTAAGAACACTACTCACCAGCCCCTAATGAGAGCAATCTGTCAATACAGTATCCAGAAAAAATGAAAGCATGCCTATATCTCATGATTGCAATTCTACTGATAGCCTCTAGACAAACTCACATATTCGTGAAAAGAGACAAGTCAATGGAGTTCATTTAGTACTATCTGTAACACCACCAATATAAAACCAACATATGAAATTTCCCCAGGTATGGTGGTGCACATCTACAATCCCAACACTTTGAGGGGCTGAAACAGGGGGATTACCAAGAGTTTGAGGTCTGCCTAGGATACACAGTGAGTTCAAGAACAACCTGTACCACACAGCAAGACCCTGTCTCAAATATCTATACATAAATATATATATGCCTATATACATATAA
>NW_004524607.1:16423755-16430907 GCF_000260255.1 Octodon degus | reverse complement strand
TTTTTTTTCAAAAAAACAAAAATGGTAGTATACAATGAACACTGTCCTTACATTTCCCTTTTGTAACTTCACAAAATACTTTGGAGCTCTTTCTGTATCAATTCACAGTTTCCTCCTTCCTTTCTACAACTTCACAACTTCATTCACCATCTGGTTTATGATTTATTTCACAGGTCTCCTGCTGATACATACTAAAGCAGAGAATAATGCTGTGTCTGTTTATCTCACACACTCACAAATGTATCTGCAGATTAAACTCCTAGAACTGGTATTATTGGGTCAGAAGACATACATTTGAACTTTAAAAGCTACTGCTCAATGTTCCTATATACATCAGAGTCCACTCAGAGAAACAGCTATCACTTTAAGAGTCTGAAACAGAAGGAACTTAAGAAATTGCTTACAAATGTGATAGAAAAACTGCAAGGTCAAACAGGAAATGGCTAAGAACCCATGGATATTACCATGACCAAAAAGTAACTCCCATCTCTTCTTGAAGGGTTGAAGGAAGGTGGTATTCCCAAAGCTCCAGGCTGAGATCAAGAAGAAGCTGGAGTCCGAAAGGCACCTACAAAGACACTGGTGGTGTCAAAAATGAAAGAGGAACTATTTGGTTCTTCCCTTCCTCCTGCCATCCAGTCCCCCACCAATGGCTCTTAAGAGCCTAAAGTAGTTAAACTGATCAAGGGTCTAAGAAATTTACCCCAAAGGTGAATCCCTCTGCAATGGAAAGGCAAGAAATGGATCTGAGCCAACAGGACACAGGGTATGTTAAGCCTTCTCCAGAGCTGTGACTAATTCACACTTCTAACCAGCAAATGCTGAGGAAGCTTTGTCAACGTTCTGTTTTCAAATTTGGAGTTATCACTTGTCTGAGAGGTGAAAGGTGGGATCTCAATCTAGTCTTAATATATATTCATTCTGCTGAATGAGGCTGAACGTTATTTCACTTGAACACAGACTTAACCCTCATCTTCACTGATGAGAGTGAAGAGGACAGGAGAAGGTAGCCCATTAAAATCAATTCACCTCAGCTGCCATAGATGGTCCATTCAGGAACATCAAACAGATGGTGGCAATGAGCCAAACTAGCCAGTCACCTTCCAAGTAGAGACATATTCCAAGAACTGGTCTAGAAAAATGTAAAGGTAACAAAGCACCAAATTAAAAATACCTTAACTATACTCTGCACACATTATACAGAACAATGTGTTCTTGTAATCTTGTAACCCCACTTGCTCCTCTTTGTAACTGCCTTACAGCCCTTTTCTGCTTATCTCACACCAAAGAAAAAATTATACCCTGAACAAAAAAATTAAATTATAAAAATAGCAAGAAGAAATCAGTTTTTAAAGTTTTTACCTGACCAATAAAAATATCCTTTACTTCAAGTACCTTCAGCTTCTGGCACAGCTATTGTCTGAATATCCCACCTTCTAAATAAGTGGAAACTGACTCAAACACAGATGGAATTTCTGTTCTATATTCTAAAAGTATATCAAAAAAGTTATGCTTCAATTGGTTGGTAACTTAAATTGTTCTCTCAAAAGACTGAACTTTATTTTTAAAAACCATAAATTTTAAAACACAGCATTCTTTAAAAATCTAAATGGTATTATCTTTAAAGAGGTATGTTGAACCAGGCATGGTGGCACATCTGCCTGTAATCCCAGCACTTTAGAGGCTGAAGCAGTAGGATTAAAGTGAGTTTGGGCTACAGAACACAACCCTATCTAAAATTTAAAAAAAAAAATAATCATGTTAATTTCAAACCTCTAACAATAAGAATTAACTATGAGCACAAGTTTACCCAATAATCACCATAATGACTTTTCATTCATAACTGTTAAAATTTCATTTGATTCAAGAGTACTCATTCCAAGATTACTAAACATATTTTTAAGTAACTTCCACAATGCAAAGAAGATTTTGATAAAACAATAAAAGTTAAAAGTTGTTTTGTCAGCACTTAGCATGTTGCCTGGCAATATAGTAGGCAAACAATAAATACCTGTTCAGGGCCACAGAGATAGCTCAGCGTGCCTACATAAGCTCAAAGACCTGGGTTCGAACCCTGGTATTACATGCCACAAGGGCCTCGTCTTGGGCATGCCAAGCCAACCTCCAAGTCCAGGAGTGGTGGCACAAACCTGTAATCCCAGTGCTGGGAGGCTGAAATGGGAGGATCACTGCAAGTTCCAACTGCATAATGTGACCCTGTACCAAATACATAAAATTAAAAATAAATACCTGTTCATTGTTGAATGTTCCAGAAGTTAACTAAAAATTACACCTAAAACCCCTGCATGCCTTTTATAAGGTGAGGTTTTTTCAAATCTAAAGTAATAGACATTTATTTCAGAAATATGGAAAATATAAACACTAAAAAAGTAAAATATCCATTATGTCACCAATTTTTACACTGTTTAGAATGAAATGTATAAAACTGCATTCTCTTTTTTTGAAACAGGATTTCACTACGTAGTTTATGCTGGCCTTGAACTCACTTTGTAGCCCAGGCTGGACTCACACTTGTAGCAATCCTCCTGCCTCAGCCTTCTAAGTGCTAGGATTATAGGCATGTATCATCCCATTCCACTAAAACTGCTTTTTTTTTTTTTTTTTTTTGGCGGAACCGGGGATTGAACTCAGATCCTTGCATTTGCCAGTCAAGCGCTTATCCTACTGAGCCATCTCCCCGGCCCCAAAACTGCTTATTTTTAATGTTGGAAAATGTTTTAGTCTATAAACTCACAAAGTTTACTTTACCATTTCCCTATGAATGGGTGCCACTTTCCAATTTTTTACAATTACTGTGTAATGCCCATCTCCATGCATCTTTTTTTAAATTTCAAGGTTTCCTTATGATATATGCATTTCCAGGAGAGATATAATAATTTTAAGGCTTTTGCTACATATTTTCACCCTTTGTTATGGCCCTCAAGATCTATAAACTGCTAGAGCACACCAGCAGTTTTCCTTTTATTTTCAAGCCCTCCACACTTCTTTAGGCAATCAGAAACACCTCCCAAACAAAATCACCAAGCCAGCTAGCTTCCTTGACTCCAATGTCAAATGGTTAAATACTAGAGTTGTTCGCTTTTGTTTTCTAACAAGGGGACTACTGCTATACCAAATTGCAACAGACAAAATCCAAGGCATCCAGAGGAAATCCATTACTTAGGATCCGGTGTCTCCAGACCGACAGCCTGGCTGTAGGAGGGTTTGCAACTGGGCTCCTTGTCACAGCACTTTTTCACAAACAACACGCCCACTGGGTGCCAAAGAACTACCCCAGCCTTAACTATAAAAACTGAACTCAACAAATGCCATGACTCCTGCCAACTTCCCACCAGCCCCATGGCATCACTTTATTTAAGCAAAAACATTTCCCTCGAAGCAGCACTTGAATTCTAGAAGGCACCTTGATTAACCACTTCATCCTAAAGCCTTCAATACTGCTGATTCTTACAGGCAGCTGCTCCAGCAGCCTGTAATTAAGATTTTTCTAAACACTCCCTTATTACGCGGGGTTCTGACGATTCCGTCTGTCAGCAAAAAGGAGATCATTAGAGAAAGTATAGGAAGCCGTAACTTGGGGTGTTCCTGCAAAGGAGGGGAGGTGTTAACCCTTTAGTTGTCAAATCAATAACCCATTCCATACAGAAGTATATTATCCCATTGAAAACCTCTTTCACCGCATGACACAACAGCAATTGTATTCCACTAAATAATTTACAATAAACATGACTCTGGCACATACATCCTGAGCCACGCCGGTATGGCATGACCCACTTCGGAAAGGTGTCCCCTACACTTGATCTCAGCTCGAAGCTTAGCTGTTGGCGGTGGCTCCTTGACTCCCACCCCCGACAACAGTGATTCGGATTTTTCTGCGTTTTTGAGGGAGGTGCAAACGGGGAAGGAGGGCTGCTTATTCTGTAAACCTTCGCTAGTCCATAAAATGCGTACCCAGATATAGACTCCTTCAGCTTCCCCTCCTTCCTCGTTTAAAGAATTCCCATCGACTACTTTTGACCTAAAGCCAGGAAAAAGGTCGTGAATTCCAATCAACATCCCCTCTGCTCTGCCCACCCGGACGCCGGAGCCCCAATTCAAAACTTTCCCCTCCCCATTTCCCACCGGCGCGCCAGCTCCCGCCACCTGAGAACCGAAGCTAAAAAGGGGTCGCTCAAACGGCTGGGCTCAGGAGGGCGTGGACGCTCTCGGTGACAGAATATGGGCAAGGTCGCCCCCTAAAGTCCCCCGCCTCAGAAGGGCGACCTCTTCCACCGAGCCTCTTCAGCGACCGGCCAACAGCGGCCCCGGTTTCACTCGCTCTGGGCGGTGACCCCCTCGCCCGGACACGGGCGTCCCCGCCTCGGTCCGACCCCACGAGCCTCGGGCCTGGCGTGGTCACCAGTCAGCACTGCCACCGCCCGGGACCCCGTCTCCTCAGGCGACCCCCGCTTCAGGCCGCCGGTGGACTGGCCACACTTCCCACACTCACCGCCACCGCCCTCGCCGCCGCCGTCTTCGTCCATCTTGAAGCCGCTCCCGCGGCCCTCCAGCCAGGGCCGGCGGGCGAGGGGCCGGGACAGGGGGGCGCAGTCTGAGGCAGCGCGCGGGCGACCCGGATGTTCCACAGCTCGCGGCCCGGGTCGTGGCCGGGCCTCCTCCCGCGGGCGGGGCTGGTCTCTCGGCGCGCCGTCACGTGGGCTGGCCCCGCCCCCTCCTGGGCGCGGTGGGCGGGGCGCGAGGCCTCACTGCCCCGCCCGCGGGAACCCGTCGCGCCGGTGATATCTGCTGTCTCCTAATTTAGAGAAACGGAGACCCAGACTCTTGGACGCTGACCCCCCCCCCCATCGCACGCCCCTCCAGACCTCGCTAGTCTCTGCCTCCCAACAACCTGGGGACGCACGTGAGGTCTGGGATACCAGAACGCTCCACTCTACAAAACACGGTGTCCAGTTGGCACGTGCGCTCTAGAAAAAGATCTAGAAATGAACGAATCAAATCAGGACTTCTCCCTCCGGCCCCAAGAACTGTCAGAAAAATTGCAGCCTTCCACCTTTCTAATGTAATGGAACCTCTCCTTTCCTCGTGATGGGTGCATTTGAAAATTAACAAAGTGTAAGGCTTGTAATGACCGTCTTGAGGCTAGGGGAGCTGAGTCTCAATCCGCCACACCTGGGTCTCAGCCTTTAGCACACATTAGAAGGGTTGACCAGCCTGGCGTCAGTTGCCCTTGGAGATAACGCCAGTCTCCCTTGGATGGTTGCCAGCTGTCCTGGATTTATGATGCAGAAAGAGTTGTGAATTCAATTTCCCGTGGGCACAGCCAGGAGCTGGGCGGAAGGCCTCAGTTCACCCCTGTACCACATCTATGAACTGTCTTTTTCTTCCTGTCTAGTTTCCAGTAACTCCTCCTATAGCATTGACTATGCGTCCTCCCATCCCTTTCTGGTCGAACCAAATTGCATTAAAGAGAAACAAATATTGTAACAGAGGAGATATTTCATCTCTAATAGAATTTTCTAGCCATTGTTTTATATTTACAAATTACTCCTTAAATCAAAGGCTCCTTCCACCATCATCTATCAAAGCAGACAGTTTTCACCTTTTTGTAAAAGGTTGCCGCACAGTTCCAAAGAGTTCAATTTCCTAATAACCTGAAGAATTAAACACCGACATCTTGATGCTTCCTAAAAAGCGAGGACACTTCTCCATGTAGATAAGATGTTTGGCAGCTTTTGTGATAAAACTGCAACACAGAAAAGAGGCCTCAGAGTCAGGAGATGTAGGTTGAGGTCCCAACTCACAGATGTGGCTTCCTGATCTTGTTCCTGTCAGCCTTGTTATCTGGGGAGAACAGTGTCATGGCTGAGAAAAGAAGACAGTATACTTTGAACTTGATAATGTGCCATGTGCCGCTTGGAACTCAAAAGTATTATCAATTATAAATGCTTTTCAATGTCATTCCCTAATTCCTTAGGTTTCTTAGACTGATCTAGAGGTATTTTTTTTAGAGTGTGAATCTAAAAATTGTTTCTCTGATCTAATTTCCATTAGAATAAAACACAACCTAGTGATCCGTAAAAATATTGCCCCCATTTTGACAAAGCCTCCAAAATCATTGGGAGAATAAAGGTTTAGGGTATGTGTTGTTTCTGTGCTTTATTGGGGACACTGGAAGTTTTTAAAACCTTCACTTTTTTATTTTTTTGTTTTTTGAATCAGGGTCTCACTATGTAGTCGAGCCTGGCCTTGAAGTCACTATGTAGCCCAGGCTAGTCTCAAACTTCTGCCAGTCCTCCTGCTTCAGTCTCCCAGGTTCTGGGATTACAGGCATTACATTAATATTGTCCCCATATATGGGAACATTAGGTATACTGGCCATCAACTAAAATAGGCACTCAGTTATGTCTAACTTTTGGGTTGTTTGCTTGAATGTTAAACATTTTATAAATGAGTTTGTAAGAATAATTCATGCAGCAGATATAAATAAAAAATAATGTGGGGGGGGTTGGCAGAACTGGGGATTGAACTCAGGTCCCTGCACTTGCCAGGCAAGCACTTATTCCACTGAGCCATCTCCCTGGCCCCAAAAATAATGGTATTAAACCCAGTTAATATACTATTGCGAACAGTTTGACTTAGGTGCCAGCTGTATTCTAGTCTCTGTTCTGATCCCTATCTTCATGGGACAGATGGATAAGAATACAAGCATTAAGCAAGTAATTACAAAAATAATTGTAATTTTCCTCTTACCCTCTTCATAGATATTGTCCTTCAGTGCCAGGTGGTGTAGTAGTGCTTTCCTATAATCCCAGAACTCAGGAGGCTGAGGCAGGAGAATCACCATGAGTTTGAGGCCATCCTGACTCACAGCAAAAGTCTGTCTCAAAATATTTTTTAGGGCCCCAGGAGATAGCTCGGCAGTCTAAGCAACTGCCTGACAAGTGCAAGGACCCCAGTTCGATCCCAGGTACCACATGCTGTGCTGGCCCCTCACCAAGCCAGCCACTGAAACCTAACGTGATGGCGCACCCCCCGTAATCCCAGCACTGGGAACACTGAGACAGAGGGATCACTATGAGTCTGAGCTATGTAGCAAAACCCTATACCAGATAAATAAGTAAAAATAGAATA
>NW_004524607.1:16419736-16423655 GCF_000260255.1 Octodon degus | reverse complement strand
TATATATATATATGTATATTTACATGGATATCTCACAAGCAAGCTGTACAATATTAGAGCATGGCACCAGTTTTATAATTTTAAACCAAAAAGAAACCATACATTTGTGAATACCCACTCTGTTAAAGTAGAAAAAATATACCAGAGGGTCCCACGGAAAACCCATAATGGCTGCCTCTAGGAAACATAAAAGGAAGGAGATGAATAGGACCAGGGATTGCTACACAAATGTAATCTCAAATTGCTACACAAATGTAATCTCAAATTGCTACACAAATGTAATCCGGTATTTGCTAAAAATATTTATGAAAGGCCTACTATGCACCAAGCAGTATTTCAAGTCTTGCAATATTCCTACAAATATTATTCCTGCTTTCATAGCACTTACATTCAAAGTGAAAAAAGACAGATGATAAGCGTATGGTAAGTACGGGATAACAAATGCCAAGAAGAAAAAAATAAAGCTGGAGAAAGGGGGAAAAGTGACAATGAAATGCTATTTTAGACAGGCTTATTGAGGAAGACCTCTGTGGTAAGGAGATATTTTGGCAGAAACCTGAAGCAGAAAAGCACCAAATGCTGCTGCCTAAGGGGAAAGCGCTGCAAGGGCAGCAAGTGTAAAGGTACCTTGGCAAGGGCGCACCTGGCAAATTCAGGTAGTGGCAAGAAGACCAGTAAGCTTGACTAGAATGGAATAGGGCAAACAGACAGCACACAGGAAAACAGACAGGGAAACAGCATGGTCAGAATGCTAAGACAAAGAACTATAGCAAGGGCCAATGTTAGCCCCAAGGTAATTTTTTTTTCTTTTTCAGGTATTTTTAAAGAACTACTATCCAGGTTTGGCCTTGCACACCTATAGTCCCAGCACTCTGAAAGGCTGAGACAGAAAGACTACAAGTTCAAGCCTAGTGGACAGCTCAGAGAGAGAGATTCCATCTCAAAGAAAAAGAAAATGCAAAAAAGTACTGGGGGATGTAGCTCAGTGCAAAGGCCCTGGGTTCAATGCCCAGGACCAGAAAAAAAAATAAAATAAAATAAGAAAAAAAAGAGTTGTGATCAAGACCATAAACTGTATGTGGCCTATAAAGTTTAAAACAGTATTTACTATCTAGACATTTTACCAAAACAGCTTGCAGCTCCCTGAGCTGGAAGCATGCATAGTACCACAAGATCTGAAGATAGGCATCTGAGTAAGATGACAAGGCAGAATCAAAGGCATCTAATCTATTCTGAGGTACAGTAAACAAGGATGAACTATTAGAAGGTTAAGGCAAAAAAAGAAAAAAGAAAAAAGAAAGGTGAAAGCACCAAAAGTTTTACCCTGGCCAATGGAAGTTTGACACAGCCACATACTGAGAAATGGAAATGTATCTGTAATGCTCTATTTTTTTTTTTTCTGTATTTTAAGTAAGGGTCTACAGGGTGTTCAGGGTCTCACTACTAGATCAGATTTGTAGTGATTCTACTGTCTACAGCCTCCCAAGTGCTGGGATTACAGGCGTGCACCAACCACACCCAGGCTCAACCACCATCTCAACCCGCCCTGGGGGCGGGGCTGGTGTGACAGGGAATGTAATTTAAAAAAAAAAAAAAATTTAAAAAATTTTATTTAAAATTTTTAAATAAAATTTTTTTTAAATGCTCTATTTAAAATAAAATGCTCAGTTTGGTGGCAAACACCTGTAATATGAGCATTCTGGGAGGCTGAGGCAGGAGGAGCACAAGTTCACCCAGCAATTTAGCAAGACTCTGTCAAAAAAAAAAAAAAAAAAAAAAACCACCAGATCCTAGGGATATAACTCAGCATAAAGGCCCTGGATTCAATTTTCAGTATCACAAGAACAGAAAAGAGGGAGGAAGAAAAGATAGAGAAAAGAAAAACCCAAAACAATGTCACATAACATCAATAGTTACTGAATTAATTCTAAATAATGAAAACATGAGTGTTTATTATTTTGTGCATTTTTCAGGATTTCATACTTAATTTATATATCCTTCCCTCCATATATACAACTACCACCTTAATCCACCAAACCTCTGAAACTTACCCAAACCACTGCAACAACTTCCTCCTTGGTGTTCCCACATCTCCTTTTTCTCCAATCCATCTCCACTCAGCAGCCCAGAATACTCTTTTTAAAAAATCAGGGTAGGCAAGGAGTAAGAATATGGACTCTCAATCAGAGCACTAGGTTCAAATTATAGCTCCACCATTTACTATCTGTGAAATCTAACAAATTACTTAGCTTCCCTCCATCTTCCTATCTATAAAGATGATAATACTGCAATCAGCAAACATACTAAGATAATACACACAGGATAGAACCTGACACAGGGCACTATGTAAATATTAACTAAAATTACTTAAAAATCTAATGCCATTCCCCTGTTCAAAATCCTTCAGTGATATCCTGAACTTAGAATAAAATCTACATTCCTTACCTATGTGTTTGAGACAGGGTCTCGATATGTAGTTCAAAATTCTGAGGGTACTTGACTGACCTCATCAGATACAAAAGTTAAATTTCTTGTTATATAGGTCTTGCTTTATCTTGGTCTTAAGCATCCAACAGAAAAGTATAAAAACAAGGTATATAAAGTAAAGCCGTATTAATACAATGAGCTGTAAAAGGCTCAAGTCAATAACTTCTGAGGATAACCCACTAATATTATAGACTGCTAGACAGTGTTGGATTGTTTAGCTGAATTCAAACACCTATAGTATTTGGATGCCAAAAGAATATCCACCTCTGACAGGACTAAACAAAGAAAAGGGGATACAAAAGAAAGATCATTTTGTATTTATATATACAAAATAGTTAGGATAGATATACAGCTACTTTCGCTTAATTCAATGAGAAGAAAGAGGTGTACTAATAAGTGTTTGGACAGGATATCCTGTCTGCTTCTTGTACTATGGATAACCACTAAGAAGATAACAATGCACAATGTATTGATTATCGAAACTGTCCTATTCATCAGCTTTGAAACTGTCTCATTCATATTTGTTTTTCAATAAAATTAAAATTAAAAAAATAAGTAAATAAAAATAAAATACATGTAGGTCAGACTGGCCTTAAACTCATTATGCAGCCCAGGCTTGCCTTGAACTAGTAGTGATCTTCCTGCCCCAGCCTCCCAGGGTTGGCATGACAGGCATGCAGCTGTTACCTACTAAATGGCCTGAAGTCTCTCCCTCACTTCACTCTCTATTCAAACTATGCACTCAGGTTTGGCTCAGGTCCCTTCCCCCTGCCTGAGCCACTACCCCTATGGGTTACACCTGAAGGAGCATTTCTTCAAATAGGTTGTCTCTAGCCACACACTTTCCCTACCCCTCCTCCTCCCCATGTTCCACATCTACTTATCCTATTTCTCTCTCTCAATCTCAATCTCCTTCCTTTCTTCAACATATTCAGCACAATTTGTAATTGTTTTATAAACCCCTTTTTTGTCTGACTATCTAAACATAAGCTCCATAAACAAAAGATACTCACCTGACTTATTCACCACTCTGGCCCTTGTACCACGCACAGGCCAGACATTTGGTAGTGACCATATTAACATTTGAAGAAATAATATAAAAAGTACACTCTAAAAGCATATCTAAAAGGCGCTATCCTGGCACACCTGTAATCCCAGCACTCAGGAGGCTGAGGCAGGAAGATTGCCACAAGCTGGAGGCCAGCCTGGGCTACATAATTCATTATAATTCAAGGCCAGTCTGAATTACATAAGACCCTGTCTCTGAAGAAAAAACATTAAAAGCAATCCTGTCATTTTTTAAATATTCAAAAGTATAGTGTAATAATATAACAAAACATGATAGTATACCCCCAAAGTATGTGCAATCAGTATTGCTATCAATTAAAAATAAAATTTTAGAAGTATAGAATTCTTTATCCTATTTTTAAAA
>NW_004524607.1:16401525-16414904 GCF_000260255.1 Octodon degus | reverse complement strand
AGAGGCTGTAATCCATTTTTATTTTATGTCAACTATCCACTATAGGCCATAATTGGTTTTTGTTTTTTCAAGTAGAAAACACCAGTACTTGCTAGATGAGCAGGGCCATGAAAAGTGGAAGACATTCTGAAAACATGTTGAAACCCATTTATCAGCCTTTTGACCATTTCGGAATAGTTTAAAAAATCACAAATGTGCACATTCTGGAAAGGTCAAGACTTCTTTGTATAGTCATCTCCATGCTGCAAGTAGAAGTTTGTAAAATCAGACCTAAGTGTCCTCTCCTAGTGCTAAGGGTCACAAATTCCAAATCCCTTCCAGGGCTGATTTCTTTTCTGCCTGGACAAAAAGAGGCTGTGCAGACTGCCTGAGCTGTGCCTGCTTCCAGACCCTGCACCAAGCAGTTCCCCCCTCTTCTGATAAGGGTCAAGAAACGCAGACACAGTGGTGACTATCAGCAGATGGGGACCTCGACTAATCCGTTACATCTGCTCAGAAGGGGCCAGTTCAGTCTGGGGAAGGCGCATACTGTGGCCAGTTCACTGTAGCTTCATAGTCATGAAAGGAATGTTTTCCAGAATCTAATTTCACGTCGGAATGGAGATGCTCTTGAACAGATTAACATGCTCCACTCTGCCCAGGCAAACAACAGGGGTCCACGTGTCAAGTCACATCCTCATTAAATTTTTAGAAGTCTGCACAGCTCGTCCTTCACAATGCTCTGTCTCTCATTCCAGTCGTTCAGTGCTGTCCAACTTGGTCTTGTTTCCCTGCTGGAATCCACACAATTGACACCAGTTCCCTGGCCTCATGTTACCAAGGGCAGCTTAATTCTTTTTGGATTGATTTGTAACTTGGATTTTTGCAAGAACAAAGGCGGTCAAATTTCTCTTTCATGGTAAACTCAGGGGGAAAAGTAACTTGGCCCCTATTTCAAGCTATTTGCGCTTAGAAGAAAGGCAATATTCCCATAAAGTATAGCATCAATACTAAAAATTATTGTATGCCTATATGGCATACATTAATTATATGCTGTTTTCTGTAGTAATAAAAAGCTATATTATTTTATCTAGTTTTTTATTTTTATAGTTTGTCCATGACCTACTAGGAAAAATTCAAAAATTAAATTGGTTGGAAAAAAAAGAGAGAGATTGGTCAGGTTGTCCAGTGTCCAGCTTAAAATCATCAAGGGAATCTATCCTCAGGTGAAAGATATACTATCAGTCAGGTAGTTAGAGGCAGTCTGGGAAATTTAGCAAGACCCTATCTCAAATAAAAAAATAAAAAATGGACCAGAGAGGGAGAGAAAGACAGAGAGACAGTCAGTCAGACAGACATGAAGAGGAAGAGATAGAGAAAGGGAGTAGGGAGGGGAGGAAAAGGGAGGAGGGAGAGGAAAAGGGAAAAATAGTAAAATGATAAACATAATGTCTTTAAACATCTGCCTGTGACTGTAGTGTTCTGCATAAAAAGTGTGCTCTTAGCCAGCAAACAGTGATAGAACACTGGTTGTGGGGCATTGACTCAGGAAACCTAACTAGGCCCAAGTAAGTGTCATGCAGCAGAATCCAGCCATGCCTTCTAGGCATTCATTACCATTATGGATTCTTTCTTTCTTTTTTATGTATTTGATACAGGGTCTCACTATGCAGCTCAGACTCGTAGTGATGCTCCTGTTTTCAGCCTCCCCAGCACTGGGATTACAGGTGAGCACCACCATGCCTAGACCAGGTCACTGGCTCAGTGCACCCAGGGGTGGGGTTAGCATGCCTGTAGTATCGGGAATCGAGCCCCGGTCGCTGAGCTTGCCTAAGCAGGCACTTAGTCTGCTGAGCTATCTCGCAGGCCCTTTCATTGCCATTATGAAAGAGTCACAGAACACCCATTAATTGTCTCTGGGATCTGGCTATGATGAATCATCACAAAGTGTCACCACTGGCACCTCAATAATACAAGCTGTAAAATCAGAACGTTCAGCCACTTCTCCTTCTTGGCTATGTGACTCTGGGCAAATTGCTTTACCTCTCTAAACCTAGTTTCTGTGAAATTTCTGCAAAATGGGACGAATAACAAACCCCAGTAAAATGATTACAAGAATGATATGCTATGGCACACAAACAGTACATGGCACACAGTAAGCACTCAGTGAGTGCTTGTTACTAGTACACACTGATGGAGAAAGTTGCCCCACCTGCTCATGCGCAGGTCAAATTACAGGGTTATGCCATCCCCTTACCTCCAATAATGTTTAGTTTTTAAACAAATACATTGGGCCAGCAAGATAGCTCAGTGGTATAAAGTGCCGGCTTAGGGAAGCTTAAGCAAGCTTAGGCAAGCTTAGGGACCGTGGTTCAATCCTAGGCACTGCATGCCAGGCCAGCCCCACCCCCAGGGCAGGCTGAGCTGGCCATTAAATAAGTAAATAAATAAATAACCAAATACATTTACAGTGCTTAATAAAAATGATTGAAGTCAGGCATGATGGCACATTCCTACAATTCCAGCACTTAGTGGGCTGAGATAGGAGGATCACTGCAAGTTTAAGTCTAGCCTGCACTACTAAGTGAGACCCTATCTCAAAAAAAGAAAAGAAAGAAAGTAAAAGAAAAAGAAGTGATTGAGGTTTCAAATATATAAGCAAACTACTGGGGCCTGCCCATTAGCTCAGATGTTTAAGTGCCTGCTGAAACAAAGCAGTCAGGCTCAGGATGCTGTGGTTTGATCCTCTCATCCTCAAGCTAAACCTGCCCTGAAGGCATCCTGAGTGCCCCCCCCAAAAAAATCCCCCATATAAGCAAACTATTGTGTATATTTAGGATAAATATTTAGGCAAACTATTTAGGATAAAAACACAGAATGATTGTATTTCTTCTAATCAGCTACCCAATGTAAAAATGTTAAATCTCTTTTTGTCCTCCTTTAACAATGTAAGTATAGGTGGATTCTGTAACTTTTTAATCACTTTCATTGTTAAAAATAATGTCATTTAGGGCTGGAGAGATGGCTCAGTGGGGGCTGGAGAGATGGCTCAGTGGTCTAAAGCGCCTACTTGGAACTAGCTTCGCAAAGCATCAGGGACTGCGGTTCCATCCCCCAGCACCACATGCCAGCCAGCCCCGCCCCCTGGTGGGCTGAGCTGGCCACACACACACACACACACACACACCTCTCTCTCTCTCTCTCTCTCTCTCTCTCTCTCTCTCTCTCAAATAAATAAAAAAATTTAAAAAAATAATGTCATTTAGAATTGGAGGTGTGGCTCAGTGGTAGAGCACCCATGCTCAACACACAAAGCCCTGGGTTCAAGTTCCAACAATAAAGGAGAAGTAATAATAATGTAATAATGCCATTTAGATAGACTCTTGATGTCAGAAAGATGGAGTGAAAGTAGCTTCCTTATTCTCACTAAGAACAACAAACATATATGGACATTGTATAGGAAACAAACACAGGAAGATTGAATCTGACACGGTGTCACACACTTGTGATTCCAGCACTCTAGGAGACTGAGGTAGGAAGATGGAAATTTTGAGTCTAGCCTGGGCAAAGCTGACCCCCCCATTTTTAAATGAGTTGGGGAGTCTAGCTCAGTGAGAAGTCCCTGGGTCCAATCACCAGTACCACAATAAAATAAGACTAAATTCAATTAAAAAAAAAAAAGGCTTAGGATATAGTTTAATGCAAAGGTCCTAGGTTCAATTACCAGTACTGAAAAAAAAAGAAAAAGAAAAAAAGAAAGATTGAAAGGCAGAAAAAAGGCAGATGGGCTAGGGAGCTCAGGACCCAAGGAGCAATTGATGCTAAATTCACTGATTTTCTTTCTGTGTCATCTATCCTAGACTTGATGCTGGAGAATCCAGAAATTCAGAAACCCAGAAATACCAACTGAAGTGAGGGGGAAAAAAAAAAAAGTCCCAACCAAAATGACTACTTACTTTCTCCCACTAAAGGCTCAGGAAAGGCGTAGCCCAACAGGACAATAATGCTCTCCCAGTGCCACCCCACCCCCACCAGCATCAGGCAAAGCCTGAGCCAGAACTCCTGACCTCCACCCTCCTGGACCAGTGATGTCAGAAAAAGAGGCCAAGTGGGGAGCAGGGACTTCATTCCATCCAGGCAGTACTGAGGCCCCTCTCCTTTCCCACTGGTCTGATGTCAGGGAGGGATTCATAGAAAGTAAAGGCCTTGACCTATAACAAGGCCATCTCTGCCCCTTGATAACAGTGGAGGTAAGGTAGACAGCAGTCAGGAAGTAACCCTGCTTCTTTTCACTGCTGTGGTATTAGTGAGACCAAGGAGAACCTGACTTCAGTGAGAATTAGGAGATACTCCCCACCTCCTTTTTTTTTTTTTTTTGCTATAGAGTCTCACCCAGGCATGGTGGTATACACCTGTAATCCCAGTACTCTGGGAGGCTGAGGCAGAAGGATCACAAATTTGAGCCCAACTCCAGCAATTTAGTGAACCTTGCATCAAAAAAAAATTTTTTAAATGAACTGAGAATGTAGCTCAGTGTGAAGGTCCTGGTTGAATGGAGAGCCTCATACGAATATCAAAAGTTGTAGGATACATCGAAAATCACTCATCACACCAAAAACAAGGAAGATCCCAGACTGAATGAAAAAAGATAGCCAACGAAGTCAGTACCATGACGAAAGAGATGTTAGAGTCATCTAAATAAGATTTTATAGCAGCCATTAGAAAAATATTCAATAAAAAAGAAAAATATTCAATAAGCAGTTATGAATAGTCTTGAAACAAATGAAAAATAGAAAGTTTCAACAAAGAAATAGAATATCTCAGCAAAAGAATAGAGAGATAAAGAAGAACCAAATGGAAATTTTAGAACTCAAGGAAAAAAACTTCAAAGAAACTTAATGGCTGGGCTCACAGAAGAGTGAAAGGGACAGGGGAAATAATCAGAGAACTTGAAAGAATAGCAGAAATTTCACTCTGACAACAAAGAGAAAACAGGTTGCAAAAAAATGAGTGGAACTTCAGGGATATGTGAAAATATAACAGTAATTGGAAACATATTTGCAGAAATAATAGCTGAAAAAATCTTCAACCCCCCCCCCCCGGGGATCAAACTCAGGGCTTCTTCCATACTAGGAAAGTCATTCTCACTAAGCTATACCCCCATATCCAAAATTCCTAAATTTGACCCCCTAAAATTCATAAGCTTACAAAGTTAACAAGCCACGCAAACCACCAAAAAATAAGTCTGAAGAAGATGCAAAGATGCATCATGAGAAAACTTTAAAAATAAAAAGAAGGAACAAAAACCAGAGTGAAAAATAATGTTGTATATATTTGACTACAACGAAATTACTTCTGTTGTTTGTTTGTTTTGTGCAAGGTCTCACTACACAGCTGGAACTCATAGTGATCCTCCTGATTTGTGCCTCCCTAGTGTTGGCTTTATAGGCATGCATCACCATGCCCAGACTCCATCATCAGCTCAGCGGGCCCAGGAGCAGGGTCGACACGGCATGTGGTACCAGGGATCAAACCCTGGTCCCTGCACTTACCTAAGCAAGCCCTTAATCTGCTAAGCCATATCACCAGCCCTCTGAAATTACTTCATTTTTAAAACTTAACTCTTTTAATAGATCGGTGGAACTTAGAAGCTTCTAGCAGGATTGACAAAAGTAAAGACTGAGAGAGAAAAGACACGAACTACCAATATTGTAAACAAGCCCATCTCTGCAGACATCAAAAGAATAATAAGGAGCTTTGGGGATGTGAAAAAATGAAATAGAGCAGCTTAAGAACCTATGATGATAAAGGAAACAGAATTCATAAGTTTAAAATGCTCAGAGACGAAATCTCTATACTCAGGGACTGCCACTAGAGAAGTCTACCAAACATTTAAAGAATCAACCTCAGTTCCACATGATCTCTTCCAGAAAAGGCAAGAGAAAAGCACATTACTCTATATATTTTAGACAAGTAAGACTACACTGATACCAAAACCACACAACAGTACAAAAGGGAAAATGAAAAAACAACATCCATCAAGAATACAAATGCAAAATTCAAATAAAACATTAACAAACATAATTCATGAATGCATAAAAAAATTTTTAGAATTAGTGCAGTTTATTACAGCCATGCAAGTTTTGTTCAATATTCACAAATCAATCCATGTAACCTATCATATTAATAGGCAAAGAAAAAAGTACATGATGAAATTAGTTAGTGCAAAAAAAAGCAAAATTCAATAACCATTAGTTATTAAAAATACAAAGGCAGCCAGGCATGATGGTGCATACCTGTAATCCCAGTACTCTGGGACTCTGGCAAGAGCATCACTGTGAGGTTGGAAAGCTGAGGCCAGCTGGGGTTACATAGTGAGACCCTGTCTCAAAATAAACACCACCAAAAACTGAAAGGCACTAATATAGGGGCAATTCTTCAACTTAATAAAAAAGAATCTATAAGAAAACCTATAGCTAACATTATCCTTAGTAGTGAAAGATAAATGTTTTGCCCCAGCATTTGGAAAGGGGCCATGATTTCATCCTAAGCACTGCTATATGACATTATTCTGGAAGTTCTAGACAGCACAGTAAAGCAAGAAAAGACATAGAAGACATAAAGGTGAAAAAAGAAACACTAAGTGTCCTGATTTACAAATAATTTTATATGTAGAAAAATCACCAGGAATCAACCAGAAAATTGCCTAAACCTTAAAACATCACAGGATACAAGATTAATATAAAATATCAATTATATTTCTACATACAGCATTAGCAATGAACACATGGAAACAGAAATTAAAAATACAATGCAATGTATAATCCCTTTTAAACTACTTGAGCTGGGCATTGTGGCACATATCCATGATCCCAGCACTCAGGAGGCTTCTTTAAAAAAGGAGGAGCATGAGGTACTAGTCTCAGTTCCCAGCATTGCAAACACATACACACACACACACACACATGCACGCGCGCGCACACACACACACACACACACACACAAAGAGGATGGGACCAGAGACCTGACTTTGAATCTGTGTTTCAAAATTTTGTCCAAATCTGATTTGTGTACGGGGATTTTTGAGGCCTTGCTGCCTGCCACTAGCAGTTTTTGTCTGTGTATTGGGTTGAATAGAAGCCCCCTTCCTACTCTGCCCCCTAGAAGCACCTGGTGCACTCTTACACAGAAAGAACATCTCCGCAGATGTTAAGTACTAGAGTGTTTAGAGTAGGTCCTACATCTGATGACTGCTATCCTTATAAGAACAGACATACTGGGTTCAGTGACATACACCTGCAATCTCAGCACTCTGGGAGGCTGAAGTAGGAAGATTACAAATTTGAGCCCAGCCTAAAACACTTAGTGACTCAGCGAGACCCTGTTGTAAAATAAACACATTTTTTCAAAAAATGGCTGGAGGTGTAGCCCTGTGTGAAGGCCCTGGGTGCAATCCCAGGAACCACAGAACAAGAAGGAAAAAGAAAAGGTGAGGAAGTAGAAGGGGAGGGGAAGAAGAGGAGGCAGCAGAGGACTGCTGTTGCTACCCACACACAATCCAGACTCCCAGCCTCCTGAACCAGGAGAAGTGAGACTTATTCCTGTTGTTTTTAAGCGTCAGTGTGTGGCCACTTGTTATAGCAGCCTCAGGCAACTAATATCCTTTTGATTCTATCTTTCTGACAGTCTTAGGTGATAGGAGTATTGCTTAGGCAGCCTAGAAAAAGGAGAGTCCCCCACCCAAGAGCAGCCAGTGTGGCTTCTCTGCAGAAAATGAATTCCAGACTCCATCTGGGAACTGAAGAACTGTCTTCTACAAATAGAAAAAAAAATGAGGGGGGTGGGACACACCCTCAAGCAGGCAGCATTTTTCTGCAAGAAAAAGAAGAGTTGGAAAACAAGCAAACAAAAATCACATTCTGGTGGTGGTGGCCGCATCTATGCGGCGCCACGGGCGCATTCGCCTAGCAGCGCCTGTTCCAAGTCTAGAGGCTCCGAGTCAGCTGGCCAGGGCTTACTCATGGCCCTTCTAGCTGCCTGCATACTGCCAGGTTCAAGAGAGACGGAAGAGGTCTCTGGAATCTGGAGAGACACACCACAGAGGAAGGATGTGGTAGGGTGCCCTTGTTTGTAAACTAGCCTTGGATTTCTGGGCTTCTCCTGAGGAGATGCACATTGCTCTGGGTACTTCTCTCTTGGTCCTTTTGTCCTTTGCCCTGTGTTCTTCTGTACTTAGGATACACAACCAGCAACCAGGGGCTTGGGTCCTCCCATGCTAGCACCTCATCAACAACACTGACATAGCACCATCCCTGTCCCCATCCCATCATTTGCTAAGTTCATAGTTCCATTCTAACCATTTACAAGTGTCCTTCAAACCTGTCCTGGAGCCTCCTGACCACCATAGGACCTCACAAGGCAGGGACTGTTATCCCCTTTGGAGCCTAAGAAATGAGGATCTCAGACTTTAACTTGCCTGGACCTACACAACTAGACAATGAAGGAGTCTCTAAATACCCTAACTCTTCTGTTCCTGTTCCTTCCAAGACTGCCTAGCATCTGGAACACAAAAACAAAAATATGCCTAGCCAGGCCTGGGGATACAGATCTGTAATTCCAGCATCCTCAGAGGCTGAGGCAGGAGGATCAAAAGTTTAAGGCCAACCTAGGCAACTTCATGATGTAAATTTATCTCAAAGGTAAGAGGAATTTAGTATGAAGGCCTTAAATTCAATTCCTAGCACCACCACCAAAATAGATAAATCCAGTCCCCATATGCTACTTGGACACAACTAATGTCTTTTCCTGTCTAAGTGCTGGTACAGAGCCAGGAGCCAGGCCTTTACCTCAAAGATTGACTTTTCAAATAGTACACATTGTTTGACTGTTTAAGGGGTACAGGGAATCTTTATGGGGTGATGCACATGCTTTGGCAGTGGCTACACAACTGGGTGTGTTAAATGCCACTGAATCACTTACTTTCCAATGGCTCATTTTTACATCCTGTGAATTTCACTTCAACAAATCAAGAAAGGATGGAAATTGCACTGTAGATGATCTCTGATTCTGTCATTGCCTAAAAGTCCATCCAGCCTCTTTCTTGGCTGGGAGCTCTGTGACAAGCCAAGCTGGAGCAGAATTTCAGTCATATTGTGTCCCTCCCATTTCATTATCATTGTATCTTACACATCCTGTTAGTGCACAAGCTAAGGTGAGACAGGATGTCCAGGGACTTGGAATGAAGACTCTCCCAGGAATGAGTCAGGGAGGCAGACTCGCACTACACCTGCCCAACAGAGCCCAGTATTTCTCCTTCAAAACCAGTGACAGCCAGAAGCAGCTGCCCACATCCTTAGGCACCCTCCCGAGGCAGGATGACAGGGAAGCTTACTAATTGCTGGGTGGCCTCCATGTGCTGTGACCCTGTGAGACATGTCAACCATCAGGTTTCCCAACAAGTGCTACTTGTCCCACAAAGTTCAGTGAGACCAACCTGGCCACAAGTAAAGAAGGTCATCTGGGACAGGTATGACAGCAGAGCAAATAATTCCAGCAGTCCTCCAGGGAGGCTGAGGCAGGAGGAACCTGAGTTCAAGCACAACCTGGGCAACTTAGCAACTTCGTGAGATACTGTCTCTAAAAATACAAAGGGTTGGGGATGTAGCTCAGTGTGAAGGCCCTGGTTCAATCCCCAATCCCACAAACAAAACCAAAAAAGTTTATCTAGGAGCCTTCTTAAAAAAAAAAAAAAAAGAAAGAAAGAAAGAGAGAGCAAAGAGAAACCAAATAGTTCCAGCAGAGGTACCCAAACAAATCTTGGCACACAAATGCTCTAAGCAGCATTATTCACAATTGCCAAAGGTAGAAGGAGTTCCACCTTCCAAGGATGGAAGATGTTCAAATATCTATGAACATCTCGTGGTGGTGTAAACAAATGAGGATCTAACCATAGGGTAGCTACTATCCATAAAAAGAAAAGAATCACTGATACATGATACAGTGCTATGGACTGGTGGGCACAGTAGTGCACATCTATAATCTCAGAAGACTGAAGCAAGAAGATCACAAGTTCAAGTTCAGCCTGGGCAATTTAGCAAAGGCCTGTGTCAAAGTAAAAAAGCTGGGAATGTAGCTCAGCACTCCCTGGTTCAGTCTCCAATAAAAAAAAAAAAAGAAAGAAAAAGAAAAAACCTAAATGAAAGAGCCAGACACAAAGACCACATATTGTGTGGTTCCATTTATAGGAAATATGCAGAATAAGTAAATCCATAGAGATAGAAAGCAAACTGGTGGTTGCCAGGGGCTGGGACAGGACAGAATGAAGAGTGATTCCTGAATGTGTGTGAATTTTACTTTAGAGGTGATGAAAACACGCAGGCACTAGATAGAGGTAGCACTGCATAAAAGGGAAGATGTATGAGACTCAGGGGTGCACCCTATAATCCCAGCATTCTGGGACGCTGAGGCAAGCGGATTACAAATTCTACCCCAGCCTGGGCAATTTAAGGAGACACTGTCTCAAAAAAAAAAAAAAAAAAAAGGGCTGAGGATGTAGCTCAAAGCAAAGGGCCTGGGCTCAATAACTAGTACCATAAAAGAAAAAGAAAAAAAAAGCATAGTGGTGCAAGTCTATAATCCCAGCACTCAAAAGACTGAGGCAAAATTACTATAAATTCCAGGCCAGCATGGGCTACATAGTGAGTTCAAGACCAGCCTAACCTACATAGCAAGACCCTGTCTTTAAAAAACAAAAAACAAACACAAGAGTGTGGATATACTAAATGCTACTGAATCCTCTGGCCTCTTTTCAGAGTATATAAATTTTTCCCCTTTCACTAAATGCCATTGAATTACATATTTTAAGATGATTTCTAAAAATGTGTGTATATATGTATATATGTGTGTGTGATAAAAATATATAATATAACATTTACCATTTTAACCAATTTTAAACATACAGCTGCATTTATTTTTTATATTTTATGAAAAAATACATAATAAAATAACAATAGTTATTACACTGTTATCCGTTGCATTTGTACATTCACATCGATATACAACTGTAACCAACAATCATCTCTGGAATTTCTTCATCTTTTCAAACTGAAACTCTGCACCCATTAAACTAACTCCTCTGCCAACACTCGGGAGGCTGAGGCAGAAGGATCTTTGCTAGTTCAAGATTAGCCTGGGCTGCAAAGTGAGCTCAAGACTAGCCTGAGATGCATAGAGAGACCCTGTCTTAAAAAGACAAAAAAAAAAAAAAAACCTAACTAAACCTAACTCATCTCCCTCCCCCAGGCTGTAGCCCCTACCCCTTCCTCTACTCTCAACTGAGCTACTCTAGGGACCTCATATAAGGTGAATCGTTCAGTATTTTCCCTTTTCTGACATAAAAATGTTGTGTGCATTTCTCCTCAAATTACCGCAATGGCTCCATGAGCAAGTCTCAAGTTTAAGTGCAGGAGGAAAGTGGCTCGGCTGTGGTTTCTTCTCTAAGTGTTCAGGGCAGACAGTGAGCTGTCTCGCTAATGGAAAGGGCTGTATCCACTTCCTGGATTTTGTGAATGGGGTAAAACCCATGAGAAAAAACTCCTGGGCTGCACCGCCAATTGCACCTCATCCATTAGGTCTCTGAGCATAAATTCAGGTTAATTATTTATGACAGGGCTGCAAATGAAGTGTTAGTAATAGACATCCTTCCTCTTCTAATTGCCAGCTTTCTGAGAAGGGGCCATAGGCTGAAGTGATTTTGTGATTAGAATCAAAGGAAATGTAAAAAAGTTGAATGTGCTTTGGCCTGTTCTAAAAAAACAAAGTAAAAGTTAGAAGGAAACCTCAATTCCTGATAGCCAGAATATGTAAAGGACAAAAGACAGATTCTCAGAAGAAAGTCTTCTTGCTACTTGATCCTTACTTCAGTCTCTTTCAGGCAAACAAACAAACAAACAAAAAAAAAAAAAAAACAAAGGGGAGCTGTCCATAAAGTCATCTGCTGATGGAAGACAGGTTTGGAGAGTCTCAAGATGGTAGAATCAGAAGTCAAGAACACAAGCTACTTTCCAATGAGAAATCCCAGAGCCAGGGTAGGGGCTGGGGCAGAATTCAAACTGAACTTCCACTTTTCAGAAGACCACAAGTGTAATACACTCTATTTAGTTATTTTGAGGTTGAGTCTAGAGCCCAAGACCTCATGCATGTCAAGCAAGTGCTCTGCCGCTGAGCCACACCTCAGCCCAGCACCTCCAATTTAAATTCCAGCCAGGTGTTTCTTGTAGGAGTATCTTCTAACATTTCCCTGGTTATTTGTTTTTTCTCCTTTTGGTACTGGCAATTGAACCCAGACCCTTCACAGTGAGCTACATCCTCAGTCTCCCTACTCTTTTTAAATTTTCTATTTTAGATTGAATCTCACTAAGTCACTAAGTTGCCCAGGCTGGGCTCAAACTTGTGATCTTCCTGCCTCAGCCTTCCAGAGTTCCAGAATTACAGGCCTGAGTCACCATGCCAGACTCCCAATGCTTCTCACTTGGTCAAAGAACACCTGGTTCCCAATTGTTCACGCCCAGAAGAAAGAAAAAAACAACAGAATGAAAATAAAGGAGCCAGATTCCAAATAGTCCAGCTGTGCTACTTATAAAAATTTGGATGGATAAAAAAATTCTATCAGTATTAATTACAACATCATTTCAGTGCAATATTTTTTTGAATTGTCCTTTCCCCAGTTACATATTGAACTCAGAACCCTGTGCTTGTCTGGCAAGTGCTTATTCTACTGAGCTATCTCCCTGGCCTTCCCCAGTTATCGTTGACAACTAAAAGTTGACTTACGTTTGTCTATTTAAACTCCCAGGCAGATATCTGTTCCTGGAAGAAAAAGCAGTAGTTCTGTTTCATTTCCATTCCCTGGCAAGTCTGAGTCTCTGTGATCCTGAATCACTGTACATTTTCTGCACCTCAGCAGGAACTGTTCCTATAGGTATGAGATTTAATATTTAACGCATTAAATTCCAGACCTTAGGATTTGCGAGTTCTAGAGGATTGATGTGGAAGAAACCCAAGACAAGGAGTAAAGGAGGGGAGCTGTCTTTCAGGCTAGGAAATACCACTGATTACTGAAGAAGTGCAGGAAGCCAGCAGCAGGCTGGGTGCAAACAGTGTGGACACAGTTCTATCTCTGTGTTACCCATATAATAGCTTGCCCTGGAGCTATTATGGATGTTGTGGGCTCTGTAGTGTACATGCCTAACTTGAGAAGTATTGCTCAGGATGTTTCTCTGCTAAAACATGCCTCCCTTTTTCTTTGCTTAGTCAGTGCAACATCTTTAACACGTAGCTCAGCTCTTTCCTCCTTTGGGAATCCTTAGCTGAACTTTTACTTTTTTTTTTTTTTTTTTTTT
>NW_004524607.1:16383978-16400990 GCF_000260255.1 Octodon degus | reverse complement strand
GACTGACTGACTTTGGTCCAGACAAAGAAGAGAATATTGAATGATGAAATTATCCACAGACAATATGTGAGCATCTATCACAGGACACATTCAAGTGAAGGCCGGAAAGGCTACATCTGGACCATGTCTCTTTCAAACTCCCTTCCAGACATGTAGACTGCAGAAACTCAATAGTATGCCAGAAAAAGTCCATCTGTGAGATTATTTATAAGAGTAGCTACATTTCATATCTCAGTATATTTAGTCTTTACAGTATGTCACTAAAGTAACAAGCTGAATACAATCAGGTCACCCACATAAGATGATACCTAAATGCCAGGCATGAGAATTTTTAAAGCCCACTGGGGAAAACAAATTATCATTTTATTTGGTGAGAAGAGTACTGAGGATTGAACCCTGTGCCCCCTACATGCTAGGCAAATGCTTTGCTGCTGAGCTAAACCCCTAGCACTATGGTTTGTGTCTAGTTGCTCCCCCCAAATCCTCATGCAGACATGGGGCAGCTTCTGGAGTCTGTGACTGATTCTTGATCTAAAGCTGGGATTATGGGTGTGACTGCCCTGGGGTAGATACTCTGCATTGCAATGGAAGGAAGAGAGAGAGGCTAGCTAGCTGCCTGAGCTGCGGTAGCTCTCTTGCTTTGTCACTGCCAGGAGCACTGCTCTCTGCCATGTGTCTCTCTGCCTTGGAGCCAATTGAGTATGGACTGAAACCTCCACTGACTGTGAGCTAAATAAACCTTTCCTTCTTTCATTTATGGTGTTGGGTATTTGTCCCAGCAATGCGAGAAGAGTAACTAAAACACCTAGCCTGACATCATCTTTTAAAAACCTTTTAAATGTGCATGCTCTTTCACCTAGTAATCACTTAAGAATTCATTTTATGTGTGGTGGCATACAACTGTAATTCAGCACTCAGAGGGCTGAAACCTGAAGATCAGAAGTTCAGGTCTCAAAAGGGCAACTTATCAAGACCCTGTCTTTAGAAAAAGAGAGAGAGGGGCCAGGGAGATAGCTCAGTAGAATAAGCACTTGCCTGGCAAGCACAAGTTCCTGAGTTCAATCCTCAGTACTGCAAAAACAAACAAACAAAAAAGAGAGGGGGTATGGTGGCATATAACTGTAATCCCAGCACCTGGGAAACAGGCGGGAGGATTGCTGCAAGTTTGAGATCACTATGGGCTATATAGTTGGCTCAAATTTAGCCTTTAACCTTTAGCTAGGGAGATAGCTCAGCAGCATAGCACCTGCCTGGCAAGTACAAGGTCCTAAATTTAATCCCTGGTACTGAAAAAAAAAGGCTACATCTACAGGGTGAGACTACAGAGTAAAACCCTATCTCAAAGAAAAAATAACCACTGAAAAGGGCTAGGAATATATCTCAGTGGTAGAGTACCCATACCCCTGGATTCAATCTCCATTACTGCAAAAAATAAACTCTTTCTTTTCTTTTCTTTTTTTGAGGAGTGGGTAACCAGGAATCAAACTCAGGGCTTTGCACTTGCCAGGTAGGTACTGTGCCTCTGAGCTAGATCCTGGCTTAAAAATAAAATAAAAAATAAAAATACAAGCAGGATTGAAATGTACACAGGATATGCTCTTATCCATATAATAGAAAAATTATATATAAAATATTACCAAACAGACCAAAATAAGAATATAGTTTGACTTTTGGTTTTGGTTAGAGATCTACAAATGTCTTGAATTCTCTCTCTCTCTCTTTCTCTCTCTTTCACCCCACCCCACACTAAGGATAGAACCCAGAGTTTCATACATGCTAGGCAAGTACTCTTGAACAAAGTTATTTTCTTAGCCCATCTCTATTTTTCTGTAATGTCTATATATTCTATTTTGTGGACCTATATCACAATATTGAGAAAAAGTAAACTTTAGGAGCCAGGGAGATAGCTCAGCAGCATAAGTAAGTGCCTGCCTGGCAAGCTCAAAGTCCTGAGTTTAATCCCTGGTACCAAAAACATAATAATAATAATACTTCAATTTGCATGTACAGTCTAACTGAACAAATAAATAATTGAACTTCCCAGGGTAGCTTTCTCCATCACTAGAGCAGACACATATTTCAAAATAAAAGAGTTGGAGGGTGATGATAGCATAGCTCATTGGGAGAGTACATGCCCAGTGAAGTCTGGGGTTCAATCCTCAGCACCCAAAATTCCCAGTATCCTAGGAGACTGAGGGAGAAAGATGCCAAGTTAAAGCCTAGCCAGGGCAATTTAGCAACTTAGCAAAACCCTATCTCAAAATAAAAAAAGGAACCAGTGCCAGGCTTGGTGGTGCATGCTTGCAAACAGGAGGGATGCTGTGAGTTCAAGGCAGCCTGACCTACATAGTGAGATCCTGTCTCAAAAGAAGTGTGTGTGGTGGGGTGGAGATGTAGCTCAGTGAAGGCCCTGTGGTGAATTAACCAGCACTGAAAAACTCAAAAACACCACGGCCCCTATAGCAAACACTTTGAGCATGACTTTTTTTCCTTTAAGATGAGAAACTGACAAAATAATAAATAAAAATTCAACATTAGAGCAAAAACAGTTCTTGAGCAGCAACTCCATGTGTGCTTCCAGAATCTTCATTTGTCACTGTATTTTGGCTAAACTTGGCTTTATTCTTTTCTCTACACCCTAAACTCAGAAGACACCACCCTGCAGCTAAAATTTTGCCTTTGCTAATAACTTAGTTTATGAATGTTATAAATATAAAGGACTTGTAAGGGAAAACGCACATTTTTAAAAAAAGGAATGTCTCTTCAGAAGGGCTTAATTAAAACAGAGTACTCTCTAAATAAACTACATCAGAAGGCAGGAAATTTTTAGGAGCTCAGCAAGACAACGTTGTCTTCAAGGCATTAAGAATATTTAAAGCAAACATTCTTCTTTGTCAGACTCTCAAAATATGTCTGAGTGCACAAAAAAGTCAAGACCGTGGAACAAAGACTCTGTGCTTGATATTTTAATACACACATTAAAAAGACCATGAAATATGACTGTAATCTGGGTGAGATTAGACAAAACCAGGAAGGCGATCAAATAACAGAAGGAAGTGCCTTTCAACATGAAAATTCTCAGCTTTATTCAGGAGAGCTGACCAAGCTCTACAACAGGGCAATGGCAAGTAGCCACATTCCAGACAAAAATTACTGGCTAAAACACATTTTTAAGTTATCATTTCCATGTTCCTACTTTGAAAAGGCTTTTTTGTCTGTTCACTCCATTTAATATAAAGGATTACAGCGTCTTCCAAAGTGACCATCATAGTTACATACTGCATAAGGAGCAAAGAATAAATTTCTCTAATTCCAAATGATCAGTCAAAAACAACCTTTGAAGAGCAATGTCCTTTAAGAGGCATCTGCCAAAGTCAAGTGTGGTGATACCCACTTGAAATCTCAGCCATCTTGAAGGCTGAAGCAGGAAGATCTCAAGTTTAAGACCACCCTAGGCAATGTAGCAAACCTAGATTTAAAGTAAAAAAATTATGCAGGGAGGGGGATTCAATCCCTGACATGACGTGCCGGCCCCACCCTCAGGACGGGACACACTGAGACGGTGATTGAGACTGGGCATGGTGGCGTGCACCCATAATCCCAGCACTTGGGAGGCTGAAAACAGGAGGATCACTACAAGTCTGATCTACATAGTGAGACCCTATAGACCCTGTACTAAATACATTTAAAAAAAAAAAAAAGTAAAACAAAATAAACATTAAAGTAAAAAAAATTATAAAAAGAACAGAATCCAGAGGAAGGACTGGCATGCATTGTGTTAAGTACTACTGTTCTCTCTAACCATTCCCAAACCTCTAGCATAAAAACAGCTGTTTTATTAGGATCATGTATTTGTGGGTCAGGAGTAAACATTAGACACCCACCAAGGATGGCTTGTCCCTGCTCCATGGTGTCTGAGGCTTCGCTAGGAAAATGCAAAGCCTGGGAAGAGAAACCAGGTGGGGTGAGGGTGTCTTTTGGAGGCCTCTTTGCTTATATGTCTGGCAGCTGATGCTGATTTTCAACTAGGAACTCTACCTGGATGTCAAGCAGGACACCTGCTTGGGATCTCTGCATATGGCCCAGGTTTCCTCCAAGTATAGTAGCTTCACATGAGGGCTCATATATAGCGACAGCTGAGTTCCCAGCACAAGTGTTCCAGCAAACAGGCCAGGACCCTATAGCCTGTGTTACTATTGCTCTCTAGACCTAAAATGTTGCTCTGGGGCCGGCCAGATAGCTCAGCAGACTAAACGCCTGCTTGGGCAGAGCACAGCGGCCAGGGTTCGATTCCCAGCATGTAGTGCCAGCCCCACCCCTGGAGTGAGCTGAGACAGCAATTGAGACTGGGCATGGTGGCACATGCCTGTAATCCCAAGGAACTTGGGAGGCTGAAAACAGGTCACTATGAGTCCAATCTATATAGTGAGGCCCTATAGACCCTGTACTAAATACATTAAATAAATAAATAAAATGTTGCTCTGGGCATGGTAGTGCACACCTGTGCCAGCACTTGGGAGGCTGAGGAAGGTGAATTGCCACAAGTCTGAGGCCAGCCTAAATTATACAATGAGACCTTGTCTCAGAAAACAATAAATAAATGTTCCCCCAAAAGTCTTACATGGGGCTTTTGAAGATGATTGAACAATGCAGGTGCTGTACTCGCCAGTGTCCATGACTGAATGTGCCATTCAGAGGTGGGGCCTGGTCACAAGAGATGGGTCACTAGTGGCCTGACCTGGAAGGGTACATTCTTGTTCCTAGATCCTCCCTTTTCTCTGCTTCCTGGCCACTGTGGAGTGAGCAATCTTCCTCCACCAGACCCTTCCACTATGCTGTGTCTTCCTTGAATCCAGTTTGCCATGGACTGAACCCACTGGAAACTGGGAGCCAAATAAACCTCTCCTCCTTTACACTGTGGGTATTGTCTCAGCAATGAGAAAGCTGACTAATACACCTCACATGATCCAGTAACTCACCCTTGGGGGAAGTGTAGAATAATTTATGTCAAATCCCACAGGCTACAAGTGAACAGTCCAGATCCAAGGTGGTAGGTGGAGTAGACCCCATCTTTGATGAGATGACAAGATTCTAGAGGAAGGTGTGGACTGAGATTGTTGTGCCCCTGTATTCAGTCCAGTCTGCTGCCACCATCAACTATTTTTCCCAAGCCATCCATTTTCTCTTAGCCACTGGGCCAAGCACCTCTCACTAAATCCCAACCATGTCCATGAGGCAAGCATTCTCCTATTTCACAGATGAGAAAATGCAGGCTTAGTGAGGGTATCTTAGCCACTGGCCCTTCACTGGAGGGAAATTTGCGCCTTTTTTTGTCAAACAAATGAAAAGAGAGTGGAGGAAAATCACTCCACTATGGTGTCTTTAATAAGAAGTGATTATTTGAGTATTTTTTTTTTACAAACTCTTGCTGTATAGTTCAGAAGATTGGTCTTGAATTCATTATGTATCCCAGGCTGGCCTCAAACACATGGCAATCTTCCTGCCTCAGCCTCTGGAGGGTTTGGATTGCAGGGATGTGCTATCATACCAGGTTAGCATCTTTATGGTTTGTATCTTGGTGTCCCCCTAAAGCCTCATGAGGTCAATGGGGTGGCTTCTAGAGTTTGTGATTACTTCATTACCCAATGTGGGGACTGTGGGTATGAGTGCTACCCCTGCCCTGGGATGGGCAATCTGCATTACAGTGTAAGGAGGGGAGAAAAGCTTGCAAGAAGCTGCAGCTGCCGCCTCTCCCTTTGCTCTTTGCCATTTTCTGCTTCCATGAACTGCTGCTCTCTGCCATGTGCCACTCTGCCTTGGAGCCAGCTGACTATGGACTGAATCCTCCACAAACTACGAGCTAAATAAATTCTTCCTTAATTTTGCATGTCAGATATTTTGTCCCAGCAATAAGTGAAAAGTAACTAAGACAGCATCTGTCCTGAATACAGCCCATAAAAATATGACAGGACTTGGTTTTGTCCACCATTGTATTCCATGTCTGACCCAGCATTTACCACATAGTAGGAGCAGAATAAATATTTATTCAGGAGTGAATGAACGTGAACAGGCCTTGAGCTCACTATGTAGCCCAGGCTGGCCTCAACCTCATGGCAATCTTTCTGCCTCAGCCTCCCTAAGAGCTGGGATTATAAGCATGTGTACCACATCCAGCTCTTCTCTCTCTCTCTCTCTCTCTCTCTCTCTCTCTATATATATATATATATATATATATATATATTTGTAAAAAGGATTAGGGCTCTAAGAGGAGCCATGTGGGCAACAGTATCATTTATTTCTACCAGTTTTTTTCTACTGTTTTTCCATCCCACTATTTTCTGCTGATTTTTCTTTTATTTTTTAATATTTTATTTATTTAAAAAATATTTATTTATTTATTTGGTACAGGGTCTCACTATGCATCTTGGACTTGCAGTGACCTTGTCTCAGCTTCCCCAGTGCTGGGATTACAAGTGTGCACTACCATGTCGGGTTTTGGTAGCTGGCATGGCACACCCGGGGTTCAGGGACTGGCAAAACTTGTGGTATCAGAGATTGAACTCAGTCCTTGGGCTTTCCAGGCAGGTGATAGATCACTGAGATATCTCCCTAGCCCCACAGCACCATTTTAAACAGGGCAGCCAAAACTTTTCATGATTTCATTCATACTTAGCTGCCAGGAAGATTTTTGAAACAGCTCTTTGGAGATAGAATTCTGTTACAAATTATTGTGCAACTGGGAAGAATCTTGAGGCAGAGCTCATTCCATTTATGTGCCTCTGTCATCAAGAAGAACAGAAGAATATTCTGGAGAGACAAGATCTCTGCCTTACAGGGCTGAAAATTTTTCCATTTACATTCCTGCTGAAAATGTTGTGGGGCCAGGCATGGCATGTGACAAACTCAACACTCTGAGAGGCTGAGGCAGGAGGGTCAAAAGTTCTAGCACAATCTGGGCAACTCAGTGACTCAAAAAAAGGAGAAAAAAAACATTATAAATGGAGCCAGGTATGGGAGAGCACCTCTGTAATCCCAGCACTTGGGAGGCTGAGGCAGGAGAATCCATGTGAGCTCATAGTCAGCCTGTACTCCATAGTTAACCCCTGCCTGAAATAAATAAATAAACAAATAACGTAAGTGCAAAGGATTGAAGGAGTGAAGATGTGGTCTGTGGGATTCTAGAAAAAGTCAGCCCAAAGAGGGAGCCCCAGAACAGAACTGTCAACCCACAGCAAGCCTGGACCCTTGCTGGGCCTTCTGCACATGCGGGAAGGCAGGGAGGCTGGTTCAGCCGAAGTCCTGCAGGTGGGGGGGCAGGGAGAAGGGTAGAGACAGAGGCGCAGATGACGTAGGGGCCTGAGGCACTGTTAGGACTTTGATTTTTCATCTGAGTCACAAGGGCTGTCAGAAGCTTTTGTGGAGAATGCTAGATTAATTTCAACAAAGTAGCAAAGCAAAGATTCCAGCTCTGTTCCCAGAGCTGACAGAAGCCTGAAACCGTGGAGTCATTTTCCCCTGCTGTTCAACTTCCACCAAGCACGGGAGGCTCCTCCAAGAAGAAAACTTGGGAGAGGTTGCAGGCTGTTAAGGAGACTTTATAAAAACTTAATAGGTTGTTAGTCCACCTTACTAATTTTTCAGTTAAAAGCATGGGGGCTGTTAAACTTGGGAGTTGTCTTGGCTTCTAAATTACTGAACAACCCTATACTTGAGGAAGATTACCATAAATGGAGCATAAAATACGATGGGAACTTGCCGATGTTTCCAAGTGAATGCTTTCGTTGTGGCACTAAGGTCTTGGGCGTATAATAGAATGATAGTACATATATTAAAGGTACAAGATAGGAGGTGGGACCTGAGGCAGAAGGATGACAAGTTGAAGCCCAGCCGAGGCAACTTAGTGACTCAGCAAGACCTGGTCTTAAAGGGGAGGCAGCACTGAGATGTAGCTCAGTGGGAATGCCCCGGGTTCAATCCTCAGTACTGTACTAAAAAAAGAAAAAGAGAAAGACAGGGAGGGGGGAGAGAGGTGGAGGAAGAGGGAGGGAGGGGCAGGGAGGATGGGGAAGAGATGGGGAGAATTTTGGCACATGCTACATACCACAGGGATGACCCTTGAAAGCATTATGCAGGGGGCAGGGGCATAAGGCAGCCACCGGAAGCCTTCACTATGATTTCATTTCAGGGAAGTATGTAATATAGTCAAATTCATAAAAACAGAGAATAGAATGGAGGTTACCAGAAGCTGAGGGGGAAAAATGGGTATTTCTTTTTAATACAGAGTTTCGGTTTTTGCAAGATGAAGAAGTGCTAGAGATCAGTTGCACAACAATGTGAATGCACTTGACACTACTGAACTGTACACAGAAGTATTTACCACAGTCAATATTGTGTGTTCTTTTTTTTTTAACCCCAAGCAAAAGAAACCAATATGGGGAGCAGATAAAAATTTCTTCAGATTAGGAAAGCCTATCATCACGAGAAATTGTAGCATATTTGTTCCACTTTCACTTACCACATATCTTACGGTGATGTGTTCTTTGGCACTTACAGGGTAAAACACTGAGGCTTACAATCAAAGCCTCACACACACCTATCACTGCACACCTAGCTCCTGTTCTTCAAAACTTTAATTGGGGCTGGGGACATGGCTCAGTGGAATAAGCATTTCTCTGGCAAGCGCAAGGGCCTGAGTTCAATCCCCGGTTCCGCAAAAAAAAATTTCTGTTTAAAAAAAAAAAAATCTGTGGCTGAGCATGGGCATACAAGTCAATAATTCTAATACTCAGGAGACTGAGGCAGGAGGATTACAGTGAGCTCAAACCAGTTTAGGTTACATAGTGAGTTCAAGGCAAGGCTGGACTATGTAGCAAGATCCTGTCTCAAATACATAAATACATAAGTACATAATCTACGTGGGGTGTTCAAATGATGCAAATTGCTGGGGTTCACCCAGCCTTTCTAAATCGAGCAGTCTGTGGGTGGGATACAACACCAGGGAGCTGACCAAATGACAACGATCTTATGGAATTTTTTGATGTTAAAGGAGCACAAAATCTTTCAAATGTCAAATATGAAAAGAAAAAAAATTGAAACCTGTAAGGATAAAAGACCCCAAAGGGTAATAATTTACAAGCCCTAGATCTAGGAATTTCAGTGAAATTCATATTCATGCTGGGGCACTTCAGTTGTAATAGTTGCCAGATTCCACCAGTTCGCAGGGCCACCTGAGCCCATTAGTCTGGCAGGAAACAGCCCAAATGTCCATTCACAGACGAAGGGTTAAAGAAATTAAGTTGGGCATGATGGTGCATGCATGTAATCCCAGCACTTTGGCAAACTGAGGAAGGAAGATCACAAGTTTGAGCCCAGGCTGGGCAATTTAACAATTTATCCAGCCCCTGTCTTAAAAAAAGGGAGCCAGGAGAGCTAAGAATGTAGCTCAGTATGAAGGTCTTGGGTTCAATTCCCAGTATAGTATGCACACAAACAAAAACTGTTGTACATCCACACAATAAAACAGTATTCAACTATAAAAATAAAGCACTGATACATCCCACATGAATAAACCTTAAACACATGCCAATGAAATAAACTAGATACAAAAAATCACATGTTGTGTAATGCATTGATTTGAAATATCCAGAATAAGAAAATTCATAGAAACCAGGCATGGTAGCACATGCCTACAATTGTAGCACTCAGGAGGCTGAGGCAGGAGAACTACTGTGAGTTCCAGCCTAGCATGAACTACACAGTGAGTTCAAGGCCGGCCTCAACTACATGGTGTGAGGGGCTGGGGAGATGGCTCAGTGGACTAAGCACTTCTGTGGCAAGTGCAAGGGCCTGAGTTCAATCCTCGGTTCTGAAAAAAAAAAAAAAGAAAAAGAAAACTGAATCAACTACATGGTGTGACTTGCCTCAAAAGGAACAAAACAGGGCCAGGGATGATATAGCTCAGTAGTGGGGCTGGGGAGATAGCTCAGTAGAATAAGTGCTTGCCTGGCAAAAGCAGGGTCCTGAGTTCAATCCCTGGTTCTGAAAAAAAAAAAAAAAAAAAAAAAGACTTATATATAAATGGTGAGTAACTACTTAATGAATACAAATTTCCTTTTAGATAAATGAATGGTTTTTTTAAATTTTGTTTTGTTTGTGAGGTTTATTGTGGTGGTGGTAATGGTAGTGATTGTTTTTTGTTTTTTTATTTTTTGAGACAGGATTTCACCATGTAGCCCAAGCTAGCCTCAAACTTGCTACAATCATTTTGCCTCACCTCCTATGTCTGGGATGACAGGTGTGGGACCACCACACCCGGCTTAGGGTAATGAGTGTTTTGGAACTAGACAGAGGTCCTGGGTGCACAATACTGTAAATATGCTAAATGTGGTGAACTTTTTTCTGGTGCTGGGGCCTTGTGCATACTAGGCAAGTGCTCTACCACTGAACTATACCTTCAGTTCATATTATGTGAATGTTACATTGATTAAAAGAATGTTTAAATAAGAGCTGGGCATGGGGGCATGTGCCTGTAATCCCAGCACTCAGAAAGCTAAGGCAAGAGAATCGCCATGAACTTGGAGCCAGCCTGGACTATATAGCAAGACACTGTCTCATAAAACCAAAATAATAATATTAATAATGATAATAAAAATAATATAAAGGAGCAACAGGATGTGTGTTAATGGTGGAGCACTTACCTAGCATGCAAAAGGCCCTAGGTTCAATCCCTAGAATTCCTATCTCATCAAAAAAAAAGGAAGGAAAAAATGCTTTTGTAAACTAATTAACCTGAGTAACATGATTGATTGAAAGGATATTTTGATATGCAGGGACCTGAGTTTAATTGCCAGCATGGAGGAAGGAAAAAAGGGATGAAGGAAGAAAAAAGAAAGATGTTTTGTAGTCTAGGAAAAAACAACTTGCTTAAGGAGCACATATGCTTGTACTTCAGTCTTCTAAACAAATTAAATTCATGCCTTTGGCCCTCAATAACTCTATCAGACACTAAAGCTCAGTTCAAATTAATTTCCTCCAACTTCTCCTAGGTTTATGTGAAAGGCAAAATGGAAACAATGACAGACTGATCATACTAATAGCTTTATTAAAGTTCTGTTCACAAATGTTAAATCAGGAGAGTTGATTGATTTGTTAAGCATACTGCAGTAGAGCTGCAAAAGAAGTTGAGAGACCCAAACTCCAGTAAACAGAAAGTTTAGACACTCATAACTGGCCTAAGAACACAAGTATCATTTTAAGTAGCTTTTGGACCCCAGCCTGGGACTGAAGGATAAATTGTGAAGTTTGCAGCCCTCACTGACCATGACTGGGAAGGGGTATGACTGGGGGGCCACCCTGATGCCTGGAGTGAGAAGCTGGGCACTCAAAACCTATCAGGGCACATAGATAGCTTGGCTGATGGAGTGCATTTGGTTTTCATTCTTCCCTTTGAAATCTTTATATACAGAAAATATTTCACATACTTCGGGTTCTCATTCTTAACTACTCATCATGAATCATCCCTTTATAGTATTTTGTCTTTAACCGCCACTGCTGTGCTGCTGCCAATAACCAGATATGAACTTTAGCTATTAAATGACACTGATGCAGTGCTCACACATAGTATTTAAGACACACCCAGTCTGGCAAAATGGTGCATGCCTGTGATTCTAGCAGTCTGAGAGGCTAAGGCACAAGGATCACGAGTTTGAGCCCAGTCCAGGCGATTTAGCAATTTAGAGAGATTCTGTCTCAAAATAAAATAGTGCAAGGATACAGCTCAGTGTGCAAGCCCTGGGTACAATCCCCTATACTGCAAAAATACAAAACTTTCTGTATTTGGGATTAGCAACCCTGGGCTGGCAGTTTGGTTGTTGGTTTGGATTTTTACAATGCTGGGAACCAACCCAGCACCTTGTGCACTCTACCTCTGAGTTATAGCTCCAGTGAAGAATCAGTTTTTCATCTGGATTTTAAGCAGACTGCTAGCAAGAAAATAAAATAAATAAATAAAGTCTCCACATTGGGAAAGCCATTATTCTTAATGTGTTGGTAACTGGTGTCTCAATGAATTCAAGTTTTCTCTAGGCAGTAGTAATAGTGTCAACTGTATCTAGTATCTGCTGAGGGGCTACCACATGTCTGGCACAGGACAAAGATCTTTGCATCCATTAGCCCTTGCTATTCTCCACAGTAACCCCCATAATTAACACTATTACATTTTATTATAGTTGTGGTACTGGGAATTTTTTTACCCTTAGCTACATCCCCAATCCTTTAAATTTTTTTTTTCTTTTGAAACAAACATGTGATTCTCTCTTCCCTTAGCCTTACAGTGCAGGAAGTACAGGTATGCCCCCTCACACCTGAATCCCTATTTTGTCTGTTATTTATTTATTTATTTATTCATTCATTCATTCATTCATTCATTCATTTTTTTCTTTTTTATTTTTTGGAAACAAGGTCTTGTTTGCTATGTAGTTCCAGCTGGGCTTGAACACACTGTGTAGCCCAGGCTGACCTCAAACTCACTGCGGCCCTCTGCCTTGGCTTCCAAGTACTGTGATTATAGGCATGTACTGCTTTCTGTTCTTATGCCTGTAACTACTTTAAGAAGTGGAGGGGCTGGGGAGATGGCTCAGTAGAATAAGCTCATGTCTGGCAAGTGCAAAGGCCTGAGTTCAATCCCCGATTCCGCCAAAAAAAACACACACACACAAAAAAAAAAAAAAAAAAAAAGAAGTGGAGTCATGGAATTATTTGTCCTCCTTTGTCTGGCTTATCTCATTTGGTCATGTTTTTGAGAGGCAGCATTTGTTTTCCAAGTTAAAAAAAAAAAAAAGTTTACACATTTCCCAAACAGACTAGAGGTGTTCTTAGGCAATTTCCCTGATTCCTCTACTACTTTTTTATTTTTTTTAATGATTAGTACATTGTGTATTGTTACTGCCAAAGTAGTTTCTCATATTACAAGATATAGGCAAGAAATAATGAATAAACAACATAGGTACAAACCTCTGTCTGATTCCTCTATTACAAAACAAACAAACAAACAAAAAAAAAAACCTTAATAATCCCTCTAGCTTCACCTGTTCTTAGGTCACTTAAAGTCACTAATGTGGGAGGTCACACAGCTCAGCAACACACGAACAGTCTCCCAATAGCTTTGCTGTAGGTACCCCTCTGCTATGTGAATTATGATGACAATGGTTGCCAAAGCTACTTTTCAGGTACTTCAAGCCACTTTTGCTGAAAATACTTTCACTTGGGCCTACAAATTTCTCATGGATGACTGGAATGGAATGAAAATGGCTGGTATCTTGCTCTTATATTATTCCTGACTCCTTTGCTGCCTTAATCATTGGGTCAGAGCCTACTCGACTCTCCAGATAGGATATTGATCATTTGAAAAGTTTTGTCTAAAACTTTAATATAGCATCACCCTAGCCCAGCATGGTGACACATGCCTGTAATCCCAGCATTCTGGGAGGCTAAGGCAGGAAGACTGGAAGCTTAGGCCCAGCCTGGGCAACTTAGTGACTTAGTGAGTCTTTGTCTTAAAAGGCTGAGGATGTATCTTAGAGTGAAGGTGCTGGGGTCAACCCGTAGTACAAGAACAGAATAGAAGGGAAGGGGAGGAGAAGGGAAGGGAAGGAAGTGGAGGGGAGGGAAAGAAAGAGAAGAGTAAAATCAGGCTAAGCTGACCTAGACTTACCTAGTCTCTCCTCCAACTCAAGGCTAAAGACACCTCCAGCCACCATAACTGGAAACACCAAGCCAAGAAAGGAATGAAAAAAGATGGCACCCGAGTTCCTGGAAGATCTCTACCAATTCCAAAAAAAGACATGAGTTTTCCTCTGCTTTATTAACTTGTCTCACTACTCATTAGTGCTTTTTTTTTTCATTAGTGCTATTTATGAACCAAGTTCCCTCTTGCCTATTCTTTGACCACTGAATGAAGCCCCCCACAACAAGTCATATTTTTCATGAGACAAGCCTCTTCACCTGGTTTGTGATCACATTTACCTGTGACTTTTGTGGGCATCAAACCCAGGGGCACTGTACCACTGAGCTGCACATCCCTACAGGGTCTCGCTAAGTTGCTCAGGTTGGGTTTGAACTTGAGACCCTTCTGCCTCAGCCTTACTTGGTGCTGGGGTTATAGGTGTGCACCCCCGGCTGGCTTTACTTGTCGCCTTTGAAGAAGACAATGCCAGACTCTGGGCCTCTGGCCACTGGGGCTGAGTGTAGGCAAAGCTGGGGACTGGATAATCCCAAAGACACAGAAGTAAATCAAACAGTCAAGTGTGATGGTACACTGGGTAGGCTGAGGCACGAGAACTGCCATGAGCTTGAGGCCAGCATAAGCTACACTGTGAGTTCAAGGCCAGCCCGAACTACATAGCAAGACCTTGTCTCAAAGAAAAAAAAAGTGGATCAAACCTAGTTAGTTAAACCAGCTGATATATAGCATTCACCTAAAATATGTTACAAAACACGTTGTTTTGTTTTATATTTTATTGGTAGTGGGAGTTGACCCCAGAGCCTTCGCACATGCTAGGTAAATCCCCTACCAACTGAGGTATACATCCAGCTTATTAGAAGACTAACTGAAATTTGGAGGGAAAGTAGTTTGTGGTCAAGGTATAAGTCATTTATCCTTGATGAAGGTTAGGGTCTGGTTAAAAAAAAAAAATCTCAGTTCCAGTGGGGAGTTCACCATTCATAAATACCTATCCCAATCCTTGGTTTCCCTTCCCTCCCTCCTTCCCTCACCCTGAGAAACTCACAGAGAGTAGCGTATCGCGTGTGTTTCCCATATTTGAGCTATTTAACAACCAGCTATTTCTGCTGATTTTTTGGATTAGTGTTTAGAACTGCCAGAGAAACACCACCTTAAAAAGGAAATGTTCTGCCTTAGAACTTTTACCCAGTTGAAAATAGTCACGATTGGTTAAAAAAAAAAAAAAAAAAAGCACTGCCTAAGCTCCCAAATGAGTTACCTCAAAACTGCTCCCAAGGGCTAAAAATAATTCCTCCACAAATAATAAGCCTAGGCCAGGCCCAGTGCCACAAACAAGAGCCAGCAGAGCCTTCCAGAGGTGAGGACACTCTGGGATGAAGGGCAGATCTGCTCCTGGCTTGGTTTGGTCTGCTGTGAGGACCAAAACTGGTGCAGACATGCACACAACTCTAAACACCTCATACCCCATGACATGCTCAGTTATGTGCCACAAAATTAAATGCAGGGGTTGGGAAGTCACACAGTGGTAGCCAGTTTGCCTAGGAGGCACAGCATTCTATGCCTAGCACCACTGATGAATGAATGAATGAATGAATGAATGAATGAATGAATGCATGCATGAATGAATGGATGTATGAATGAATAACAGAAAAGAAAAAAAAAAATAGCCAGGTGTAGTGGCACACACCTGTAACCCCAGCACTCTGGGAGGATAAGGCAGAAGGATTGCAAATTGGAACCCAGTCTGGGTAACTCAAGGAGATTCTGTCTCAAAATAAAAATTTTTAAAGGGTTGGGGATACTGCACCGCACACACAAAAAAATCGTGACACTGAGAGTCAACCCTTTGGTGGCAAACGTGGAAGAGAACTATATATATAAATCCTAGGGTAGCAACCTCCTAACACATATGGCTAGGAATCCTCCCCTGGGGTAGGGTTTTCAGCTGGGGGAGGGGCAGGCAGTGGGGTGGTGATGGGAAGGCAATTCTGCCTGTGCAAGACTGGCCTTCGGCTGCAGGATGTTTAGCTTCCCCACCCCCTAAATGCTGACATCATTCCCTGACATTCAGTGAACCAAAAACGCCCACAATATTTCCAAATGCCCCTGGGGTTAGCACAGCTACCCGCAGAGAACCAAGCCTTGCTCTGTGCCATCGTGGGCCCTGTCCCCTGGACTGGCTACTGCATGAAGCCATTGGTTACATCTAAAAGCTAGACTGAGGTACAATTCACATACTGTACAATCCACCCACGTAAAGTGCACAGCTCTATGTGCACCTTCAGGATATTCCTGAGGTCCTGCAAACATCACCCTAGTCCATTTCACAGCATTTTCATCACCTCCAGAAGAAACCCTGGACTTCTAAGTCAAAATCCCCTCTGTCCCTCCCAGCCTTCCCTGAGCCCTGGAAGCCATGAATCTACTTTCTGTTTCCACTCATTGTTTTATTCTGGACATTTCATATAAAAGTGGTTTTGCGATGTGTGACTTTCCACATCTGGCTTCCTCCATTTTGCATGTTTTTTCATTTTACATGAAGAACATACAGGACTACATCCCTTCTCTCTTTTCCTGTAGGCTTGAACCCAGAGCCTTACACATGCAAGGTACGCACTGTTCTGAGCGACACTCCCAGGCCTCTTCAGGGCATTTTTATCTTCCAGTACTAGGGATTGAACCCAGGGACTCTGTGCTGAGCAACATTGCCAGCCCTTTTTATTTTATTTTATATTATTATTTTCATTATTATTTCATGGCCCGTGACATTGGGCCATGTTTGATCACTAAGCTGCCCAAGATGGGATTACATTTTCAACCCTTTTGCTCAGCCTCCCAAAGTACCATGAATACAGATGTATTATTTCCATGCCTCTCTTGTCTTTCTTCCCAACCCCTTTTTTCTTTGTCAACTTGGGCTGCTATACCAAATTTCTGTATACTAGTGGCTTAAACAACAAAGATTTGGATGACCCGGGGCTGCGGGATCCTGAACAGACCCAGAGCACAGGCCCGGCGAGTGAGTGAGACGACCTGGGGCCCTCAGGCTCCTGAAAAGACCCAGAGCGCAGGCCCAGCATGGAACCCTTCAACAGAACTCCCTGCAAAGAGGCTAGAGGCAAGACCCATCCAGCTGATTCAGGAGCAGAACATCTTGCCAGAGAGACACAAAGGGTTCAACTATAAGGCCTGCAGCAGAAAGAAGTGGAGCACAGCAGCCAGATCTAAACAACACCCACCTGGAAGAATCCGAACTTCACAGATCCGGACC
>NW_004524607.1:16368377-16382355 GCF_000260255.1 Octodon degus | reverse complement strand
ACCTATATCTTGAAATATGAGAAACTACTTTGGCAATAACAATACACAATGTACTAACCATTGTTACTCTCCTAAAATCTTGTTTTGAGATTTTGTACCACTGTTTTTATTTTTTTTTTCTTTCTTTAAAATAAAAATAACTGATGTCAATAAATAAAAAAAATTTTAAAAAAAGGAAATAAATGACAGTTTACTACAGTGACAAAAAAAAAAAAAAACAAAGATTTATCTCCCACAGTTCAAAGGGAAGTCCAAGAGCAGCATCCCAGCATGAGCCAGCTCTGGTTAGGGTCCTCCTCCTGGCTCACAGATTTCTGAGGCCATCTTTGCATCGCATCCATACTTGGCACAGAGCAAAAGCAGCTTTCTCATGTCTCTTCCCATAAGGACTCCACCTTTCCAACCTGACCACTGCTCAAAGAGCCCCGCTCCTAAGCCCATCACCCTGGGGGTAGTTTTCAACATATGAATTGTGGTATACACTTTTAGCCTCATTACACTGAATATTATATTATATGGATGTACTACATTTTGTTATTCATTCATTTGTTTTTTTTCTGTATTTAGGGCAGGGTCTACAGAGTGTTTAGGGTCTCACTATGTAGCTGGGACTCCTAGTGATTCTCCTGTTTATAGCCTCCCGAGTGCTGGGATTACAGGCATTTACCACCATGCCCAATCTCAATCTCAGTTCAACGTGCCCCAGAGGCTGGGCCAGCATGTAATGCTTAGGATCAAGAATCAAACCCTGGCCACTGCACTCTGCCTAAGCAGGCGCTCTATTTCACTGAGCTATCAGGCCAGCCCTTATTCATTTGTTGATAGACATTGGAATTTCCTTTTTCTTTTCCTTTTTATTTTTGGTTGGAGTGGTACTAGGAACTGAATTTGAAACCAGCACCTTCACACTGAGCTACATCCCTGGCACATTTTTACTTTTTGAGACCAGGTCTCCATAAGTCATTAAGTTGCTCAGCCTGGTCTCAAACTTGACATTCTCCAGCTTCCGCCTCCCAGAGTGTTAGGATTACAGGAGCATGTCACCATGCACAGCAGAAATGTTTTTAATTATCTTGAGAATATACCTACAAAGGCTATGTCATATGGCAAATCTTATACTTAACTATTTGAGAAATTACCAAACGGTTTGTAATGCAGCTGCACAGTTTTGCTGAGAGTTCCAATTTATCCACATCCTCTCCAACACTTATTATGTCTCTGATTACAGCCAGCCTCATGGATGTGATTTGCATGTCCCTGGTGGCTATCTCTTCCCGTGAGCCAGTTACTGATTTGTCTATATGTTATTCTGCATTCTTACTGAACAAGCGGATGAGTACAGCAGTCTACATTTCCTCTCCCCGAGTGCTTTGCATTCAAATAAGCTTGAAAATGTCATTTTGTTCCTCCTAGTTAGAGAAAGAAATGAAACTAAATTAGTTTGGCATCCACCATGACAATGGCACTCCATCCTCTGAAGCCTCGTATCAAATCTGGGAGGGACATGACATGGTAGAGTCTGGATTTTGGAAATAAGAAAACTATGCTTGGCTGTCCATGGTGGTGCACATCTGCCATTCTGGCACTAAAAGAAGATGAGACAGGAGGATAGCAGGTCAAGCCCTACCAGGGGAAACATTGAGATCCTGTCTCAACACTTAAAAAGCTGCCAGGCATGGTAGGGCACACCTGTAAACCCAGCACTTGAGAGGCTGAAGCAGTAGGATTGCCATGAGTGCAAGTCCAGCCTGGGCTGCATAGTGAGACCCTATCTCAAAAACAAAGCAAAATAGGGCTGGAGAGATGGCTCAGTGGTCTAAAGCACCTACTTAGAACAAGCTTGGCAAAGCACAGGGACCTCGGTTCGATCCCCCAGCACCACATGCCAGCCAGCCCGCCCCCTGGTGGGCTGAGCTGGCCACACACACACACTAAAAAACACTAAAAAAAAAAAAAAAAAAAAAAAAAAAAAAAAACAAAGCAAAATAAAACACTGGAGCCTGGGGTGTGATTCAGTGGCAGAACGCTTGCCTTGCATGTACAGGGCCCTGGGTTCAATCCCCAGCACCACAAAAACAGTAACAAGGGGGGCCAGGGAGATAGTTCAGTAGAATAAGTGCTTGCCTGGCAAGTTCAGGGGCCTGAGTTCAATCCCTGGTACAACCAAAATAAAACCTTAAAATTTTGAAAAAGGGTAGGAATGTATCTCCATGTGAAGGCCCTAGGTTCAACTGTCAGTACCATGAACAGTACAACAAAACAAAAACCCATGGTTAGACATTTAATTATCTGCTGGCAAGTGGTCAGTTGAAACTCATCCCCCAAGTCTATTGACTATTTTTCTTTGTGATTAGCCCACATAGGTCTTGATGGCAACAAAGTAGGCATGGATGGTCTTGACTTTGGTGTGGCAACTCCCATGCTATGGCTTGGACATGGCTTGTCCCCAAGGGGCCTATGTGGGAGGCTGGGTCTCAAAGGTAATATTCCTGATTAGAGGTAGAGTGATTAAGAGGCTGTACCTCCTGGAGGTCATCGGGTCATAAAAGGATCCTTTAGGCATCCTGTTCTTTGAGATGGCAACCATGGGCCTAGAGACATTGTGATCAGAGAACTCTCCAGAGGGGCTGGAGGGAGGTCTTAGTCTGTTCCAGCTGTTACGACTAAATGTCACAGACTATTGGTTTGAAGGAAGACACTCACTTCTCACTTCTGCTGCTGGCAATTCCAAGGTCAAGGGGCTGGCAGATTCGGGGCCCCAATGAGGGCCTTCTCCTGGCTCGTGGAGGTCTTCCTTCTGCTGGGTCATCACACTGCAGAGAGGGTGAGCAAGCAGGGTCTCTCCCTCCACCTGGAAGGACACCAATCTCATCCTCAGGACCTCACCCCAGAGCCCCCTAGGCCCCATCTCCAAGCACCTTCACATTGAGGGTCAGGGCTTCAACACATGGATTAGAGGATACAAACTTTTGGTTCACAATGGAGAGTAAACACCTATAAATTGGGAAACAGAGTGGGAAGAGGACAGAGGAGCCCTATCCTCAAAAAAAGAGGGGGGGAGGAGGAAGGAAGGGAGAAAGGGAGAGAAGGATAGAGGGACAGAAGAAGAGGGGGGAGGAAGGGAAAGAGGGAGGGAGAGACTAACTTTCCAAAACCAAGTCAGAAAGGAAGCCTGGGGCCATAGAGCTCTACATAGCAAGACCTCAGCACATTTATTATATCCTTAACTTTCTTACCATACCATGATAAAATGAGCACATGCTATTTGAATGTGGTTTGTTCCACAAGGGCCCATGCACTGGGTAACAGGGTAACAGCAGTTGGAGGAGGTGGAACTCTCAAGAAATAGAACACAGTGTGTGTGTGGGGGAGAGGGTCCTTTGAGTCGCCTGGGGTTCTGATCTCAGAAGGGATTAAAGTAGCGTTTATGAGAGGATTGTTATAAAAAACTGAGACTGAACTGGTTGTGGTGGTGCACGACTATACTCCAGCACTCAGGATGCTGAGGCAGGAGGATTACTGTGTGTTCAAGGCCAGCCTGAACTACATCGTGAGACATGTCTTAAAAAACTAAAAAAACTAAGGTTGGTGCTGGAAGCTTGGACTAAAGGAAGAGCAGGCTACATCCCAAAATGAGCAGAGAGAGAAAAAAAAAAAAAAAAGGCTCAAGATGGGGTGGGGGTGGGGTGGTCCATGAGGCAAGAGGATCACAAGTTCAGGCCTAGCCTGGACAACTTAGTGAAATCCTGTTTCGAAATAAGAAATTTACGAAAGGAGTGAGGATATAGTTCAGTGTGAAAGCCCAGGGTTCAACTTCCCGAACTCCTGAAAGAAGGAGGAGGAGAGGCTGCTCCCGGGGGAGCCCGGGGCCCCAAGGAGCCAGACTGTCTGTGCAGCCTGGGAAGCCTCCAGAAAAAGCATACAGGGCTTCAACTTCCCCAGGCAGCCAGAGCAGAAGCGCTGAATGGTCCCCTGTCACCACTGCCTAAAACAGTTTCATTTTCCCTCTGAATCCTCCCCATAATTTGCTGTTCAAATTGGTACAAAAACACCCACTTAATAGCAAATCCAATTAATGTGGATTTTCTCTGTTTGTCATCTTAAGGAGCTGGGGTTTTGCTTACAATGAACTTAAAATGAATTACTTTCAAGCAGCAAAACAAAACCCAGCTCTTAGTTTCTTATTCTCAGGCTGCTTCCCCATTTCATTTGTTGTAAACAGTTGGGTTGTGGTGATAAGATTCTTTCTTTGACTCAAAATCAAAGAGCAGGGAAAGCTGGGGCTGGGACTCAGGGAGGCAGGGCTGAGCAAGGGCCCAGTCACTGAGAGAAGGAGCCCCACCTGGATGGTGCATGCAGGGGTCCATCAGGGCCACTATGGCTCCTGAGCAAGGTGGGTGACAACTCCAGATTCCTTGTGTGTCTGTGCATACAGGGCAGAAAGGAGCGTTTGGGCTTAGCTATGACCAGGTAGGATGTGGGTGCCTGAGCCTGCTCACCAGAAGGACAAGTGATGCCCAGTGCCGAGCTGCCTGCCCCAGTAGGGAAGGGCACCTGCACCTCTCCAGGATGCCGCTAGACCGAGACACTTATCTTGCAAACCTCAAATCCTGGCATGGACCTGGCCAGCATAATGTAGCTCCTCCAGGAACCTCTGTGAGCCAGTTAGCCAAGGCTTAAAAGGCTCCTGAGAGGTAAGGCCCACAGGAGCCACCAGAAGTACTCTGAGAGCCGGTGGGTGTCAGGAGTCACTTAAAGCACAGGACCTCTCTTAGCTCCTGAGAACCATCTTGATACCAACCCTGGAGCACATGATCATGATAGCCGAAGGGCCAGCTTACTTCCCAGACCTGTGGGTGTTTGAGATCAAGTACTGTCTCACTCATCTGGTTTTCTGCAGAATCTGGCACACAGTCACAATGAAATAGAGACATCCTCTGGAAAACCAAAATCACCCCTGCCAACTGTGTCGCCTGCCCTAATCACTTGCAGGAAATGAGTGTGTCTCCCCAGTTTTATGAGCCCCATGGAGCCTACTTCAATGTCTGAGTGGACAGGAAGCATCATTATTAATATGTGGCTGTTCTTTATGAAGCCAAAGCACCTGAGAGCATCCAACTCTAGCCAGCCTAAAATTCCTCCTCCTCCTCCTCTGCTTCCTCCTCCTCCTCCTTCTCCTCTTCCTCCTCTTCCTCCTTTCCCTCCCCCTCCTTTTCCCTCTCCCCCTCCCCCTCTTCCTGGTCCTCTTCTACCTACCAACACACTGCCCACCTAATTTCTTTTGCAGGACAGTTTTAAAAGAGCACACTCTGCTTTTACATCTAAGAGTATCATCTAGGGTGGAGAAGGAATACCCTGCCCAGCCCATTTCCAGAGAATTTCACAGGCCTTGGATGAAGGCATTCACTTCCTGCCTGTGACTGTAAGATGCATTATGTCACTGGGAAAATGAGTTCCAAATCCTATTTTGGGGGAAAGAGGCAGTGTTGGAGGCAGTGAGGAGGAGGCCAAATCCAGTCCGGATCTGGACAGTGTTCAAGGGCTTCTCAGTGTAGCCGCCGTTCCAGGGGGACAGATGCTTCCACAGACGCCCCAGGCCTCAGGCATCTGCCATCACTTCCGGAGGCCCCCAGTGGCTTTGGAGAGGGGACAGCACAGAACGTTCTCAGGGATCATCCCCAATGTGATGAGCTGCCTCCTCTCATCACCAGAGCCAAGGCCAAGCTTTAAACCTGAGCATATATCTTGGGGAGTGTGCGGAAGGTATCCACTCGCCTATCCTGCAAAGTCCCTGCTGCAGCAGCTATCGGCAGAGACGCAGGAGCTTGGAGGCGAAGCCCCTGCTGACCCTGAACAGGGACCCAGCACTTAAAAGAGTTAATCCCCGGAGGAGGTGAAACTGTCCCCAGTATATCTAGATGAGGCTAAGCCACTGTTGTCCAGGAGAGCTTGCTGCTATGATAGGAATCTGCACTCTCTACCTGCACCCCTACTGTACCATCGCCACCAGCTGCAAGCAGCTATTGAGTATTCAAAATGTGGCGAATGTGAGAGAGGAACTAAATTTTATTTTTTATTATTCGTTCGTCTGTTTTTTGTTTTGTTTTGCAGTATTGAAGATGGAGTCCAGGGCCTTTGCACTAAGTTATACCCTAGCCCTTTTTACTTTTTTTCTTTTTCTTTTTCTTTTTTGCAGTATCAGGGATTGAACTCAGGACCCTGCGCTTGCTTTTTAATTTTTAAAAAATCTTTTATTTATTTGGTATAGGGTCTCGCTACACAGCTTCGACTCATGATCCTCCTGTCTCAGCCTCCCTAGCACTGGGATTACAGATGTGTGCCACCACACCTGGTTCTAGTGGCCAGCATGACGTGCCTGGGGTCCTAGGACCAGTGTGACATATGGTACTGGGGGTCCTTATACTTGCCAAGCAGGCACTAAGCCTCCTTCCCTACTCCTCTTTTTTCTTTTTTTAAATTTATGTTCTTAAAGATTTATTTTTTTTTTTTAATTTTAGTACAGGGTCTACAGGGTCTCACTACATAGATCGGACTCCTAGTGATTCTCCTGTTTCCAGCCTCCCAAGTGCTGGGGTTACAGGTGCTCCCCACCACGCCCAGGCTCAATTGCCTTCTCAGCACGCCCTGGGGACAGACTGGCACCGCACGCAGGGGACTGAACCCCTGCCACTGCACTCTGCCTAATCAGGCACTTTAGTCTGCCTAGCGATCTGGCCAGCCCAAGACTTTTGACTCTTGTTAATTTGCTAAATTACCCTGGCTAAAGAGCCAGCCAAATAGCTCAGCAGATTAAAGTGCCTGCTGAATTTTAAATTTTCATGTAATTTACATGCAAATTGTTTTAGTCAGTAAGTATATATAGCTTTTACTTGTCAATTTAAAAAAATTAACATAAAATTTAAACAGTCCCATGGGTTTAAAAGCTAGTATAGTAGCCAATATGAACTTTTAAGACGTCAGGCCCATGATGGCAGATGAAATGTTCTTATGGTATTCTTCTCAATTTCTCTGTTTAATAAAACTCTCTTGGTAGGGGATGGCGGTGCTGGCCTGTAATCCCAGCACTTGGGATGCTGAGGCAGGAGGATCACTGAGTTTGAACTCAGCCTGATCTACATAGTGAGGGCCAGGGGTTCAATCTCTGGGCCTGCTGTGCCGGCCCTGCCCCCGAGGCAGGCTGAGATGGCATAGTGGCGCACGCCTATAAATCCAGCTCTTGGGAGGCTATAAACAGGCGGATCACCACGAGCCCGATCTAGTAGTGAGACCTTGAACACTCTGTAGACCCTTCCCTAAAATACAAAAAATAAATAAAAATTAAATACCATAAAACTATCTTAACTGAGCAGTCAACATGGAGAAAGCCATGAGAATTAAAATATAAGGATTATATGAAGGTGGGGGACATGTCTCAGTGGTACTGAGCCTAGCGTGTGCCCAACTCTGAATTCAACCCCTGGGACAAGAAAGAAAGAAAGAGAGAGGGAGGGAGGGAGGGAGGGAGGGAGGAAGGAAGGAAGGAAGGAAGGAAGGAAGGAAGGAAGGAAGGAAGGACGGACGGACATGAGCTTTAAACATTAGGGTCACCACAGGTCACCAGCCTATCACATATTTTACAAAGAAGTAGAAAAGCGAAGCTTGAAGTTTCCAAACATAAAATGATAAAGGATTGGAAATGTGGACACAAGATAGAAGTTTGATAGTGTAACAACGCTGTGTGTGCGTGCGTGTGTGTGTGTGTGTGTGTGTGTGTGTGTGTAGTACCTTCACACTGAGCTATATCCCCAGCCCTCTTTTTATTTTTTATTGTGAGGTAGGGTCTTCCTAAGTTGCTAGGTTGCTCAGGCTGGGTTTCAACTCGCAATCCTCTTACCTCAGCCTCTCAGAGGGCTGGGATTATATAACAGCAAGATATGAGTTCTATAAAAACTCATACCAGGTTTTGTTACCTTAAAAATATCTGAGAGTGATTTGTTCACAACAGAAATATCTACTGAAGACAAAGCCCGGAGTTTACTCAAACATGCTGCTTTATTATAATAAAGTCCCACATGGTACTCAAAACATCTCTGAGGCATGCAATAGCTTGCAAGAAATTTATATATGCTCTACTACCTCCATGTATTTAAAAATTTTCCCTGATAGATCTCCCATAAAAATGCATCAGAAAGGGCAACCATTCACCAATGTTATAGAACAGCAGCAGTTCCCAGGCTTGTAATAGATTCCTATACTTTAACAATATTTTGTTATAAGCCACAAAATAAATGTAAAATTGTGACTTCTGTAGTGAAAAATCAATTTGTTCTCTGCCAGATTTTCCTTAGCAATTCTCCAGGTGACTCTCATGAAAAGAGGGGGTGCAGGAGGGGCTCACCATGACCCCCCTGAACCCACAAAGGCAAACCATCCTATAAGGACCTATGTCAGCTGAGGCCCACAGCACTGAGAAGCTGTGCACCTCCTTGAGCAGAAGGGAAAATGCTAGCAAACTAACTCTAAACACTACTGCTCTTGTGCATGTGGTCTAAATTTGTCTTACTTAAAGTCATTCAAAATTCTGTTTAAAGAGCTGGGAGTGGCCAGGCGTGGTAGCTCAAACCTGTGATCCCAGCCAGCACTTGGGAGGCTGAAGTAGGAGAGTTACTATGAGTTTGAGGCTAGCCTGAATGACATAAGCAAGTGCAAGGTCAGCCTGCACTATATAGTAAGACCCTGGCTAAATAAAATAAAATAAAATGGTTGTGGTGGTACATGCCTGTAATCCCAGTACTCTGGGAGGCTGAAGCAGGAAGATTATAAATTCAAGTCCAGCTAGGGAATTTAGCAACTTAGTGGGACCTTGTCTGAAAAATACAAAAGAGTCTGGCATGTAGTTCTGACTGTGGGTACAATTCCCAGTACTGCAAAATAAATAAATACAATGGATTGGGGTACTCGGTGATGGAACACTGCTCAGCATACACAAGGCCCTGGGCCTGATCCCCAGCACTGAAAATCATAATGATAATGTAAAAATAAAAACAAGAAAGTTCACATTTTATCTTTTTCAAACCCAGGTGTCTTTTTGATTTAAATCACCAGATACTATATAAAAGTTGGGACTTTTTTTTTTTTGCATTTTAGGGAAGGGTCTACAGGGTGTTCAGGGTCTCACCACTAGATCCAACTACTAGATCACTATGTGTTACACCTGTTTACAGCCTCCCAAGAGCTGGAATTACAGGCATGCTACCACGCCCAGTCTCAATTGCTGTCTCAGCACGCTGGGGGTGAGTGGGGGCGGCACCGCAGGCCAAGGGATGAAACCCCTGGCTGCTGTGCCTGCTTGCAGGCACTTTAATCCGCTGAGCTATTTGGCCGGCCCTATAACTTTTTTTTTTTTTTTTTTGTCTGAGACAGGATCAGGCTGGCCTTGAACTGATCCTCCTGCCTCAGCCTCCCAAGTACTGGGATAACAGGCATGTACCACCATATCCAGCCAAGAGTTATGATCTTGCAAGGTTTTCCACTTTATATTCACTGAGGTTAAGATTACACTGGTGTAGATTAAGTCCAACATGTTTACATTTATTTTGCTTAAGAACTTGAATATACCAAAATAGCCAAAAAAAAACCTTAAGGGTTTCCAGAAGATGCAACTTCCCTATGTAAGCACGTTGCGCCCTCTTGTGGCAAATGTGAGCTTCGCATGCACAGACACAGCTACTCTCCAGCCCCAAATTAAGCAGTTACAGACATCCTCTCCATGCACGCCGTCAGTCCCACAGTAGCACCCTACCCGCTAGGCCCTGCTTCTGATTCACCTTCATAGGGAAGTGAGACTGCTCCATTGAAAGGAAATTTTCTTAGGCTAATAAAAGTCACTTCATCAAGTGATTTTTAGGCCTTCTCAAACACATGTAACTCCATCTGTCAGTTTAAAACACAACATAGGCCTGGGGATACAGCTCAGCGGTGCAGCACCTGCCTAGCAAGGATGAAGTCCTGAGTTCGATTTCGAGTACATAAATAAATAAATAACACAACATGCAACTGAGTACCTAAATGTGTGCAATCCCAGAACTCTGGAAGGCTGAGGCAAGAGACTCTCACCAACCTGGGTAAAACAGCTACTTAGTGAGACCCTGTCTCAAAATAAAAAATAGCAAAGGCTAGAGATGTAGCTCCTTGAGACAACCTCTGCTTCACTCCTTAGTACCAGAAAGCAAAACAACAGCCGGGTATGGTAGCGCACGCCTGGAGGCCCAGCACTCAGGAGGCTGAGGCGAGAAGATCCCCCAAGAGTTTGTGGCCAGCCTAGGCTGCATAGTGAGTTCAAGGCCAACCAGATCTACACAGCAAGACCCTGTCTCATGCACAAATGTTCCCATAGCTTCAAAAATAAACATTACATTTTTTAAAAAAAGTTTCTTTAGTCATGTGAGTATCTGACTGCATCCACACACTCAGACTATGGGACAGGTTACGTGTTTTGCCCACTGAGAGAGGAAGGGACGGCGACCACAGGATTTAAACCCTGGGCAGGTGCCGTAGTCGCCATCACTCTCATTTACAACAAATCTGGCGGTTTCATGCTTTTTTCTGAATTCTTTTGCCTCCCAACAAATCAAAACCAAAGCCACCATCTACTACAAGGCCAAGGAGCAAAGTGCCAGAGTCACCTGTAATGGAGGTCAGCTCGGAAAGGTGAATCCGACCTTCTCCCACTTCTTTGGTTGAAAGACTCGCTCAGTCTGCTTCTGACAGGAAGCTGACAGAAAAACAGAAGTCAGTTTTGGTATAATATTCACCACATAAATGAAGCAAATCTTATTTTAAAAAAAAAGGAAGAGCGACCTGGGCATGGTGATCCACACCTGTAATCTCAGCACTCTGGCAGGCAGAGGCAGGAGGACAGAGTTCAAGCCCAGCCTGGGCCACTTAACTTATCAAGACCCTGACTCAGAATAAAATTACAGAGTGCTAGGGATTTAGGTGAGTGTGAAGGGCCTTGGTCCAATCCCCAGGGTGACTGAAAAAGGAGCTGGGGTCCAAGTTTGACCTCCCAGAACCTTTCTATAGTCTGACAGATTCAAAGAATAGGAGAAAGACAAAAATATAGGATATACTCAATTCAAATCTACAGTATTTACTTGGAATCAAAGGAAGACACCTAGTTAAGAATCTTTCACACAGCAGAAGCTGGAATTCCACATGTACCAATTTTTATGTGTGTGTGGCACTAGGGATTGAACTCAGGGTATCCTACATACCGAGCAAGAGCTCTCCAACTGAGTTACATCCCCGGACACTTTACTTTGATATGGGGTCTTGTTAAGTCACTAAGATGCCTAGACAGCGCTCAAACTTGGTGATCCTCCTGCCTCAGCCTCTCAACTAAGGATCACAGGTATCTTTTAACCAGGCCTGGCTATTATTTGTCTCTTTTTTTCTATGTATTTGGTACAAGCTCTCATTAAATATCTCAGACTGTAGTGATCCTCCTGTTTTCAGCCTCCCCAGCACTGGGATTACAAGTGTGCACCACCATGCCCGGTTACAGCGGCCAGCACAGCATGCCCAGGAATCTGGGGCCAGCACAACATACAGTGCTGGGGATCAAACTAGGGTCTTGTACTTGCCAGACAGGCACTTAGACTACTGAGCTATCTCCCCAGAGTATTTTTTTCTTTCTTCCTTTCCCTTTCCCCTTCCTTTTCCTCTTATCCTTTTTCTTCTTGGTATGTATTCAAGGCTGGACTTGAACTATGTAGCCTAGAATGGCCTCTAATTCATGGCAGTCCTCTTGCCTCAGCCTCCCACTGGGATTACAGGTGGGCACCACCACACCTGGCTTATTTATTTTCTGATTGCTGAGCAAACAACGGGCAGACAGGAAAATGGAAAACAAGTCAAGTCCACTCCCCCTCAACAAACTGAATGCAATATATAGTTAATAGGAGAATTCCATTCTCCCAGTACTGTGACCAGAAACCTTTCACAGTTATGTGCCAAATATTGAGGGGAATACTGAGACTTGAATCCAAGCCTTTTGCCTTCTATGCACGTACCCTTTTGGTTAGCTACATCATAAAAATAAAAAAACAATGTGCTAAAATAACTACAATCTACTCAAAAACTATCAGCTACAGGAATGGCATACACCTACAATTCCAGTACTTTGTAAGGCTGAGGCAGGAGGATTGTGGCTAAGTCCAAGCCCTGCCTTAGCAAGTGCTTAGTGAGATCCTGCCTTAAACTAAAAAGATTCAGGGTGCAGGCTCAGTGCAAAAGTCCTGGATTCAATTTCCAGTACTAAAAAGAAAGTCTTCCTGTGTTCCAAGAAAGCAATATTATTATTTCAGAAAAAGGCATTGTCTTTCTAGTGTAAGAAACTGCTAGGGTAAATAAGAACTGAAATATATGAAATAGATATTGTGAAATAGGAAGCAAACTGGGAGAGGGGGTGGAAGGAAAAAAATGAAAAAGGACAAAATAGAAACAAAGCTTTGTAAATAAGAAGGGTAACCTGCAAGCAGGTGCAGGGGCCAGGGGTTCAATCCCCAGGCCTGCCGTGCTGGCCCCACCCCCAGGGCGCGCTGAGATGGCAACTGAGACTGGGCATGGTGGTGCGCACCCAGCTCCTGGGAGGCTGTAAACAGTTGGATCACTAGAATGTGATCTAGTAGTAAGACCTTGAACACCCAGTAGACCCTTCCCTAAAAATAAAGGGGAGGGGGAGGGTAATGGGTTGGAGAGGGAAGGAGAGTGAGGAAAAAAAGATCTAAGATTTATCATAGGGCCAGCTAGATAGCTCAGGGGACTAAAGCGCCTACTTAGGCAGAGTGCAGCAGCTGGGGTTCAACCTCTGCGTGCCCCTGGCGCACGCTGAGACTGCAATTGAGACTGAGCCTGGTGGCGAGTGCCTGTAATACTAGCGCTTGGGAGGCTGAAAAGAGAATCACGACAAAGTCCAATCTACACAGTGAGACTCTGTAAAACCCTGTACCAAATACATTAAAAAAAAAAATTTACTATGTACAGATACAAGTTCCCTATGATGAATGTGATCATTATGTATATCTAAATTGTACCAAGAAACTCAAAAACAGGCCAAGTTGATCTTAAGTTTATCTTTTGTAAGATTTTTTTCATTTATGTTTTTGGTACAGGGCCTCACTATACAGCTGGGATTCCTACTGATCCTCCTGTTTTCAGCCTCACCAGCGCTGGGATTACAGGTATGTGCCACCACGCTCGGACGCCTTCTCTGGCTTAGAGCACCCCAGGGGCAGGGCCCACGTGGCACAGGGGACCAGGAATGGAGCCCTACTCTCTGCATTTGCCAAAGCAGGCACTTAGTCTGCTGAGCTATCTCACCAGCCCTGTAAGGAAGTTTTTCATACAAATACTATGTAGCTCTCAATGAAGAGTGAAGATTTGAAGAGTAAAGGGAAAACAGATGCCTCTTTAATTGATTGCACCAGGGTTTTTTTTCCCAGTACTGGGAATTGAACCCAAGGACTTCAGACTGAACTACAAACCAGGCCTTTTATTTTTTTGAAATAAGGTCTTGCTAAATTGAGGCTGGGTTTGAACTTGGAATCCTCTTGCTGCCACAGCCTACCATAACACTGGTATTACACACATGCAACACTACATTTGGCATCAAGTTGTAAAAAGAGAAAAAAGGAGGAGAGAGGATTTGGAAACAAGGTGGCAAAAAACAATTTGCAAGCAAAAGGGAGTCAAACACAAACATCCATTAAACTCACATGTAAGAGCTAGATCTTAGGTTCTCAGTGTTTTGCTGTAATCAGACACTCAATGGTTGTGGTACTTGGCATGTAGCAAAGCATCCAACTCTGCATTCATAAATACACAGCTACCTTTTTTTCTGCTCAGAAAGTTTAAAAAGATCTTACTGGGCTGGTGAGATGGCTCAGTGGTCTAAAGCACCTACTTAGAACAAGCT
>NW_004524607.1:16336839-16368259 GCF_000260255.1 Octodon degus | reverse complement strand
AAATAAATAAATAAAATTTAAAAAAAAATCTTACCAATTATCAATGATGCATGCATAAAGATTCTACAGTACATTTCTAATTTTGTGACAGATTTATCTCTATTTTTTTTGGTACCAGGAATAACACTCAGGTAGGTGCATTTGCCAGATAGGTGCTGTGCCACTGAGCTACATTCCTGGCCCTCCTAGTAGCTTTTGTTCTTTAAATTTATACCGGTAAAGGAAACCATGTCTAGCCTCTGATTTCAGTTAACATTATAGTCTCAAAGTGCATCCATTTACAAATGACTCCAATTTATTCTTTATAGTAGTCTATCTGAATTTTGAAGTACACAGGGATTTATACTCAACTGTTTCATGTCCTATTTTTTATGTATTTGGTACAGGGTCTCACTAGGTAGCTTGGACTTGCAGTGATCCTGTTTCAGCCTCCCCAGCGCTGGGATTACAGGCATGCACCACCATGCCCAGTCTTGGTGGCCAGCATGGCATGTGGTGCCAGGGATCAAACCTGGGTCCTTACACTTGCCTAGGCAGGTGCTTAGGCTGCTATCTCTGCAGCCCTCATGCCCTCTTTATAAAATCAGTGGTGATATAACAACATTCTATGTAAATACAAATTTCTTAGTTTACTTTTCACTCACCATAAATTTGTAGCATCTATGATTTCAGGACTTCATCATTCAGTACAAGGTCCAAAACACTAGATTTCCAAGTGTGATAACCAACATGCTGTATCTATTCACTGTTTTGAAATTTAAAGAGTAGGCTGTTCAACCTTTAAGGGCAGAATGGTGGGAAGCATAAATTTAAGAACTATTGTTCTTTAAAAATGAGTCTTTTTTTAATAATTCAACTATGGATATTTATCTGAAGGGCTTTTAATAACATGGGTCTTGCTATATAGCTGAGCTAGCTTCAGACTTGCTGCAATCCTGCCTCAGCCTCCCAAGTGCTGGCCAGGTGTGAACCACCACACTCGGTTATCTTTCTGTAAACTAATCACCTAAAAACTAAGTGTGCCTTCTTTTGCAGCCATAATACTTCATAGGCACATGTATCATCAGTTTCTCCCTAGAACTTTGTACAAGAAGGCATCTTCAGGCAGGAAACCAGGTCACAACCAAAGGGAAAAATTTACTCTACTTGCACAAAACAATTGTCAAGAAAAAAACTTTCAAGATCACCTTTGGAAATCATGCATATTCTCCTAAAATAACCATGTGCAAACCTTTTACAATTCCCAAAGTCTGGTACAAACAGGACAATCAGAGAATTCTGCACTTTTTTTTAGCAATGAGTTGAACATTTATGTGCTGTATTTGCAACTTACAAAAGAAGTAAGAGTTCATACTTCATGAAAACTTCCATTCCAAGGTAGGGAGTGGAGTAAAACGAGCATCTGACACAAAACCAGTTCCCATTTTCAAATATCTATGTCCCCATCTCATTTCATAATCCACCAGTGACACCCGGAGGGAGATTATGCAATTGAGACAGTGTCATCTGGCAGGCAGGCAGCAGCTGTTCTGCAAGGGCCCACACACGCCACCACAAAGGAGCACTGCACACCTGACTTCACCGTGGGAGAAAGTGAAGGATGTCCCACTCAGCCTGACATTTGGTTTGGGTTTTTTTTGGGTTTTTTTTTTTTTTTTGAGACAAAGGTTTTACTATGTACTTCAGATTAGCCTTGAACTCACTATGTAGCCGACTATGCCTGACATATTTTGTTTTGCAAGCTCTGCTTCTGATCTTTTGCATCAGCAACCCACTTTGCCTAGTGCTAAAAGATATTTAAGCAAGTTGCCACAGTGGCATGTGACTGTAATCCCAATATTTTGGGAGGCTGAGGCAGGAGGATTGGAAGTTTGAGTCCCAGCTGGGCAACACACGAAGACTGTGACTCGAAGGGCTGGAGATGTGGCTCTGTGTGATGACCCGGGATTCAATCCTCAGGACTGCCCCCATCAAAAAAGTATTAGGACGGTAACAGTAATAAAAAGACAAGAACCAAGAGTACACACATTAAAATAAGACATATTTATTATACTAAAGAACAGATTTTATTTTCCATTTTACCAAAACACTAAAATAGTACACAGCATAGTAATTTAACACACAATACAAATTGATATATGCAATTATTCCCAAAATGACTATTTTAAGCTTCACTTTGGGAGTCCTTAAAAACTTAACACTCTTAAGTGGCCTTTATTAAAGTTATCAACAAACAAGTTACTTCAGAAAAGCCTTAATGTAAAAAGAAATCTCAACTCCTTGGATCTGGGATCTTTTGTAAGGGAAAACACTTTATCTGCTTCTCTATAGCTTTGCTACAGCAGAGTCAAGCTCTTTTTTACTTAGGGTAACACTGCTAGAAATCCTAGTTTGAGAAGATTATTCTAAAGTTAATATTGCAACTTTCACCATAGGGCCTCCATTGAAACTGCATTTCAAGTAGAAAGAAGTATAAGAACCAAAGTTTGCTGCAGTCCAAAAATTTTCTACAAAACGCAGAAATAGTAACAGCTCACCGTGAACTCAGCAAGGCTTCATAAAAGTACAGCGGTAAACTTTACAAATATCCACTTCCATTTGGTGACAGGACAGCTGAAGAAACAGACGGTATCTGGGACAGTAGCCCTTTAGATTGGGTATTGGAGACAAAGAGCTTCGTGGTAACCACCATGTTCTCAGCTTGTATTGGATATATCAATAATCTCCTGAAAGGGTTTCCCAATTCTTTATCATCTTTTAAGTACAATTTAAAACATGCTCAAAAATTTCCTGCTGTGTTACCGAGCTTTTAGCAAGTTTACACTAGACGTGTACTTTATAAAGTTTGTCTAGCAGTACAAACAAAGCAGGACCTGAATGGCTGCACTGTTTATATCCAGATGTAATGCAAAAAATTATTTTAAGACAACTCTTAAAATTAAGCTACTATTTTTATTGTTCTGCTTGTACCTTAACTATGGCCTACTGGATTTGCTAATTTCAAAGGTCATAGAGCCAACAACCCCAGTGTTATCTGCAGACCATTTGAGGTACAATTTATACTTGAAAGCATATTACTATATTCTGTCATCTGCTCTGAAAGCACAGGCTTTAGCTGGTCCAGGTGGTCACATCGTGTCTCATCCTTTAGAAGGCTTTGGCAGCGGTTATGCAGCGAATCAGGCAGCAAGGAAGACAGGCAGGAGAGTTCTGACTCAGAGCCTGGCCACTCGGGAAAAGCCCTCACTCGCTCACCCTTAGAAACTCCCACTTCCCACAGTTGCAAGTGGCCCGGCTGTGCCAACTCCCAGGGCTCTCCGCTGGAGCACTGTCCTCTACAGCTGTCCGTGGCTCTGGGGTCTTGCCCTGGCCAGTTCCTCTGCAGAGCTTCCCTGATGCTGTGAGACAGGGCAGCTAGGCACTCTCCCACAGGGACAGATGCAGGGATCAGGGATAGACCCACAGCCTTGCTGGGAAATGCTGCCGGGGCTGAATTTCTTCCCATGGATTCCTTCAAATACAAAAATGCCCTGTCACCAAGGGGAAGCAGGACACTGGCCTCACTCAGACCATTTTTTGTTTCCAAGGACAGCGCCTTGCCCTTTGCGTTTCCATTTCCATCAACTGCGGGCCAAAGGCCCTCCTCCTGTGTGCTCCTCTTAAGGCTGTGTGACAGTCTGTCCCAGTCCTCTCCCTTCCCTTTCGCCTTGGCCATGCAGGTGCCGAGGCTTCTTCTTCTGTCCCTCATACTTTTGTGTCCTTTGCGGTGATGAGCCTAGGGTGATGCCTCGGTAGGGAGGAGTGGCCTTCAGTGGATCTCAATATGAACCTGGAAAAGATAATTAAGTTAAAACTCTACAGCAAAGGAGGAGGGTGTCAGAGGGTAGACATACAGATTTCTCTAACAGATTTCTCTAACAGAATCTCTATCAAAGATTCCTAGGTTATAACAGATGACAGAAGGGCAAACTACTTAATACAAATGGTAAAAAAAAAAAAAAAAAAAGAACAGTGTGCTATTAATGCACTATTTCCTAAAAATAAAAATAGACTAGAGGTTGTAGTTCAGCGATAGAGGGGTTGCCTAGTACATGCACTGTATTGAGTTCAGTTTGATCCAGAAATGCACATGTGCACACGCACACACACACACACATGTGCGCACACACAAAGGCATAAATCCCAAGACCTCATACTTTTCGCACCAATATGACTCTAAGCCAGGCACAATGGCACATGTCTGTAACCCCAGCACTCTCAGAGACTAAGACAGGAGGAATCCAAGTTCAAGCCCAGCCAGGGCAACTTAGCAAGGCCCTGTCCCAAAATAAAAAAGGACTAGGAAGGTAGCTCAGTGAGCAGGCCTTAGGTGTACAATTCCGTGTGTGTGTATGTGAGAGAGAGAGAGAGAGAGAGAGAGAGAGAGAGAGAGAGAGAGAGAGGGAGGGAGAGAAACTTCCCTTTAACTTGAACACTAGAACATAATCAGATGGCCTTAACCAAAGTATCCTCTTTAGAAATGATTCTCAGTGACTTGGTATAACAAGTCATTTTTGGGGGAAAGCTTCACTTTTCATATAGATAGTGTCTACAAGTGTCTCTCAAAAAAACTCAAACTGGAGTTCTCTCACACACATGAAATAACACTCCAGCCTTTGGGTATAGAGACCAGTTTTTGGCAGGCCAGGACACTTGTTAAGAAAGAATCCAAGTAGACTTACAGATGCTGTGGTAAAATGATGGTAAAGAGGGGCTTTAGCCTCTTTCCTCCACCCTCAGATATGAGTTACACAGGCTTCTGGAAGCTACCTGAGGGTCCTCTGGAAAAGTCTGGACAGTTGTCATGTGTCCTTGGCTATGTGGCTTTGTGCTGCGAGACCTGTGAGGCAGTGCCTGGCAGTCACGCTCTTGCTGACCGACACACCTATCAGGACCAGGCTAATCTATGATCAAGAATCCTACTTGGGGGAGAAAGCAGGAAATATTGTGAGAGGCCTTGAAAGGAATAACAACCACAAAAATTACATTACTGGAGTGTTGCCTTATGTTCCTCCAGTTTCTCTAATTTTATAGACCTGAACCTTTCCTGGGCCATGAGTTGCTTTACAACTCTATAAATTGTCAAATACTGGGGCTGGTGAGATGGCTCAGTGGTCTAAAGCACCTACTTAGAACAAGCTTAGCAAAGCACCTGGACCTCGGTTCAATCCCCCAGCACCACATGCCAGCCAGCCCCGCCCCCTGGTGGGCTGAGCTGGCCACACACACACACACACACACACACACACACACACACACACAAATAAATAAAAATAAAAAAATTTTAAAAAAAATTTGTCAAATACTTGAAGAGTAAGAGAATGAATGTCTGCCCGAAGAAACAGAAGTTAATTGTTTCTTGTAGAATCTGGTTATTTCCTCACCATATCCACCAATTCTGTATCTATTTGTAAATCCTATGTTAGCATCCTTCCACTCCTAGTTCTGAGACTAAACCCAGATCCTTTGCACTGAGCTAGAGTCCCAGGCCCTTTGAGATAGGGTCTCACTAAACTGCCCTGAGGACTGGGTTCAAATTTGTGATCCTCCTCCCTCAGCTTCCCAGTGTGCTGGAATTATAGGTTTATGCCACTATGCCTAGATTTTTCATAATATAGACATACAATTTAAAGGTACAAAAGCAAAGCACCTGGACCTCGGTTCCAGAGAGGTTCCTGAGAGAAGTAGCTATAGCTTAAAGTGGCTGGCTACAGGAAAAAGAGAAACAGCAGGTAGGAAACTTCCTCCAAATTAGTTTTATACAAGTAGGAGACTTGAATTAAATGAATATATAACGGACCTTTTTTTTTTTTTTTTTAATTTGAGTACATTGGGAAGAAAATAAAACATTACTGGAGGCAAACCAGAAGCAAGGGCAGGTGAGAAATGGGGCTACCGAGCTTACATGGGGCTCAAGGAGAGGCACTAACCTGTCATATAACCTAAACTACTCAAGAAGGTGCTTATAATGCCAGCACTTGAAGCTGAAGCAGGAGGAGCACTAGAAGTTCAAAGCCAGCATGAAGTACACAGCGAATTCAAGGCCAGCCTGAACTACATACTACTACTACTATCCTGTCTCAAAAAGGGGTTGGGGGGACAACAAGCCAAGTACACAACTCTTGGCAAGGAAGTGATAGGCAGTTTTGTGCTGTAAATGAATTACCGCGGCTGCACTGTGGTTCACTGGAAAAGACCCTGAAAGGAATGCCATTTGGAGGCTACTCAATAGAACAGTACAGATCAAAAAGCAGGGTCAGGGGATCAAGAAGAGAGGTGAACTGAAGTGGGGTTTTTGGTTTGTTTTTGTGTAGTTGGTGCCTATAGCAGAAGTGGTACCTCACAGCTTCCTTCTGACTTCCAGCTTGGGCAGTAAGAGTCTGATGGAACAGCAGTGGGAAGGAAGCAGGCCTAGAAGGGGGAGCCATGAGTTGAATCAGGACACGGGGCTCTGGCTGCAGAACTAACAGTGTAGCTCAAGAGAGCCATCAGAGCTACAGCCCGAGATCCAGCAGTCGCCAGCCCTTAGGACCCCAGTACAACATGTCAGAGAAAAGACAGAAAGAAGGGACTAGAACCCCAGGATGAAGACCAGAGAAGAGGAGGTCCACAAAGACCCTGCAGAGGAAGACTCGAAGTGTATCAGGAAAAATGAGGGATAGAGAAGCCAGGTAAGTGGAAGAATTCAAAAGAGAATTGTAGACTTTTTTCTTTTCTTTTTTTAATGTTAGCTACAAGTAAATTCTGAAAAACTCTCCAAGCTTCTAGGCCAGTCATGAAAACAGGAAAATGCCATGAAACATGTGAGAAAATACATCTTTGTGTACTGCATCTTTATCTCTTCTACCCTATTAACTTTTTCCATGTTTTATTTTATGTATTTTTATTTTTACTTACTTTTTTTTTTGACAGTCCTGAGTCCTGCTAAGTTGCTAACTTCCCCAAACTAAGCCTGAACTTTTGATCCCTGCCTCAACCTCCCACAGTGCTGGGATTATAGGGGTGGAACATCATGCCCAATTTCTGCACCAAATTTTGACTCATTTTTTTTTGTTTCTGTTTTTTTGTTTTGTTTTGTTTTTTGGTGGAACCAGGTATTGAACTCAGGCCCTTGCACTTGCCAGGGAAGCACTTACTTTACTGAGCCATGTTCCTGGCCCCTTTTGCACCAAATTTTGATACAGTAAAATATAGTTAGGGTCACTGCATGGCTCAGTGGTAGAGTACTTGCCTAGCATGTGCAGGGCCCTGAGTTCAATTCCCAGTATCACAAAAACCCAAAACCCAAAACCAAAATAGTTTATGAAAGTATGTTAGGGTTTGTATCTAGATATCCCCACAATGTCTCCTGCAGTCATGGGGTGGGCTTCTAATTTGTGAATGATTCATGGTCCAATGCTAGGATTGTGTGAATGCCACACCAGCCTGCATAAAATATAAGGGGGAGAAAGAGCATCTGTTTCTGTCTCTGACTTTGACGCTGTCTGTCTCTGTCGCTGTCCTTCTCCCTCTCCCTCCTTTTCTGTTTTGCTGTTTTCTGCTGCCATGAACTCTTGCTCCTCTGCTACATAACCCTGCCTTGGAGCCAGCTGACTGCTGACTGAAACCTCTGCAAACTGTGATCTAAATGAATCTTGCTTTGGATGTCAGGTATTTTGTCTCAGCAATGAGAGAAAAGTAACCAAGATAAGGGGCACAGTTGTGGGGTATGTTGAAAAGTTTTAAAGACAGATGTGTGACTATAACTCTAATTAACTGATAAAAAGTATACTTGAACATTATAAAGTGATACAGAGCTAATCATGGTGTTGCACACCTGTAATCCTAGCACTATGGGAGGCTGAGGCAGGAGGACCGTAAATTTAAGTCCAGACTGGGCAAGATGGTAGCTCTGCAAAACCTTGTCTCAAAAATAAAAAGTAGGGCCGGGGAGATAGCTCAGTGGAATAAGCGCTTGCCTGGCAAGTGCAAGGGCCTGAGTTAAATCCCCGGTTCTGCCAAAAAAATTAAAATAAAAATAAATAAAAAATAAAAAATTGGGCTGGGGTCATAGCTCAGAGCAAAGACTCTGGGTTCGTCATCAGTATGCACCCCCAAAAAAGAAGTGATAGAGAAATATAAGGTACAAAACAGGTATGGTGGCACATATGTTGTCATCTGAGTAGACTGGAAGGAAGACTGAGGCAGGACTGTAAATATAAGGCTGCCATGGGCAGCTTAATTACTTAGTAGGACCGTATGATAAAATGGCTTTCTTTTTTGAGACAGGATCTCACCATGTAGTTGAGGCTGACCTTCAACTCACTATGTAGCTCACACTGACCTCAAGCACAGCCTCCTGCAAGCTGGGATACAAATGTACATCACCATGTCCATGTATATTTAATACATATTAAAACTGTCAAAACATTAAAAAAAATTTTTTAAGGCACTGGGATTGAACCCAGACCTTTGCACTGAGCTATGACTCCTGCCCTTTTCTTCTTTTTATTTATTCTTTTTGGGGGGTGGGGATCTTGGCTAAGTTGCCAAATTGTCAAGGGTGGGTTTCAACTTGCAATCCTCCTGCCTCAGCCTCCCAGAGTGCTAGGATTATAAGCACGTGCCACCATGTCCTGCCCTGCTTTTTTTAACCCCTTAATTCTTAAGAAAAACAAGAAAAGATGAGAGAAAAAAGAGGCAACTTAATATGGGGCAGAGCTCAGGAAAATTAATTTCTTACCACTATTATGTTCTTGTACAAGGACTGTATAGTTCAGAAAGATAAAATATACCCAGAATTGTGTTACATATTTCAAATAAGGTGCCATTGAATAATCATTTATTTAATTATAAAGTAATCATGTATTTAAGTATGATAAAATGAGCTATTCCCTTGGCTGTGTGTGTGGCACGAATGTAATCCCAGTACTCAGGAGGCCAAGCCAGCCTGAATTCACAGTGAGGCCTTATTTCCATTCTCAGAGGTTTTTCTAGTTCTTCGGTAATCTCAGTAAGTAAGGCATTTAATTTTCTTACCAGAAATACCTTAGAAGTTTACTGACATTTTCAGTCAGCTCTCAACTAATGCTATGTCAACTTACATTTTCAAAGTCAAAAATAACTTTCAATTCATTTCTAGAACTTTTAATAGCCATCTGTGATTTATTTTGGTAGTTTACTATTCTAGATATATACTATAGCAAATAATGGATAAACAAAACAATTATGTATCTAGGTCCCTTGGCCCTAGCCTTTTCACCCCCCACCCCATGTTAAATCTATAGTAATGGAACAGCTTAAAACTATAGCAAACAAACTTGTCCACCAAAATAGAGACCACCATAGTGAGGGAAGAGAAGTCCACTTTAAATTTCAAGAAAAAATGCACACTGGGGAGTGAACTCCAGAACTTATACCCACCCCCTACTGTACCAATCAAATGGGGCAAAGGCACTAGTGGGGGAGAAGAGGGTGATGTGCTCCGACAAAGGACATGGTCCAGGTATGTCCAAGATTGTCAGGGCACAGGGAGAAAGCATCTTTTGCACAAATCCCCCAGCCTGCTGAGTGACAATAAACCTGACCCAGTTAGGCAGCTGCCGCCCTCTTGGATGCCTCCCCTTACCTCCCCAACAGGCTATTAATGGACTCTTGGCACCTGACTGTCCCAACTACCAGTGCTTTGTGAGCTAAAAATATCCTGGCCCCAATGCTTCTGCTAGCAAGCTGGTAAGGCTAATCCCAAAACAGACACAGGAGAAGCCTAAAGCAAGCAGGTTGACAATGGGCCTTGAGCAGGGTCCTGTGCGTGGACTGCTTATACACATGCTCCATGATGATCCTGGTCTCACCCAGCCTGTGGATGTGTTTACCTGAGTATCACTGTGCCATGAGTAAGATTATCAGGCAAGGTGGCTGAAACAAACCTCCCATATGTCTACACAGCTTGGAGGATGAGACACAGGAATGACTATTTCTAAATAAGCTGACTCACAAGCCTGGGGAACACTCACAACATGAGTTCCTGCTCCTGATTACACCACACAGCTGAATCACGCCTACTCTTACCAAAACAACTGTGCCCCTCTGGAGAGCCACAAACCGTTTCCTAGTCACTCAGATGCTCCAAAGGTATGTTGAGGAGAAGAGGTGTTATGCCATACAAGAGCCCCTGGGCCATTCTATATTCCCAGAGTCACACTTTCTGTGGTACTATAGACCTCAGAGTTGTGTTAAGGTTTAAACCTAAAATGTCCTCCAAAGTCTTGTGTGCTAAGAGAAGGAGCTTTTGGAAGGTGACGAGATCACAGGCTCTATACTCATCATTAGTGGATCAATCTATGCAAGTTCATAATCGTATGTGCTGACAGGAGCTGGGGCTGACTGGAGGCAGTCACTAGGATGTGACCTGGAAGGGTGTATCCCCCTCCCTAGCTCCTCCCTTCTCTGCTTCCAAACCCCTTGAGTTGAGTAGCTTTGCTCTGTTATGTCCTTCCTATCATGCCATTCCTGCCTCATAGCCAGCCAACTAACCATAGACTGATCCTTCTGAAACTGTGAGCCAAGGTAAATCTTTCCTCCTTTAAATTGTAAGTGCTGAGAATTTTGTCCCAGTGATGGAAAAGTGACTATGACAGTGTGAATGCACTAAGCATCTTCTCTGCTCAGCATCCCACGGGTACCCAATAACAGCTGTTAATAACTGCAACAGGAGTGCTTCAAAAAACAAATGACAAAGGCTGCTGTGAGGTTTGATAAAGTGACAGAGAAGTGACTGCTGAATGCAGCAACATGGAAATGAGCTCTGCAAGGACAAGCACATCTCCTACAGCAGCAGAGACCTCAGCCCAGGCTGCAGTGGACTAAGGAGAGAACAGTTACCCACCACATCCCATCTTGCTGGTGAGGGCACTCCCTGCAACAGCCGCTATGGAAGGCAATCTGACATGTTGGAAGTTACAAATAGCTAGAAACTTTGACCTGGGATTCCACTCAAGATTTTTTGCTGCTGATTCACTCAACAAATGTTTGCTGAGCCCCTTCTCCATCTAAGCCAGTTGCTATTAGATGCTGGTAGTGGGGCAGGATACCAAGCAGAGAAAACCAACTCTATTTTCTCCAAGCTTATTTTCTAGTGAACCAACATAAAGAATAAAAATGTCCCATGCACAAGGTTCTCTGCTGTCCTGCCTTCAATATATACCCACACCACCCACCATACACCAGCATGAATTTCAAATGAATCCTGTTTAAAAGTAAAAAAATTAACACCAAACACAGTGGTGCACACTTGTAACCCCACCTTTGGGAGACTAAGGCAGTAGGACTACAAGTTCAAGCTCAGCCTGAGCAATTCAATGACTTAGCTAGATCCTGCCTCAAAATAATAAGCAGCTCAATGGGAAGAGCCTAAGTTCAATCCTCAGTACTGAAAAAAAAAAAATAAAATAAAATAAAAAAGATAAAAAAGGAAGCAATACTCACAGAATAATGAGAAGCTCTTTCTGGTGATAATGAAACCTTAAAGTCAGAAAAAAATTGTTAAGCTTTGACTTCCTAAAATTAAACGTTAGGATGGCAAAAACACACTATAAGCGAAGATAAAACAAACTAGAAAAGAATTCAACACTTACCAGATTTTAAAAAAAAAAAAGGTCCAAGAAATTAAACAAAAAAACTGAGGACAATGCCACCTCACCCACTGCTGCTACCCAGAAGGCTTTTCCCGGTCTCACCTAGACTGCAGAAAGAGTTCCCTGCTTCCCTCAGCTCTTACGGAGCCCAATCAGTGGATCTCTGAAAACAGTTAAAGAGGAAGAGGTACGTGGAACCTGGCAGTCCCCGTAGGTACCAAAACAAATGTAAACATCTTCCAACAAAACATATAAAAACACATTATTCAGCATTATCAGCATTATTCATAAGAGTCAAACAATGAAAACAAGCTGGGCTTGATGGCACACACCTGTAACTCCAGCACTGTGGGAGGTTGAGGCAGGAGGATCCCAAATTCAACTACAACCCATGGTAACTTTGCAATTTAGGCAGAACCTGCCTCTAAATAAAAAATAAAAAGGGCTCAGCATAAAGGCCCTGGGTTCAATTCTCAGCACTGTATCAGAAAACAAACAAACAAAAAACCCAGCTTTCTTCTACTTTATTTTCTATGGCCCTAGAGATTGAACCCAGAGCCTCCTACCTGCTAGGCAAATGGACAAAGATAAGAAAAGACTATGGAAATGTCCCCAATTGAAGATTATCAGGAGACATGACAACTGACTGCAAAGCAATGCAGCAACAGAAAAAAAGGACATGAGTGGGAGAAGCTGGTGACATCCCAATAGTACTGCACCAATGTTAATGTCTTAGCAGCGTATACAACACTGTGGTCAGAAATGATGCTCACAGCTCACATTAGGGAAAGCTGGCTTAGGGCTCCACAAAAGATTTCTGCACTACGTCTGCAACTTTTCTATAAGCCAAATTATTTCGAAGTGAAAAGCAAAACAGCAAAAACAATGATGACTGAATACTGCAGAGGGAGGTGGGAGGATGGCAAATGTGCAGGCCTGGAAGGAAGATTAGCAAAGGTTGATTTTATCAAACATGGGGCTCCCCATACTAGCTCATTCTTTATACATTTGAACATCGCCATAATAAAGCTTTTTCTATTTTATTTTTTGTGGTCCTAGAGATTGAAACCAGAGCCTCCTACCTGCTAGGCAAGTGCTCTACCAACTGAGTTATATATCAAGGGCCCCATAATAAAGTTTTTTTCCAAAAAATGATTTTTAAAAGTAGTAAATCAGATTATGTCACGCACCTATCTCAACAGGCTTCTTTATACCATCCCCAGGATGAAAACCAAAGTCCTTAAGAGGGAACATCCTCCCCATCTTACCCTTGATTTTTTTTTTTTTTTTTTTTTTTTTTTTGGTGGAACCAGGGATTGAACTCAGGCCCTTGCACTTGCCAGGCAAGCACTTATTCTACTGAACTATCTCCCCAGCCCCTACCCTTGATTTTGAACGGTCCTCTTGCTCCTTCCCAGATCCTTTCCCTTCTCTCCAGCCCAGTGGTTTCCTGCCACAATTTCTCTACAGAAATGATATTCAACACTGTCACACAGCAAGGGCTTTTCTATTAATCACTGTCCTAACAAGCACAGTATTGGAACTCCGCACCCATTAAACACTAACTCCCCATCCTTCCCCCCAACTCATGGCCTCCACCATTCTATTTGTCTATGAATCTGACTGCTCTAGGGACCTCATATAAATGGACTCCTACAGCATTTGTCCATTTGTGGCCACTTTAGTGAGTAGAATGTTTTCAAAGGCTCATCCATGTTACAGCTTGTGTCAGAGATTCTTTTTTAAAAGCTAAATAATATTCCATTGTGCAGAGAGCCAGTATTTGCTCTATCCATTCACTGTTGACAGACTCTTGGATTATTTCCACCCTTTCCATTCCATTCTGAGTAATATTCTATTGTGCAGACTGTTGATACTTCCTCTATCCATTCACCTGCTGACGGACTATTGGATTATTTCCATCCTTTGGATTCTGGAGTAATGCTGCTATGAATATTAAAATACAAGTATTATTAGAATCTTTATTCATAAATCCTGAGGGCATATACCCAGAAACAGAATTTTTAAGTCATATGGTAAGTATAACTCTTTTTTTTTTAATTAATTAATTTATTTATTTATTTATTTTGGCAGGACCAGGGATTGAACTCAGGCCCTTGCGCTTGCCAGGCAAGTGCTTATTCTACTGAGCCATCTCCCCGGCCCCAAGTATAACTCTTTGAAGAACTATAAAACTCAATTCTTCTTAGAATCGGGGTACTATACAGTAATTCCCACTACCAAAGCAGCAGGGTTCCAATTTCTCTATATCCTCACCAACATGTACTAACCTTATCCCTTTTAAACAACAACAACAACAACAAGAGCAACAGCCATCCTGCAGGCATGATGGCATACACATGGCTGTAATGGTAGCTCTTGGAAGGCTGAGGCAGGAGGATTGAAAGTTCAAGCCCAGCCTAGGCAACTCAGCTACTTATTGAGACTCTATCACAAAATAAAAAATAAGAGCAAAATGGGGCTATAGCTCCATGAAAATGCCCTCAATTCAAATCCCAGTACTACCAAATAAACAAATGAATGAATGCCATCCTAGTAGCAATGAAGTGGTATCTCATTTTGGTTAAAAGATTTGTATTTTCCTTAAGAGTTCAGTATACTTTCACCAATTTACTGGTCATCTTTTTAACTTCATTGGAGAATTCTATTCAAACCCTTTGCTAATTATTGGATTGGGAAGTTTTTTTACTTATTAAGAGCTCTTTATACATTTGGGATTTTGTTTGTTTTGAGCAAGGTCTTGCTATGAAGTGCAGGTTGGACTTGGACTCTCTTATGTAGCCAGGCTGGTCTCAAAATCAGGGATCCTCCTGCCTCAGCCTCCCAAGTGCTAAGATTATAAATGTGTGTCATCAAGCCAAGCAACAGTCAGGATATTAATACTTTACCAAATATATGATTTGCAAATACTTTCTTCTATTTTGTAAGTTCCTTTTTTCATTCTCTCTCTTTTCATGCTGGGGATTGAATCCAGATCCTCATGCATGCCAAGAGTGATATAAATGGTTCTCTTTGAGACAGGGTCTTGCTATGTAGTTCAGGCTAGCTTTGAGCTCCCTATGTAGCCTAGGCTGGTGTTGAACTTGTTGCCATCTTTCTGTCTCAGCCTACCAAGTGCTGCGACTATGGAGATATACCAACATGCCCAGCTTGATACATGATTTTTAAGTATGGTTCTTTCTTCATTTTACATACAATGGATATCTTTTAACATTAGTGCAGAGATTAAATTTGTATAATATCAGCTTGAACTATTAGACAAAAGAGTTACTTTTCTCGCTGCTGAGACAAAATACCCAACACCCAACGTTAAAACAGAAATGATTTAGTTCACAGTTTGTAGAGGTTTCAGGCCATAGTTGGCTGGCTCCAAGGCAGGGTGGCATGGCAGAGGTATCCCAAAGGAAAAATAGTCTACAGCAAGCAGGTTACCAACAGCAAGTAAAGGATGACCACAGCTCTTTCTAGCCCTTTCTATCTCATCCAAGCTACTTAGGCCAGGAAGTACCCATGCCCCTTATCCTGGTGCCCTTGATCCTAGCACTGCACCATGAATCAATTCCAGCATCACACATCCTAGATCCAGCCATCTCTGAAAAAAACCCTCTATGACATGAGGGGGGGGGGGGGGACATCTAAACACAAGCAATGCCTCTCCCCACCACCAAGACTCATGTATATGCATTTAGCAAAAGGCATTTAGTCTACCTCCAAGAGTTGGCAAAGTCCCAACAGTTTCTGTATTGCTGAAAATTCCAAGTCCCAAGTCCCCTCTGAAATTTAAGGCAAATCCTTAGCTGCAAGTCCCTATATAAATGAAAACAAAGTGAAATACTTCCAACATTCAATAGCACAAGACAGTCAGTCTTCTGGGGTAGCACGGCGCAGCGCAGCCTGTAGAGCCGTCTGGAAACCCGCTGCAGGGGGAAGATGGCGGTCGCTGTGAGAACTTTTCAGGAGCAGCTAGAGAAGGCCAAAGAGAGCCTAAAAAATGTGGATGAGAATATTCGCAAGCTCACTGGGCGAGATCCCAATGACGTGAGGCCCATCCAAGCCAGATTGCTGGCCCTTTCTGGTCCTGGTGGAGGTAGAGGACGTGGTAGTTTATTGCTGAGGCGTGGATTCTCAGATAGTGGAGGAGGACCCCCAGCCAAACAGAGAGACCTTGAAGGGGCAGTCAATAGGCTGGGTGGAGAATGTCGGACAAGAAGAGAATCTTGCCAAGAGAGTGACCCAGAGGATGATGATGTGAAAAAGCCAGCACTGCAGTCTTCAGTTGTAGCTACCTCCAAAGAGCGTACACGTAGAGACCTTATCCAGGATCAAAATATGGATGAAAAAGGAAAGCAAAGGAACCGGCGAATATTTGGCTTGTTGATGGGTACTCTTCAAAAATTTAAACAAGAATCTACTGTTGCTACTGAAAGGCAAAAGAGGCGCCAAGAAATTGAACAAAAACTTGAAGTTCAGGCAGAAGAAGAGAGAAAACAGGTTGAAAATGAAAGGAGAGAGCTATTTGAAGAGAGGCGTGCCAAACAGACAGAGCTGCGGCTCTTGGAGCAGAAGGTTGAGCTTGCACAACTGCAGGAAGAGTGGAATGAGCATAATACCAAGATCATTAAATATATAAGAACTAAGACCAAGCCCCATTTGTTCTATATTCCTGGAAGAATGTGTCCAGCTACCCAAAAACTAATAGAAGAGTCACAGAGAAAAATGAATGCTTTATTTGAAGGTAGACGCCTCGAATTTGCAGAACAAATAAATAAAATGGAGGCTAGGCCTAGAAGACAATCAATGAAGGAGAAAGAGCATCAGGTGGTGCGTAATGAAGAACAGAAGGCGGAACAAGAAGAGGGTAAGGTGGTTCAGCGAGAGGAAGAGTTGGAGGAGACAGGTAATCAGCACAATGATGTAGAAATAGAGGAAGCAGGAGAGGAAGAGGAAAAGGAAGTCGGTGTAGTTCATAGTGATGCAGAGAAAGAACAGGAAGAGGAGGAACAGAAACAAGAAATGGAGGTTAAGATGGAGGAGGAAACTGAGGTAAGAGAGAGTGAGAAGCAGCAGGATAGTCAGGCTGAAGAAGTGATGGATGTGCTAGAGATGGTAGAGAATGTCAAAAATGTAACTGCTGAGCAGGAGGTAATGGAAACTAATCAAGCTGAAAGTATGGAGCCTTCAGAAAATGAAACTAGCAAGGAATTGGAGCCAGAGATGGAATTTGAAGTTGAGCCAGATAAAGAATGTAAATCTCTTTCTCCTGGAAAAGAGAATGTTAGTGCTGTAGAAATGGAAAAGGAGTCTGAGGAAAAAGAAGGAAAAAGAACCTGAGCCTCAACTTGAGCCTGTGGCTCAGCCTCAGCCCCTGCCTCAGTCCCAGCCCCAGCCCCAGCCCCAGCCCCCGCCCCAGCTGCAACCCCCGCCAGTACCCCAGCCCCAGCCCATCCCTCAACCTGAGACTGTGCCATCAGCTGTTGTACAGCCAGCACCTCAGGTCATTCAGGATCAAGGAAACTTAGTACCTGAGCGCAGAGAGTTTCCTGTAGCATCTGTGAAACTCACTGAGGTGCCAGTAGAGCCAGTCTTAACCATACTTTCAGAAAGTAAAAGCAAAACAAAAACTCGGAGCAGAAGCAGAGGTCGTGCTAGAAATAAAACAAGCAAGAGTAGAAGTCGAAGCAGTAGCAGTAGTAGTTCTAGTAGTAGTTCAACTAGCAGTAGCAGTGGGAGCAGTTCCAGCAGTGGCAGCAGCAGTAGTCGTAGCAGTTCCAGCAGCAGCTCCAGCACGACTGGGAGCAGCAGCAGAGATAGTAGCAGCAGCACTACTAGTAGTAGTGACAGTAGAAGTCGGAGCAGAGGCCGGGGACATAATAGAGATAGGAAGCACAGAAGGAGCGTGGATCGGAAGCGGAGGGATACTTCAGGACTAGAAAGAAGTCACAAATCTTCCAAAGGTGGGAGTAGTAGGGATGCAAAAGGATCGAAGGATAAGAATTCCCGCTCTGACAGAAAGAGGTCTATATCAGAGAGTAGTCGATCAGGCAAAAGATCTTCAAGAAGTGAAAGAGACCGAAAATCAGACAGGAAAGACAAAAGGCGTTAATGGAAGAATCCAGGCTTTCTTAGCCTATTCGCAGCAGAAGATTTGATGAGTAAAAGGATTACCTTTCCTTGTAAGGAGGATGCTGCCTTAAGAAATGCATGTTGTAAAAAATCTTTTTGGAAAATACAGACTGTTTGTTTACCAGACATTCTTGTACTTTTTGCATAATTTTGTAAGAGTTATTTATCAAAATTATGTGAGGTTCCAAAATATGTATAAATAATAATAAAAAAGATTAACATCCAAAAAAAAAAGCACAAGACAGACTTTTCCATTCCAAAAGGTATGAATGAGGATATACAAAAGAATGGGATCAAAGCAAGTCCAAAATCCAGCAGGGCAAACATTAAGTTAACACAGTTCTACTTCCAGCAACCACAGCAATCTGTGGCAAGTTGTAAACTCCAAGGGACTTGGGTGGCTCTGTCTCTACAAGTGGTTGTAGATCTTCTGGCTTATCTCTTGGACTACCTTGGCTCCTTCCCTGCAGTTTTCCTTAAATGATCCACATTTCTGGTTTCTCCAAACTTCTGGTTTTTCCATGTCACCTTTGGCTTTACACTCGCAGCTTCACACTGCCCTCTGAGGGGCACGCTGCCTGGCCTCCCAGGCCTTCTTCTGAAAATGTGGGTGGAAGCTTTTCTGACCCCATAACTCTTCCATTCTGCATGCACCTAAAAATGAGTACCATATGGATCACATCAAGGGCTGTCCCCAGCTTGAGTAGTAGCCAGACTTGCTTCTCTCTTGATTGTCAGAGTTGAGTCCCTATGAACCAAATCCTGAGGAACAACTTCCCTGGGCCACCACCATACTGGAACTTGATGCTTTGGAACTCTTCTCAAAGCAGTTTTTTGCTTTTGCAATTGAAGCTGCAAAAGGGAGTCCTTCCACCTGTTGTGATGCCATTTTTTTCTATTCTCCTGTTCCTTCTCAGAATCAAGATCACTGCTCTATCTTTCCACAGATTTACTGGTGCTTCCTTTCTGGCCAAACTCACAATGTCGTTAAATAATTCTGCTGAGCTCTTTGTCCTCAATTCTCAACATAGATCTGGAAAAAAGGTCCCAATAGTAGGCAGGCAATGCCTCAACATTACTGTCTTGAAATTCCTTAATAAGTCCACTGCCCTAGGGGCCGGTGAGATAGCTCAGTGGTCTAAAGCACCTGTGTAGGCAAGCTTAGGCAGGCGCAGGGGACTGCAGTTTGATTCCCAGCACCACATGCTGTCCCAGCCCCGCCCTCAGGGTGGGCTGAGCTGGCCAAAAAAAAAAAAGAAGAGTCCACTGCCCTTAATCTCACTTTCAGGCAAAGTCTCTGGATACAGGCAAAATGGAGACAAACTCCGCCAAGGTTTAACACACACTGTCTGGAATCCAACAACCAATATAGTTCTTCCCAGAAGAAATCTCCAGAGCCTGGTCATTACTAGCAGCATTTTTATCAGCTGTCTTCTGATGTTCTGGGCTCAGATCAGAATCTAGCATCCAGTACAACCTAAGGCGTTCCAGCTCTACTTTTTCAGCTAGCCTCTCTGACCTTTCCAAACTCTTCCTAAAAGCCAGTCCTGGGCTGGCTAAATAGTTCAGTGGATTAAAGTGCTGGGCTGGGGGTTCGATCCCCAGGTCAGCCGTGCCAGCCCCGCCCCCTGGGTATGCTGAGACAGCAACTGAGACTGGGTATGGTGGCTTGAACCTGTACTCCTAGCTCTTGGGAGGCTGCAAACGGGCGGATCACTATGAGTCTGATCTGGTAGTAAGACCCTAAACACCCTGTAGACCCTTCCCTAAAATCCAAAAGCCAGTCCCAAAGGTTCCTAAACTAAATGGTCAGGTACAGTAACAGCAACAACTCCATTTTCTGGTACCACATTCTTAGTTACCTTTTCATTCCTGAGACAAAATACCGAACACCCACAATTTAAGGGAGGAAAGGCTTATGTAGTTTGGTTTGTAGCAATTTCAGTCCATAGACAGCTGGCTCCAAGGCAGGGTGGCATGGAAGAGGGGAAAAACAGTTCACAGCAGACAGAAGATAGCAAAGCAAGCAAGAGATGACCACTGTACTTTGTTATCTTTTATATCTCATCTACTACTTAGAACAAATAGCACTCACGCCCCTTAATCCTAGTGCCCTTGATCCTAGCATTGCACCATGAATCAATTCTAGCATCACATACTCTGGATCCAGCTACCTCTGGAAAAGCCCTACTATGACTGCATGAGGATTGGGGCGGGGGGGGGGGGACACATCTAAATACAAGCTGTAACAACAATTATCTGTGGGATGCCTTAAAAGTGAGTCAAAGATAGATGTTCACTATACTATTCTTTCAATTTTATATGTTTAAATTCTTCAAAACAAAATTTTTAGCCAGATATGAAGATGCACAGCTTAATCCCAGAACTTGTGGAGGCTGAGGCCAAGAGGATCTCAAATTTGAGCCCAGCCTTGGCAATACAGCAAGACCTAGTTTCCAAAATAAAGTGCTGAGGTTGTAGATAAGAGTTTGGTACAAAAGCACCAAGTTCAATCCCCTGTACCACTACCACCACCACTATCAACACACACACAAACACACACACACACACACACACACACACAGAAGCATATATTTATAGCACTCACTTGAAAGATGGGAAAAGTTCCATAGTACTTATCCTCTCAGGTACACAGCTGTTCTGTACCTCAGAAGCCAGGGCAAACTCCTAAGCTTAACTGACCTCACACTTCTGACCTGACCTACTAGGCTTTCACAAAAGTGGATAACCTTTTATGAGGTTTCTTTCTTTCTTTTTTTTTTTAATGGGGTTTCTTGATAGTCTATAATTTCCCCCAGTTTTCTTTGAGGAGTCTGATATAAATCAAACAACAAGGTAAAACTCATTTCAAACTTCAATGGAACCTGAGAAGGGGCTCTTGAGATCTTAGACTTAGTGGTTCAATGCTCTGTGTACAAGGCTGACCTAAGAAGCCTCTTATCTGCCCTTGTAAACAACAGCTTGCTCCTGGTAAACAAGAAAGGCAATAAAGACATTTAGGACTGGACATGAAGTCATCCTGGTTCTAGCCTTATCTACACACCTGTACTGATTATTCATGTGGCTTTGACTTTAAACATTTCATCCAGACTCTGACATTCCAACCCTAATCCAAAAATCCTATACTCAAATTCCCCTCCAGATTTTCACTGGTACAATGACAATGTCAGCCTGCCTGTACACAGGTGAATAAAATCTGATCTTTCCCACAGCCTTAGTCTCTGGCTGTTGGCCATGCTGCCACTACCTAACACTCCTTCTTCACTTGAACCACCTCTTCCTCCAGGACTGCTACCACCAGCCTAGCCTTACCCTGCTAGCCTTGCCTCAGGGGTAAGCCTTATCCACAGCTGTTCCCTCTGCCCACCTCAGTACTTTTCCAACCTAGACATCTCTGCAGTGAAAACACTCATCTAACCAATGACACCCCACCATATGCTCTACTGGGAATGTCTACCAGCTTCCCAATTTCCCCTGCTTGAGATGCAAAAATAAAGACATCCGGGTAACAGACAGTGATTGAAACCTATGGAGCTATGATCCAGAAAGTCATTCAGCTGGAGAAGATTAAGAAAGAGCAGTTAGGGAACACACCTATAATTCCTGCACCCAGGGAGGCCAAGACAGGAAGACTACAAATTTAAGATCAGCCTGGATAATTTAGTGATTTAGCAAAATCCTATCTCAATATTTAAAAATTGCCTAATGTGGTGGTGCATACCTGTAATCCCAGCAATTGGGAGGCTGAGACAGGATTCCCATAAATTCTAGGCTGGCCTGGGCTACACAGTGAGCTCAAGGCTAGCCTAAACTGGAAAGTGAAACCCTGTCTCAAAAAATATATATAAATAAATAAAATTTTAAAAAGGCTGGGGATATAACTTAGTCCACAGGTCCTGGGTTCAATCCCCAGTACCAATGGGGGAAGAGTAGTTGGGAATACAAAATGAGGGAACAGTCTGCAGCCAAAGAAAGGTTCACTGGCCCAGTGACCACAGGACAGAAAAACAGGCAATAGGTGAAACAAGGACAATGCTTGGTTTGACAACTATCATCAACCTTCACAGTATCTTCTTTTCTCTGTTGTTTTTTCAGGCTTTCTCTTTTGCTTGTTATAAGAATCTAGGTGACCTAGGACTAAGATACTTGATCCTTCCCACAGACAATAACTGAAGTTTTAGGAATAACCTGTTAAATTTTAGCAGGTGCCTGGTACTATTTTCTAATCTTGCCTTTACTACATTGAGCACCTGGCATGTTTTCTATTTTTTTATTGCCTTTTATTTCATTTCTGCATAAATAAGGAGGATGTTAACTCTAAAAGATTAGGGCTTGGGGCTGGTGAGATGGCTCAGTGGTCTAAAGCACCTACTTAGAACAAGCTAAGCTAAGCAAAGCACAGGGACCACGGTTCAATCCCCCAGCACCACATGCCAGCCAGTCCCCGCCCCCTGGTGGGCTGAGCTGGCCACACACACACTAAATAAATAAATAAATAAATATTTAAAAAAAAAAAGATTAGGGCTTATTTGTAAACCTACTCATCTTATTTTTTGAGACTTGGTCTCATTATGTTGCCCAATCTACCTATCAAATCACAATCTGCCTTCCTCAGCCTAAAGGATAGCTAGGATTATAGGCACATGCCACTATTCCCAGCTTACAAACACCACTTTTAAATCATAACCCTTCTCAGTTTACAAATCTTTTTTGCATCTATTTTCTCAGTCAACCATCTTTCATACTAAAAAGTATTAACCTCCTTATAATGTTCCACTGGGGCTGGGCTGCAACTCAGGATTAGAGTGTTTCCTTACCATGCTCAAGGCCCTAGGTTTCCCCACACTTCCAAAAAAAAATCTGAATTATACTCAGCACAGTGGGGAACACCTGAAATCTCAGCTATAGCAGAGGCTGAGGCAGGAGGGCTGCAAATTCAAAGCCAGCCTGAGTAACTAATGGAAACTATCTCAAAATTTTAAGAAAGATTCTGTGCTTTCTAGGTTCAAACCCTGTACTGGAATTAAAGACAGGCAAACAAAACCCTCACTGCCCTACACAAAATTTGAGGGCCTAAGTAGATATGGAAAATTGAGTACCTTAAAATTTACTACTTTACTACTTTGTAAACAGATTTCCTACAACAAAGGAAGCACTCTTGAAAAAGGTCATAGGGGGCTGGGGAGATAGCTCAGTAGATTAAGTGCTTGCCTGGCAAGCAAAAGGGCCTGAGTTCAATCCCCAGTTCCACCAAAAAAAAAAAAGAAAAAAAAGAAAAGAAAAGAAAAAGGTCATGAGCTAGGACTGTCCCCTTCACTCAGATTCTATTTCCTGTTGCACTTACCCTTACCAGAAGAGCAGAATAATAAACTTTTAAACTAATGATTTTTCACAAATGAGCAAAAAACTCTAAATCTTCAGGGGAGCTTAAAGTAGCAGATAAAGTACTGGAGCTATGATAAGACACAGCATTGCTCCACCCCCAGGAGGTGCACAGCTGCTTATAACACTTGCTCATGCCCAAGATCAAGCCTGCAACCTTCATGTCAGTTCTCAGTAAGTCTTTCTCTGAGGTACCTGGAAACTACCTTATGAATGCTCCATCCTTTACTCACTTGCCCCTGAACTAAAAATCCATTCTAGCTTTCCAGATCCTCAGAACCTGTACTGTACCAGGGCCACCATGTTACCCATTATGGGCTTTTGAGACTGAGGCATCTGCACTTGCTGGCTCCCCACACCTCTCTCATTGTAAATCTGACTTCCCTCTTCCAAAATGCACTTGCTTTCAATCGTTACAGTGCGATGAAACTTGAATTTAGGTAACCTTTCCAGAGATGATCTCACTGTCCTACAAACAAGTGAGCAATTTGAAAACCTGAAGCATCATGCTGGAAATGGAGTCATTTATGGTTTATTGCTTATAAAACAAATGAATCTTCAGCACTCTTGGCAACGAGAAAGACCACAGAGATACGTGCTGATCATGAAAAGTCCTTTCCAAAGCAATGAGAACTAGCAGCATCCACAGAGTTAGAAAAGAGCATTTGGGTGGAATTACCAGCCTGTGTGAATGTCTGGGACAGGAAAGAGCTTGGTGTTTAATCAGCAAGCCCTGACCAAGTGTAGTAAGCAAGGTGTGGGCCAGGTGAGAGGTAAGAGAGGTGTGAGCCAGATGTTCAGGGCAGAAACATGTTAACTGCATTCTGTGTGCCAGGGGAGCCATTTTGTTTTGTTGCAAGAACATGACCCAATTTATGTGTTTGAAGGATTTCTCTAACTACTCAGAGGAGAACAGATGGAAGGTACTGCAAAGTGTTCAAATGAATGATTGGAAGAGCTTACACTAGAGAGGTACCCACAAATGGAGAGTGGACATATGGGAGAGGTGTGGTTTTGTTTTAATTTTTTGGGGGGGTCTTGCTATATCACTCAAGCTGGCCTTGTACATGTCCTTTTCTGCTTCAGCCTCCCAAGTGCTGGGATTACAAGCTGCTGAGCTAACAGGTGACATGCACCTAAAGTAGACCTTTTTAAAAAGATAATTTTTGACATAATAGCACTATGTAGTACACTGTCTCTTAAAGTTCCTCTTGTGATTTTATAGTGACTACAAATTATGTGATTCTAGATACAAGATTCCAAAGAGGTCAATATAGTCTCCAAATACTTTTATTTTGCCTCCTAAGGTCTCTTTTTTGACAATCTGAGTTAATTTGATACCTAAAAATCAGGATGTTTCATTTCTCTTGGAGAGCACTACATCTGGCAAGCATTGGCTTTTGCTTCCACAGGATGAAAGTGGCTAGAGCACAGGTTTCTAGTTTAGTGAAACCTCCACATCCAGCACCTTTTACTCATTTATACCACCCGCTACAAAGATATTTGAATTTGCTAAACCTCTAGCCTGGTACCATTTAAGGATGCCACAAGCCCTTGCTCACATAAAAGCACTTCAATTTAAACCTTAAAATACACAAATTCAATTCAAATCACTGTAACACAAATGTGATCAATAGATGGCTTTTGGTTTCATGTGGTCTATGATCCTGTCAGGGACTCAAAACCTGCGCGCGCGCGCACACACACACACACACACACACATTGTACAGGGACAGTCACCTCAGGTACCACCAACCAGAGACAAACCTGGACCTATCGCAAATTGGCTCATTCTGCACACCAGGGAGTGTCAGACTAAACTCTCCAAGGACAGGGACATGTCCCTGTGACATTCCAAGGCATGTAAACAATCCAAAGCAGCTCAGGAGTTAGCTATCTTCAAGAATTTTTAAGCCGAAAACTTCTCTTCCACTAGAAGGAAGTATATTCAAGATAAGTGGAGATGTCTGTTACCAGCAAAGGTGGGCTCTGCGGTGCCAGTATTGCGCTATTATTTCACATATGAATTGTTCCAGGCCTCTGAAACCTCTTGCGTCTCTAGTTCCTCCACCGTCATTTTCTCTCACCTTCATCCCCACCTCATTTCTACCCCTGGCCAGAATAAAAGAAATACACAGACGAAAACACCTTTAACTTCCAATCTATTTTAAGCTTCAGTGATAAGATGCATGGAATCTGCAAAGTTTGGGAACCAGAAAATTCACCCACAAATCCACCACCAGAACCCAAAACGCTGTCATCTTCGGGACCTTTCTATCTCCTTGGACCCCGCCCTACACCACACCTGCTTCCTAATGCTCCTTTGCAAAAAGCAGTTAACAACCTCAGGGACTTTTCCCGAGTAGAGTTCCACGGGAAAATGCACACTGCTGGCGCACACTCGGCCTCCGACCGGTGGCAGCCACGGCAGGCATCTGCATCCCGTTCTGCGAGGTGGGCAGGGCCGCCCTGGGTCTTCGGGCTGCCGGGGAGAGACGAAGGGTTCGGGGTGTGGATCACTCACCTGCAGTCGTACGTTGAGCATCATGGAAGCCACGATGTAGAGGTAGGGGAAGTTGATGCGCAACCGCCAGGCCAGATCGAAGAAGATGAGCAGCGTGCGGGTCAGCCCCTTGCAGAAGACCCCATAAGAGCGGGCGGCGGCTGAGCGCGAGAGCCGGACAGCCAGGCCCGACAGAACTGCCGCCATATAGAGACGCTCTCTGTGCTCCCCGCCCACCCTCCCTCCCTTCCTCTCCGCGTCTCCCCGGGCCTCCACCCCCGGCCACTGGCCCGCGCTCTGCGAGCTCAGGGAGTGAGGGAGGCGGCGGCGGCGAGACCAGCGGGCGGGCGGGGAAGGCGAGCCTGCGCGTCACGCTAGAGGAAGCGCCTCCTCGAGCCGCCGCCAGCTTCCCGGCCGGGCGCGCGGCGTGACGTCACAAAAAGCCCGCCCCGCGCCTGCGCAGCCCTCCGGCGCCCCCTTTCTTCTCCCCCAGCTGCAGGTCCCACTGGGAAAGTACGCATGCGTATTGGAAGAGAAGGCGTGGAAGTGACTGGTGCGCTATCCCCGGATGCCCTCTACTGGTGAGTCCTAGGAGCAAAGAGCGGCGATCGAGGCGTGGCTCCAAGACAATGTGAATGTACTTTAAGCTATTGAATTGTACGCTTGAAATGATCACAGTGGTAAATTGTATGTGTATTTCACTACAATTTAAAGAAAGAAGCAAGGGCCGGCCAGACAGCTCAGCGGATTAAAGCGCCTGCTCGGGCTAGACGTAGAGACCGGGGTTCAATCCCCTGCGTGCTAAGGGAGCGACTGAGATTGGGCGTGGTGGCACGCGCATGTAATCCCACCCCTTGGAAGGCTGAAAACAGGAGGATTACTACGAGTTCTATCTGTGTAGTGACATCCTGTAGACCTTGTACTAAATACAATTTTGAAAAAGGAGCACTAGGGACGCCAAGACAGGAAGATCACTCTGAGTCTGGACTGCGTAGTGAGACTATCAAAAAAAAAAAAAATAGTTAATTTTTTAAAAGAATGGAATCCTTTGGAGTCCATGGGTAATCCATTCCGCCCATGTGGATTCCTCGGGATCCAAGCTATTCTTGTTCAGTGTCATTATACACAACTTAATCTTACAATATTAACTAAAGTGCTTGATGTAAAAGTAATTAAACTTCACATACTTATGATGTTCTGCTGTTTCATGATGCTACAGGGGATTTTTAACCTTTTTTTAGTTTAGTTTAATAATATGTTTGTGTAGTACATAATACTTAACATTCCTTGTGGGAAGTTGGTACATGCACATAACACTATATCTTAATTCCTTTTTTTTCATCCTCTCCCTCTCTGAGAAAGATCTATATCTCTACTTCGTATTACCTGTCTTTTATTTTTCCCTTTACTTATAACTTTAGTTTCTCGTATAAGAGAAACCATGCAATTTTTAAGCTTGTGTGTCTAGCTTATCGCACTTAACATTGTAGTCTCAAGGTACATCCATTTTCCTACAAATGACTCTGGTTTATCTTTAGGGCAGAGTAGTCCATTCACCTCCTGATGGACGAATAGGCCGCTTCTCAAGATTTAACTACTGTAAACATGGGTGTGTATGTGTCACTGTAATGCAAAGCGCTTAACTCTTTTGTGCACATACCTAGAAGGGGAATAGCTAAGTCAAATGGAATTTCTAGTTTTAGTTTTTAAGCAATCTCCATACTGGTTTCTGTAGTGATTGTACTAGTTTACATTCTCTCCAACAGAGAAACCTTCACAGAAGCCTCTCCAGCATCTGTTATTATTTGATTTCTTGATGATAGCCATTCTTCCTGGGGTAAGATGAAGTCTCAGTGTTGTTTTAATTTGTGTCTCTCAAATGGCTGGTGATGGTGAACATTGCTTCATGTATTTATTGGTCATTTGTACTTCGGTGGTGTCTGTATTTCAGTTGTCTATTTTTTTTTTTTGATTGTGTCTTTTTGGGGCATTACCACTCTTTTTAGTTCTTTACATATTTTAGATACGAGTCCTCTGAGGAGCAGCTAGCAAAACATTTTCTATAGGTTGTCTTTTCACTCTGTGGGTTTTCTTTTCTTTTTTTTTTTCAGAACCGGGGATTGAACTCAGGTCCTCACGCTTGCCAGAGAAGCGCTTATTCCACTGAGCCATCTCCCCGGCCCCTGTGGGTTTTCTTTTGCTGTACAGAAGCTTTTGAATTTAATATGATCCCATATCTTGATTGTCAGAACCATTTCCTGTGCAATTGGGGTTCTGTTCAGAAAGTCATTTCCTGTGCCTATGACTTCAAGGGTTTGACCTATCTTCTCTTCCAGCAAGTTTAATGTTTGTGGTTTAACATTTTGTTCTTTGATATTTGTGGTACAGGGGATTGATCTCAGGGCTTTCACACTGACCAACAGCCTAGAATTTTGTTGTTGTTTTTAATTTTGAGACAGGGTCTTCCTAAATTGCTAAATTTCCCAGGCTGAATTTGAATTTGCAATCCTCCTGCACCACCCTCCCAGAATGCCAGGATGTATGCACGTATACCACTACACCCACTTTGGGTTTGTTTTTTTTTTTCATAGATTTCATATTGCTACTTGGGGAATCTAAGTTTCTGTTAAAAATTTGCCATGGTATGAAGATACCTCATTTCCATCTAGTTTCAGACAAAATATTTTGTGACTTATTATTTCTGCCTATCAATGAGAAGGTCTAAGAATTTGGTACAGGTGGAAAGAAGAGTTTAATTGATAATTTTCTTCTAAGAAACTAATAGTAGAAAGCAATTGTGTAAAAAGTGGATTCATTTCATATTGAAATCCTTAGCCCCAAATAAGTTTGCAATAATACTCCTTTTTTTAAAAAAATCATTTTTAAAGCCTGACATGGTGGTGGATGCCTGTAATCCCAGCACTATGGGAGGCTGAGGCAGGACAGCATAGACAATTTAGTGACTTAGAACCTGTTTCAAAGTAAATAATAAAAAAGGGTGGGGAATGTAGTTCTGTACAAAGGCCCTGGATTCAATCCCCAGAACTCCCTCTCTTCCCTGCAAAAATTCTTAGTACCACAAAATAAATACAATGAAAATTTATTTTGAAATCCTTCACAAAAGTCTTTATTAAATAAATCGTAAATGTTTCTATTATCATTATGACTTAATATTATAACTTAATTTAACTTTCTGCTCTAAACATAAGCATTTTTGCTGGAGAGATGGCTCAGTAGAATAAGTGCTTGTCTGGCAAGCTGCAAGGGCCTGAGTTCAATCCCCAGTTCCGCCCCCCCCCAAAAAAAAAAAGATTTCTCACAAACCCTTAAGTTTCCTTTATTTTCTTTTTTCCTTTTCTTTTTCTTTTTTCCAGTACTGGGGATTGAACTCAGGACCCTGTGCTTGCCAGGCAAACACTTATTCTACTGAGCTATCTCCCTGGCTTGGTTTCCTTTATTTTCACAATATTATATTTTTGCCACATTTGTGGTTGACATTTAAAAAAGCTCACTTTATGGGGCTGGGGAGATAACTTAAGGGCCTGAGTTCAATCCCTGGTTCTGCCAAAATAAATAAATAAATAGCAAGCTCATTTTATTTTGTAAGGTATTTTTTTCCTTTCCATGCATGTTGAATGCTGTCCTGAGTGCCCTGCAGAACACCAGCTGCTAAATTACCATTGTTTTTCATGCTAAACCCTTAAAAACAGCAAAAGGAATGAGTCTTCAGGGCATATTTAAGAAAATAACTTAAAGATGTTAAAGGCCAGACTCTTCAGTGGAAATTTTTCCAGAAGACACGGAATCAACTAGACACTAATTAACTAGGCAATGAGTTAACAAGGTCCAATGAAATCAGCTGAATGTAGTCTTAGGCTTGTAAAGATTTTCACTGGCGGAAAATTGGCAGTCCTGTTCATTTGAACTCTTGTAAGCCCAGATGGGCTGCGGCTCGGAGAGATATGTGTGTGTACATATGTTTCCTCCTTGGTTACTCCTTCCTTTGTCTCCAGATGCCCCTGAGGCCATCGGGCATTTTAACAAGCCATTCACATAATGACACACAAAATTACCATAATACTAAATTGAGCTGGATAAAAAGCCAGACACAATAAAGGTCAAAGGCAAATTTTTTTCAGGTCTCAGAATAGTTGGGCTGGGGATGTACTTCAGCGATCGGGCACTCGCCTACCAGGTGTGAGGTCCTAGCTTTGAGCCCCACCACTGAGGGGTGGGGGAGAGAGAGACAGAACAGAGCTGATTCAAATCTACAGTGCAGCTGGTAAATTGTTCTAGGTTCACACTGTCGCTTTTACCTGTAATCCCTACATTCTGGAAGGCTGAAACAGGAGGATCCCAATTTGGAGCCTACCAACTCTGCTTCAAAATAAAAAGGGCTAATAATGCAGCTTAGTGTGAAGGCCTTTGTTAAATCCCCAGTACTACCAAAGCAAACAAAAATTTATTCGAGGCTTAAGACAATATTCAACTCAGTCCAATTCATGGGCAACCTCTAGGAAGACGCTACTCCCTATAAATGGAAAAACAAATGAGACAGAAGTCAGTGTGAAAAATCGTTTTTTTTTTTCTATGCCCAAGCTGGCCTCACATGTGCAGCAATCCTCCTGCCTCAGCCTCCCAAGTACTAGGATTACAGGTATGCACCACCATGCCTGGGGAAAATACTTTCATAGAGGCACAAGCCCTACGAGAAGAGGTTGATAGGAAAATAATTTTAAGAGCAACTGCTCAACAGGACCTTCTGCTTTACCAGCAGTATACCCCCAGCCAGCAGAACTGTGTCCCAGGTGAGGCTGACCTGGTAAGGAAACAAGAGAAACCAGGTTCCAGATTCAGCAGTTCATCAAGTTCTTGTGACCTGGTTCTGTAAAAAGAGGAAGAGGGTGCTTGTCCTCTCACATTTTGTGACAAATAAATGTAGCACTGGGTATAGCCCCATGGAGATACAGACCACCGGAAGGTGGTAGCTATTTTCATGCTTAGAGCTCTGGAGTCTTAGATAAAATGCAAGTTTAGTGGCTCCATTAACACAGTACTTATGGAGCCCGGTGTGGTGGTGCATGCCTGTAATCCCAGCATTCTGGGAGGCAGAGGCAGGAGGATCACAAGTTCTAGCCCAGCTCAGGCAATTTAGCAAATTAGCAAGACCCTGACTCTAGTCAATCAATCTTTCACATCCCTAAACCATTTTTATTTTTATTTTAGTGAGACAAGGTGCCACCACGCCCAGTCTCAATTGCCCTCTCAGCGCACCCTGGGGGCAGGGGTGGCACAGCAGGCCCGGGGATTGAACCCACAGCCCCTGCACCTGCTTGCAGGCACTTTAATCCACTGATCTATTTGGCCAGCCCTTCAAGTCTCTATATCTTATTACCAAAGGAGCATATAAAATGGTTAGTGTTGAGGAAGTCAGCAAAATCAAGAATATGGGCATAGCAATACTTAAACCCGGTGTGGTAATACACATCTGTAACCTCATTATTCTGAGAGGTTAGCCCAGGAAGATCACAGGTTTAAGTCTGGCATGGATAATATAGCAAGACTGCCTCAAAATTTGCTGGGGATGTAGCTCAGCACAGAGGCTCAGACTTCAATCTATAGTATGAGGTTGGGGGAGAGAAAAGGTGGCAGAACCCCCCAAATAAAGAGACTTGAGATTTAAGTAAAGAAAGAGACAACATTTGAGAGATTTTTT
>NW_004524607.1:16328102-16336152 GCF_000260255.1 Octodon degus | reverse complement strand
TCTCTCTCTCTCTCTCTCTCTCTCTCTCTCTCTCTCTCTCTCTCAAATAAATAAAAAAAAACAAAATAAAAGAAAATTTAAAGAGGTTAAGGATGTAGCTCAGTGCAAAGGTCCTGGGCCCAATTCCCAATATCATACACACACACACACACACACACACACACACACGCACGCGCACACACACACAGAGATGATATATATATATAAGGGCCAGCCAGATAGCTCAGCAGATTAAAACACCTGCTTAGGCAGATGCAGGGATGGGGCTTTGATCCCCTGTGTGCCGTGCTGGCCCTGCCCCAGAGCATGTTGAGATGGCAAATGAGACTGGGTGCAGTGGCAGTGCCTGTAATCCCACCACTTGGGAGGCTGAAAACAGGAGGATCACGAGATCTGTGTAGTGAGATCCTGTAGACCCTGTACTAAATACAAAGAAAAAAATACATATATATCTATAGATATATATAGATATATATCTATAGATATATAGATATAGATATATAGATATAGATATATATCTATAGATCTATATATATATAAAATAGATTAGTTTTCATCCACAGTTCTGGGCTCAGAACTCTCCATGGCACCCATAGAAACCCAGAAGAAACAAAATTTCTCTTCTCCAGGGTGGACTGTAGAAATTCTAGCGTTTTTCTGCCTCAGCTGGGTGTTGTGGCACAACTATCACTTAGGAGCCTGAAGTAAGAGGATTACTGTGAATTTGAGGCCAGCCTAGACTACATAGGGAGACCCTGTCTCAAAAAATAATAATAATAGAAAGAAATTAATTCTGGGGCTAGTCAGATAGTTTAGTGGACTATGCTTAGGCAAGCACAAGGATCAGGGTTCACATGCTGTGTGAGCCCCACCCTTGGGTGCTCTGAGCCAGCAACCGAGTCTGGGTGTGGTGGCGCACCCCTGTAATCACAGTGCTGGGGAGGCTAAACACAGGAGGATCGCTAGAGTCCGAAATGTGTAGTGAGATCCTGTACCGAATACATACAATTTTTTTAAAAAGAAATTAATTCTGACACCCCCTGCTTTTTATTTTATTATTTGCTGCAGGTTCTCTCTCTGCAGCCAGTTTTGGTAATGGGGATCAAACTCGGGTCCTTGCGCTTGCCGGACAGGTGCTTAGACTGCCAACCTATCTCCTTACCCCTCCTCATTTTTTTCTTGAACTGACCATAAAGAAATTCATTGATCTTCCTTTGCCCAATCACAGGTCATGGCACCCTCTCTTCACTAGGATCTTGCCCTGTACCTAGAGGAAAGAATGCTGCACAGAAGCTGGTAGGATCCAGCTTGGTTGTACAACGTTGATATGGGATGAAAGAAAGAGGACTTTCCCTAGAAGTCCTGGACTTGTAGCTGTTTTGGTATCTGTGTCTGACTCTGGTTCTCTGTGTTGTTGCTCTTGAGAAGGCATGGTGTCCTTGAATAAATGTGAGGTTCTGGTGTCACACTGTGATGGGAAGGAACACTTTATAATATTAAGTATGAGCCAAGTATGGTGGTACACACTGTAATCCCAGCATTCTCAGAGGCCAAGATAGAGGAATTGCTAGCCCGAACTACATAGTGAGATTCTGTCCCCAAAAAATAAATAAATAAAAATAAAAGGAGGGGGGATGTAGCTTAGCATAAAGGCCTTGTGTGTAATCCCCAGTATCACCAAAAAAAAAAAAAGTGGAAAAACATGCATATAAATAGTGGGTAACTAGATGGCAAATGATGACAGAACATGATCACTGTCCTCTAATGTGTGTGTGTGTGTGTGTGTGTGTGTGTGTGTGTGTGTGTGTTTGAGACAGGTTCTCTTTATGCAGTTCAGGCTGGCCTTGAGCTCACTTTGTAGCCCAGCTGGTCTCAAACTCACAACGATCATCCTGCCTCAGCCTCCCGAATGCTGGAATTATAGGTGTGTACCACCATGCCCAGCCTTGTCTCCTAAAACCCATTCTTCTCTAGGACTAATGGAATTTTAGTAGGGTCTAAATTCTCCATCCTGCACTGTAGATTGGTGTGGTGATGTAACTACGTTTTGGCCAATGGGACATAAGAGGAAGTGTGGGCTTCCCAGAATCATCCTCAAGAGAGCCTTGCCACACTCCCCACTTCCTCTCCATTTCTCCATTTTGTCCTTGAACATAGATGAGCTAGGCTAGGTCCTGTTATTTCATGCAGAAGAGCCAGCTTGAATTACTACTAGAATTTTACACAGGAGAAGAAAAATTTTACCTTGTTGAGCCATGCTCACTTTGACTGTCATTGGCACTGAGCCTAAGCCCCATTATGTCTTTTGTTTTGGCCTATCTGGCCCCAACTTCCCATTCCTGAGAAGACTTCTCTGCCCAGTTTCTTGTGGTTCTGTGAGTCACTGAGTCTCTCTTTTCCCCTGGAGTAGGGCAGGTGACCAGACTAGACTTCCCTCCCCCGCTCATCAGGATGCCAGCCCCAGTGAGTGGCACAAGAACATCAAGGCAGATGGGTCTAAGTTACTGTGATATACTGTAATTAAGTAAAAATAGGTTGTTCGTTTGTTTTTTGGTACAGAGGATTGAACCCAGGTCTTTTGCACTGAGCTACATCCTTAGCCTTTTTTTACTGAGACAAAGTTTTGCTAAGTCACTGTTTTCCCAAGCTGTGCTCAAACTTGGTAGTCTTCCTGCATCAGCCTCCTAGTGTGCTAGGGTTCCAGGTGTGTGCCACTATGTTTTGTGAAGAGTGGCTGAGACTGGAGATCTATCACATGGGCCGAGCACCTGAGGTGAGCCATGTGACCAAGTTGTTCCAACTCCTGGAACACAGAGAGCCCTAGGCAATCCAAGCAAACAGACACACAAATTAGTAAGAACTTGTCTCAAAATAATAATGTAAAAGGGGGCTGATGACATGACAGTGCAAAGACCTAGGATAGCTAGAGGATGAGAGAGAGAGAGAAAGAGAGAGAGAGACAGACAGACAGACAGACAGACAGACAGACACAGAGAGAGAGAAAGAAGAGAGGAGAGAGACAGGAGAGGAGAGGAGAGAGACAGAGACAGAGAGACAGAGACAGAGAGACGAGGAGAGAGGCAAGATAGAGAAGAGAGGAGAGAAAGGAGAGAGAGAGGAGAGAGACTGAGAGGTTTTGCCTTCTGAACCAAGAGATAGGCTGTTTACTTGAACAGTTACTACTGCTGACTCATCACTTTTGTACTTTTTGTACTTGGAGCCTGAACGGGAAAACACCTGAGGGTGAGAATCTTGCCCAGAATTGGGTGGTAGATATGCTTAAGATTGTTTCTCTCACTGCCAGCTATGGTGGTGCACACCTGTAGTCCCATCACTCAGGAGGCTGAGTTGGGATCATTGTGAGTTCAAGGCCAGCCTTGTCTATATAGCAAGACCCCATCTAAAAAAAAAAAAAAGATTGTTTTCCCCCACTCCCACCCCAACCCACAACTGCTTGCTCATTCGGTCCATGTATTAAGAGTTCTTCAGTGTAACAGAATCTGTTCAGCAACCATCCTTTTCTTTGCCCAAACTTTTCAGGCACTTACTTTCTGAGAAAAACTGAAAACTTTTAATATTTTTTGCCTCTGTCTTTTGCCTCTGATTCTTATGGTAAAGCTTGCTAATCACAGTAGTGAACTTACTCCTGGTACAAATTTTCTGTCTCACCCACTTTCTTTCTTTCCTTTTTTTTTTCCTTCACATCAGATGGGTAATGTGCCCACATTATAACAAGATTTGAGGGAGGCACATCTCATGCATATGGCATGAACACCTAATCATCACACTCATGAACCAAAGGATTTCACCCACTTTCTTATCATAAAATATCAATATCCCATGAATCAAAGGAAGAAAAGTGTATTTTGGCTCATGGTTTCCAATGGGTTTAGTCCATGGTTGGCCGACTACAAGGAAGAAATGGCATGGCAGATACAACTGCTCACTGCATAGTGGCTGGGGGAAGTGGAGAAAGAAAGGAGAAGCCAGGGACAGGAATACACCCTTCCAAGTCATGCCTCTAGTGTCTTGGCTCTTCCAACTGGGCCCCACTTCCAAATGGGAGACTTATGGGGGATATTAATTCTAAACAGTCATATTCCTTAAGGTTCCTGACTGAGTTGTCTCATATCAACTTCTCTCTCTAGGAAGGACCAGTAGCAATGCAAGTCATTCACATGCGTGTTCTAGGAGCAGCATCAAAAAAAGTAAAAGAAAGCTGGACATGGTGGTGCCTACCTGTATTCCCAGCACTCTGGAAGGCTGAGGCAGGAAAATTGCAAGCCCAGAACCTAGCCTTGGCAACTACTGAGACCCTGTATCAAAATTTAAAAAAAAATTAGGGTTTTTGATACATTGTCACTGTACATTGTGATCACATTCATCATAGGGAATTTGTACCTGTAAATGATGTAACTCGATTCTTTTTTACTTATTCCCCTGCTTTCCCTCCAACCCCTCTTTCACTCCTCATTTACAAAAGCTTTGTTTCCATTTTTTCTTCCCCTTTCCCTGTAGTTCCCCTTCCCCTTCCCTTTCCTCTTCCTGTTTTGTAATATCAAAGTAAATCTTTCTTTCTTTCTTTCTTTCTTTCTTTCTTTCTTTCTTTCTTTCTTTCTTTCTTTCTTCTTTCGAGATAGGGTTCTCTCTGTAATTCAGGCTGGGTTTGAACTCACTGTGTAGCTCAGGCTGGCCTCAAACTCTTGGTGATCCTCCTGCCTCAGCCTCCCAAGTGTTTGGATTACAAAAGTGTGCCACCATGCCCCGCTAAAAGAAAAAAAATTTAAAAGAGTCTGTTATAAATTTAAAAGAGTCTGGATATAGTTCATTCAGTGTGAAGGCTGTGGGTTCAATCGCTAGTATCCCCCACTCCCCCAAAAAAGAGAAAAAACAAATGCAATTTATTTTATTTTACTTAACCCAGGTTAGCTGAAATATTTTAACATCTATTCAACATAAAAATCATTGAGATGTTTTAAATATGCTTTTTAAAAAAATATATTGTGGTTTTTTTTTTTGGTTTTTTGTTTGTTTGTTTTTGAGACAAGGTCTTTGTATCTCAGGGTGCCAAGAACTTTTAATGATCATTCTTCCTCAGGCTCCCAAGTGCCTGGATTACAGATATGCACTGCCATGCCCAGCTCGAGGAATTCCTTAATCTGATGGGCAGAACTAATGCACTAGGTATGTAGTGGGTTTCAACATTAAGGTTTGTGGGAGTACATTCCATGTTTCTGTGACAAAATTGCCTAATATGAATGGTAACACACTCTCATAATCCCAGCCCTTGGCAGGCTGAAGCAGGAGGATCACCATGAGTTTAAGACCAGCCTGAGGTGCATAGTGAGACCCTGTCTCAAAAGGAAAAAAAAAAAAAAGCTTAAGGACATTTTTCATAATGTTTCCCTATCATTAAGTGATGCAACATCGTAATTGAACTGACTAGTGGATCCTAAATTTAAATGAAACTAAATTTCAAATGAGTATGCCTTCCATTCCTTCCTCTTTCCCTCCCACTCCCTTTCTTTGTTTTTCTTTCTCCAAAATGAGGCTTCCTGTGTGCCCCATGCTGGCCTCAAATGGTCCTCCTGCCTCTACCTCCAGAATGAGACTGGAGCACATACCACCAAGTATGGCTAGAGTCCAGTTTTTTAGTTGTAGCTGCCACAACTGGATTGGACAAAGCAGAGGTAATGAAGCTGGTTCTAGTGTTGGTGCTGCACAAAGGTCCTGCTTGTTTGGATGTCAGAGATATCTATATGAAAGTGCGGGGAGAGGTGGAAGGGGATGAAAAAGGAACTAAGATGCGCTATGTACATGTATCAACTCCGCACAGAGACTATAAACAGTGTATACAGCAAACATGTACTGATACAATTTTTAAAAATTAATAAAAAATAAAGTTTCTTCTGTTTTTCTCTCCACTGTGTGAATATTATGACCATCTTACCCACTACTCACTTTCATTTGGACTGTCTTGTAAGTCTAGGCAAGTAAAAGTTCTCCTTGTAATATACGCAGTATATATTGTACTGTGTATATTTAGGTACGCTAATAAATACTGTGACAAGATGTCTTGTAGGTACAGAGCAGTCCTCAGCCTACATTATTCCTGCCCATGCCTCGATCTTGCACTTCCCAGACTCCAATAGAAATATGTTGCTATTATTTAAAAATTAGCTAGTAGTATGTTTATAGAACACTCAAGGATTCTGTGGAAAGCTGAGGCAGGAGAAATAAGAGTTCAAGACCAGCCTACGATACATATCAAGTTCAAGACTAACCTAGACCATGTAGTAAAACCTTATCTTTCAAAAAGGAAGAAAAAGGAAAAAGAAAAGAGAACAAGACATTGCCACATCCAGCACAGCTCTCAAAATGCTCAGCGTGAAAGATAGTAGAGGACAAAGAAATAGAGACAGGGGTTAGGAAACAGAAAGCTGAGGTTAGATGGAGCCCTCTAGATGGGAGAAAGGAACTGCTCAAGAACTGCAGTGCACTTATTTATACACTGGGCAGGTTGATGTCACGTGACACGCCCTGCTGGCCTGGTTGAACCTGTAGTTATCCTCATCTCACTTGAGAAACAGTGGCTGAAGGGAAAAGAGAGGAATAGTACTTAAATTTCAATGGTAACTAAGAAAACAACTAAAATAGTGAAAATATATGAAAAGGAATGGTTCCTACATGTGGTGCATGCCAGTGTCCTCCCAGCACTCAGGAGGCTGAAGCAGGAGTGTCAGGAGTTTGAGACCAGCCTGGGCTACATAGTGAGACCATGTGTCAAAAAAAAAAAAAAAAAGAATGGTGTTATCATTAACTTAAATTTCCATTTATTGCACGAGAAATCCAAGAGAATCTCTAGTTGGTCATGGAAAACACAGGGCATATTAACCAGGCACAGTGGCACAAGCCTGTCATTTCAGCACTCAGAAGGCTGAGGCAGAAGAATCATGAGTTGGAGCAGGAAAATCACAAATTAAAGCCCAGACTGGGCAATTTAGTGATTTAATGAGACCCTGTTTAAAACAAAACAAAACAAAAAAGGCTAGGGATACAGCTCAGTGTGAAGGGCCTGGGTTCAATCCTCATTACTGGGGGCACAGGGAAAGAATAACAATCAAAGAAATGGTGATATAAGCTTGTTGTTTAGAGATGTAAAAATAAACAACTACAAGAAAATTGATGTTTAAAGTATTTGCCTTTAAATTGTACATTTTATATTTTATGCTCTTTACTTTGGTTATATTTCACAGGGCAAGAGACATAGCTCCATGGCACAAGTGCCTTCCTGGCAAGCACAAGGTCCTGAGTTTGATTCCTGGTACCAGAAAAAAAAGTCTTGACAGGTTATAGTTCATAATGGAAGCTATTTGTTTATGTTGTAGTGCTGGAGACGAATCCCAGGGATTCCCATTTACTAGGTAAATGCTTCACCACTGAGCTACCTTACCAGGCCCTCACCACTGTCTGAAAAGTGGTTGGCCCTTGAGGGAGAGGTTGACCTAGAGGTAGGGAGACTCAAAGAGAGGCTGGGCAGAAGACTGAAGTCTCTCATATAAGCTCTCTTCTATTAGTTAGTGGTTTAACAATCTGCATCTATGACTTTAATTCAAAAATCAAATAATAAAGTAATAAATCACTGGCTTATTCTTTTTTTCTGGTAGTGTGAATTGAACCCCTGGCCTTTACACTGAGCTACATCAATAGCCCTTTTTTAATTTTGAGACAGGATCTCACTGACTCACTAAGATGCCCAGGCTGGACTCAGATTTGTAGTCCCCCTGCCTCCCCTTCCCAGTGTGCTGGGATTACAGGCATGTGGTACCATGTGGTTTCCTTGCCATCTGTATAGCCCTTGTTGGACTTGTGAACCCACAAAGTTGTGAGCACAAAGTTCATTCTCCTTGATGTACAGATAGCAAAAGGGCTTGGTGGCTTAGCAAAGTTACAAAGAGCAATGGTGGTGAGCTGGGGCCGGCTGGTAGCAGCAGGGGGTCCTTTCCAGTTTCTTTTGCTTTTTTTGCATTTTTAGTGAAGGGGCTACAGG
>NW_004524607.1:16323591-16327572 GCF_000260255.1 Octodon degus | reverse complement strand
GCCTCAGCCTCCCAGAATGTTGGTGTACAGGTGTGGGCCATGTGTAGTTGGACAGATACTTTAGGAACAAGTTTTACACACCTGTGGTATGTCCTGACATTCCATTCCTAGGTATCTACCCAATACATACATGAATTCATTTTTCTAACAAAAAAATTGTGGCTAGGGATATAGCTTAGCAGTACAGCACTTGACTAGCAAGCGCAAAGTCCTGAGTTTGATTCCTGGCAACAATATATATATATATAGACCTTGTGCTAAACTACATTCCCCATCACCATCCCATAATATATATATATATCTATATATCTATATATCTATATATCTATATATATATATGTAATATTTGTACAAGATTTGTTCTTATGAGTTTTACTTTTATCATAGTTGAAGTTTGAAACATGCTATAGTTATCACCAACTGGAGATCAGTAAGCTATGATCTATCCATTAGAGTGGATTATTTCTCATAGATTTTTAAAAAAAGAGTACACTCAACATGAATGTATCTCAAGAGCCTTAAGTGCTAGGCATGGTGACACATGTCAGTATCCCAGCTACTCTGGAAGTTGAGGCAGGGGGATCATGAATTAGAGGCCAGGCTGAGCAATTTAGCAGGACCCTGTCTCAAACAGTAACAACAGACAAGGCCAGGTGTGGTGGTGCATGTCTGTAATCCCAGGACTTGGGAGGCCGAGGTAGGAGCACTGCTGTGAGTTTGAAGCCAGCCTGGGCTACATAAGAGAGTTCAAAGCCAGTCTGAACTGCATAGTGAGACAGACAAGACACTGTCTTAAAACCAAACTGAGCTGAACCAAACCAAACTGAACCAAACCAAATCAAAAACAAGCAGGGCTGGGGAGATAGCTCAGTAGAATAAGCGCTTGACTGGCAAGTGCAAGGGCCTGAGTTCAATCCCTGGTTCTGCCAAAAAACAAACAAATAAAAAAAATCAACAAATAATCCAGAAGTCTTATGTGGAGAGGAAAAAGTCAGACACAAAAGAGAATATGATCTCACTTATATTTGGTTCATAGAACAGGCCAAACTAACTATTTATTTATTTATTTATTTTTGGTGGTGCCAGGGATCAAACTCAGGACCTTGTACTTGCCAGGCAAGCACTTATTCCACCGAGCTACCTCCCCGGCCCCTTTAATTTTTAATTTTTATTTTTATTTTTTTGGCAGAACCAGGGATTGAATTCAGGTCCTTGAGCTTGCCAGGGAAGCACTTATTCTATTGAGCCATCTCCCCGGCCCCCAAACTAACTTCTGAGAAAGAACACACAACAGCATTTGCCTCCAAGGGGGGGTCAGAGATCTGCAAGAGATGAGCTGGGGAGAGGTCACGTTTTTTAAGCCTCAGTGGGTTTTGCATTGCACAAATTTGTCAAAACTCAGTGAATGGTAAATTTCAGATTTGTCCATTTCATGGTACTTTTACCTTTAAAAAAATTACGAGAAACTGCAAAAACTGAAGTACAACTAATGAAATGCATGCTGACATGTTTAAGGTAAAATGCATGGTTTTCTGAATTTTGGAAGGCATCAAAAAATGAGATCAGTTGCTGAATGAAAACACAAACAAGTGTGTGATAAAGCAAGACTAGTAAAACGTTCACTGCAGAATTCAGGTGGATATGTGGGTGTATCCTGGATGTTTCTTTCAACTTTTCTGTGTATTCAAAAGTGTTTATTATTACAGATGGAACCCAAGGCCTTGTGCTAAACTACATTCCCCATCACCACCTCTGCCTTTATTTGTACTGCAAATTAACACAAGGCCTTTGTTTGCACTGAGCTACATCCTGTCCCTTTTTAAACATTTAAAACAATTTTTTTTTTATTTTTTTATTTTTTATTTCAACAGATCTCACTAAATTGTCCAGGCTGGCCAGGAACTTGACATCCTTTTGAGTAGCTGGGCTGACAGGTGTGTGCCACCGCATCCAGCTTCAAAGGTTTTTGTAATAAAATGCTGGGGGGAAGGAGACACAAGAGAGGTGTAGACAACTGCTTTAAGCATTCAGGTCAAGAACACAAGCTTTTATTGCCTCTTATCTTCTCACCTCTGGTCACCAGAGCAGAACTGGTCACAGTGCTGGCCTGTCTTATTCCCAGCTGTTCACCTTGAAGGAAGTGGCTGTTGTGGGCTGAGGTTGCAAGTTTCCCTGTTGCAGTGCGGTCCCACCCAACAGTCACCAGGACCAGGGGGTCTCCTTCTTCCTCCTCTGGGGATCTCCAGTTTCTGCCTCTCCTAGCTGTTTTGGGTTTATTTCCTCTTCTGGGAGGAACATCTGTTCCAATAGCTTTCTGGGATATGGTATGTGGGAGGGAAAACTCTTGAGAACTTGTTTGTCTGAAAATGTTCTTATTTTACCCGCCTACTTGATCAATGGTTTGGCTGTGAGTAACATTCTAGTTTGAACATCATTTTCTTTCACAGTATTAAAGGTACCGCACTGCCCACCAGTGTAAATAGTCCAGAGCTAGGCTATTTCTACTTCCTGTTTCCTGGAGACTTTGCTTTTTCTCTGTGAAGCTGTTAGGATCTTACCCGTTTACATTGTCCTGGCTTCTCTTTCATTTGGCTGGCACTTTCCATCTGTAAATTGTCCTTCAGGTTTACGAAATTTTCTTTACATATTTTCAGGGATGTTTTCTTTCTTTTATATTATATAGTTATCATTAGGGTGGTGTACCTGCTTCCTTTTTCTTTTTGGTACTGGGAGTTGAATCCAAGGCCTTCATACTCTCATTCCTTTAAAAAATATTTTTAAATTTTGAGACAGGGTCTCTCTAAATTGCTAAATTTCCCAAGCTGGGTTCAAATTTGTGCTCTGCCAGCCTGAGCTTCCCTGGTGCATGCCCTGCTCTTTCAACTTTTCTAGTGAGTTTTTAATTTCTGCTAGGGTGCTTTTAATTCTTAGGAATTAAAAAAAAGTCTCATGGAAAAAATCTTTTGGACGGGGGAGTTGCTCATGACAAGAGTGCTGGGTTGTATTCCTAGTGCCATTAAAAGCATAAGAATTACCCCAAACTCCCAAACCAAACAACAAATCTTGCGAAAGCTCCTGGCTTCTTTTGTAATCCCCTTCTTAGTTACATTATCTGAAGATATCGAGAGCCTTCAAAAAATTCATTTCCTCAACTGCCTGCCAAGTGCGTGGTCCTGAGTATGATCTCACACTCAAACACACACACACACACACACACACACACACACACATCCATTTCCTTCTTCCAGCTTTGATTTTCCCCTACTTATTGTGATTACTTTTTTTTTTTTTTTTGGTAGTACTGGGGACTGAACCCAGGGCCTTTGCATTGAGCTATGTCCCATCTCTTTATTTTTTGAGATAGGATTTGCTTAAATCGCGATTGCCCAACCTGGATTAGCATTTACATTACTTTTGTCTAGCTTCTCAGAGAGCTGGGTTTGACTTATGCTGCACAGGCTTTTTTTTTTTTTTCCAGTTTTAGATTCGAGTTTTCTAAGAGGATCTTATGTCATAGCATAAACTATAGTTATTACATAAAAATATTTCTCTGTGTTTTTTAAAGTGTAGCAAGGCGTAATCCCACTACTCCGGAAGGCTGAGGCAAGAAGATCACAAATTGCAGCCAAACCTGGTCAAGGGCTGGGATGTAGGTCACTGTGAAGGTCCTGGGTTCAATGCCCAGTACTGCAACAACAACAATACAAAGTGGGGGTGGCCCACGACTTGGGTCAGATACAAGGAGCGTAGTCCTGGAACCCGTAGCTCCTCTTCAGGGCCAAATAACCACTCGAAGTGTGGGTACCCCGAGCCCCGCCACGCCCGGGTCGCGTAAACGCGCCAAGATGGCGGCCGCCCCGCCCCGCCCCGCCCCGCCCCGCAGCTCGAGCCGAGCGTTCCCGAACGTTCCCGAGCACACCCGAAACCCATAGGAACCTCGGGAAGCCTGGAGGGCGGGAGCTGCCCCGCGCGGAGCCTGGG
>NW_004524607.1:16320875-16323171 GCF_000260255.1 Octodon degus | reverse complement strand
CCCGGCCTCCTCGGGGGCGCGCGCGGGCTCCCACTCTCCCGGGCCGACGCGGGCTGGTTCCGGCTCTTCGGTGGGGGAGGGCTCGGCTCGGCTCGGCTCGGCGTCCGCGGCCGGAGGGAAAAGTGAACTCCACCCTCCGCTTTCTTCCCGGGCCGGACGCCGCCCGCCGCTCCGCGCAGGCTGGCACGTCCTGGAAGCAGATGTCGGGGATTTTTGCCTTTATTTTAGATAAAGGGGTTCTTCTTAGTTTGTGTATTAAACCTCTCGCGTACCCCACGCTAAGAGCTGCAGCGCGTCGGGACAACCAGTAGATCCCATTGGATGCATGTTTGGGACGGGACACGTCGGTAACCCGAAACTTACATTTGATGATCAGGCTACTTCACCAATTAAGGGTCACCTCATCACCTCTGTGGTACTGGGATCGAACCCAGGATCTTCGCACTAACCCACATCCCTAGTTTTTTTTATTTTTTATTTTGAGACAATCTCACCAAGTTACTAAGTTGCCCAGGCTAACGTTGAAGTTGTGATCCTCCTTCAGCCTTGCAGAGTGCCGAGATTTCAGATTTCCCCACCACACCCGGCGAGTTTGAGGATTCCTAAAATGATTATTTTTCTCCTTGCGTGTAGAAGCTTTTTGGGATATTGTGAGGATCCCAGTGTGATTTGAACGTGGTGTGGTTATTTAGAAACAAAAAACAAAACCAGAAATGGCCTTCGCATTAGGTATGGATGTAGAGCTGGTTCCTTGTGACTCAAGGCTTTTCATTCCTGTCCGTGGTTGTTACAGGCGCTCGAGGAAGACAAGACTCGTTTTATTCAGTTTTTTTCTCCCATTGAAACAAGAATCTCAGTGTAATCCGAGCAAAATTAATCGTCTCAGTATTGCTTGTGTAGATTAGTGTTAACAGGGAAGCTGGGAGAATTGCCATCAGTTTCAGCAAATGCACAATGCAACTGGTACATTTTCAAGTTGAGTAGGATTGAAGGAAGAGTTAGTTCAGGCATCACTGTTAACTTTTGATTTCATCTTCTTCAAACTTCATTAGTACTGATTTTGGCTTTTGCAGCTAAATGCATTTATAGATTTTTAATTTATTTAGATAATTCTTTGTGAAACATTTAAAGTTGTGTATAGCCAGGTGGGGTAGTTCCTGTCTGTAATCTTAGTATTCTGGGAGGCAGAAGCAGGAGGATTGCAAGTTAGAACCTAGTCTGGACAGTGTAGGGAGACTCTTTCAAAATTAAATGGTCCTGGTTTCAATCCCCATTACCACCAAAAGAAAAAGGGGAAAAAAAGTTTCTGCAGTAAATTGAGATAGATTTAGACCAATTTTTGTATAACACCTGTGGGGTTTGTCTCAAATATGAAAGGACTTTGAGATTCTATATAACTAAAAATTGTTTCAGTTAGGAATATATATATGTATCCGCTATAGCCTTTTAAGCGCAGACTTTGTCACTTGGAAAAAATGGTTATTTGATTTGGTAGTGAATCTGAATTAAAATAAGTTTATGTTTTTTATGTAGCAAATTAGCTAAGCACTAGTTTTAGGAACATTTAAAGTTACCTGAATTTTCTACTAAAAAGTTAAATGTGCAGAATCAGTAATACTTGAAATGTGAATTACTACATACTTTTTTATAAGTTAAATTGCTAATTCGTTATGCATCCACAATATATAGTGTTATTTGAAAATTTCTAATTTAAAATGTGCAAGCAAAGCAGATACATTTAGTTAATTTAGTACTAACAGATCATGGTTCTTTACTATTTGAGTTAGGCCCCCACTTTTCTCTTGCAGTGTTGGGGATCAAATCCAGGGCCTCACACAGGCTGGACAAGTGTTTTACCACTGAGTTACACTGACCTTTAGCTCTCTGTGTGCCAGGCTGGTCTCTACCTTGCAACAGTCCTGCCTCAGCCTCCCAAGTGCAGGGATCTCAGGCCTGCGCCACCACGCCCAACTTGGCTTTATTTTTGTATTGTCTTTTTCATCTGATCAAACACTTGAATGTCTGTATGGCACCTGGGGTCCTGCTTTCACATTTCTTCTGCACCACTTATTTAAAGGGTAACCTTTGCCATCTTGCTCATTCCCCAAGAGAAGTGACTCAAGGGGAAGTTAGAGATTAAATAAGATGCTGCCTCCTAAGAGCCTCATAAGTGGCTAGCCCCTTTCTGAGTGCTTAGGAAGTACCTTAGCGTTGTTAATATGTTTACGTTTTGTATTGCTGGGAATCAAAACCAGCCTCAGATTGCATTGAGGTTTTGAGAAAAGTTTTCTGTCAC
>NW_004524607.1:16312924-16320395 GCF_000260255.1 Octodon degus | reverse complement strand
AAATAATTATAAAACTAAGTATGGGTTGAAATTTAATGGGACTAAACATGCGTAGTCGTTCCTGAACACAGAGCTTATAACTTTTCTGGAGAGCTCTGCTTGGAGATTGTCTCTTCTTTACTTAGCACAGCAACTCACGTTCAAATATTTATAAATTTTTTAAAAATAATATTGGTCCCGAGAATGGTGTATTACATCACCCCAAACAATGATTTTTTTTTTTTTTTTTTTTTTTTTTTTTTTTTTGTTACTGGGAATTGAAACCAGGGCCTTCACACTGAGCTATATCCCCATTCATTTAAAAAGAAAAAACTTGAGACAAGGTCTTGCTAATTCGCTGCATTGTCCCACTTGGGCTCTTGCCTCAGCGTCCCTGTGCTGGGATTACTGGCACATACTGCTAATAATGCTTCATAACAGTGGTGTTTTAGCTTTGGTTGACCAGGAGGCTGAGAATGAATGACTTGAAGTCTTCCTTGTGTGGAATGATGTCCACTTTGGGGTAGTGACCACTGTCCACCACAGTTTCTGATTTAGACTTCTGTCCATGAGATTTTTTAGTGGAGCATGATAAATGCCTCCTGTGATGTCATCCTTACAGGAATATACATCATTTACTCTTCCACTGAACAGTGGTGACGTGATCTATGAATTCACTTAGCTCTTTGTAAATTATCTTGATGTGTTTTCTTCTTGAACCATGAAGTTCTGTTTTGTTTATTTTTTTATGCATGCAGACACTACTGGGCTTTCACGTGGAGCTACATTCTCCAGCTCCATCCGATGCCCCTTTTGAGGTAGGATTGTACTGAGTCGCTTAGTTGACCAGGCTGGACTTAACTTTTTGATGTTACTGCCTCAGCCTCTGGTGTTGAGGGGTTATAGGTGTATGCCACCATGCCTGCCTGTGTTTATTTCTGACATGTTATGAAGGCGTTTGAATTCTGAGCTGGCTTCTAAATTTAATGTATAACTCTGATCTTTGTTGGTAAAGTTATACAGTGTTCTTTTAAAATTTTAGATAATAAGGCTGGGGAATCTCGCTTTGCCTAACATGTGCAAAGTCCTGGGCTGGCTTCCCAGCACCAACCATAAATAAGTAAAATTTAAATGATAATACTAGTAGAAGTTTGGAATTGAGTTACATGGGGGAATATTAGGATGCCTGATTTAGAAACCTTTAGTTAACTTTTTACAAGGTTCTTCTACATCATGTAGTTACTTAATGTCTTAGTACTTCCTCACCTCTGTGTCACCAGGCAGCTTTGTTCTCTTTATTATAATTTTCCTAGAAAGGAAATGTTTTATCAAGAATTTTGCTGCTAAGCCCTGTTATCAAAAGGAATTGTTTTTCACCAACTTTTCCCCCCTTTTTTTGTAGTACCAGGGACTGCACACAGCTACATCCCTACACACTATTTTGAGCCATCATCTCTCAAAGTTGCCCAGGTTGGGCTTGAACTTGCATTCTTCTTGTCTTGGCCCCCATATAATATGGGATGATAGGTATGCACCACCATGATTGGTTCCACCAACATCTTCATATGAAAATTTTCAAATATGGAGAAGTTGAAATGCTTGTGAAGGAAGGATTATGTAGTCAGTACCTATGTATCTACCACCTAGAATCCGTAACCAATATTTTGTTGTTTGCCTTATCACATGACTTCCCGTTATCAGAGACTTCAATAAGAGAAGTTGATGTTAAAGGAGAGTAGGGTGGTGTGCAATTACTTTTTTTTTCCCCCCTGTACTGGGGATTAGACACAAGACCTTTGAATTTTTTTTAAAAAAAGCAGAATTTTAATGTGAAAATATTTTTTGCTATAATCATTAGTTTTAGAAGCATTGTTAGTTTAGTGTGTGCAGAGTCCATTTCCCACATCTTTCCTCAAGTATCTTTTGTTTTTATCATGAATTTCGTTTTAATCAACTGTAGGTTATTTAAAATAAATTCCTACAACTTTTTTTTTTTTTTAAAAAAAAAGACCTTTGAATTGAGCTATACTCCCAGCCTTTTTTTCATTTCTTCCTGTTTTGAGACTTGATCTCACTAAGTTTCTTAAATTGCTTTGGCCAGGCTTGAACTTGTGATCCTCCCGTCTCTGCCTCACAGTACAAGGATCACAGGTGTGAGCCACCACATCTGGCTAAATTCTTTTTCAACTCTTTAGCTTCAACTGAGTCATATCCACTATACCAGAGTTGGACTTAGTGATTATAGAAGGGCAATCTAGAATAAGGAATGCTTTAGACATTAACTATTATATATAGTATCTTCAGTATAGTATGTACAGAACCTGAAAATTTTGAAACCTATAATGGCTTTCTGTACATCGGTTGTAGATATTCAAAATTTGTTTGTTTGGTAGTAGTAGTACTGAACTATTTTTTTGCTGGTTCTTGTATTTTTCTGAACATAATCTCTTCATAGGCTTGCATTTGGGGAAGGCCTACTGTTGCACAATATCCATACCTTCTTAAAATGAGGACCTTCATTCAGGGTCTTTCATATATTCAATGAGGATGAGCCTATATTTGGTACTTTATATAATGCATAGTTTCAGTACATTCTATAAATGGTACTTAAAAATCCCTATACTTTGGGGCAACATTACATGCTTTGTATTTTGGTTTACATTTGTCATTGGAGCAGTGGTTTTTCTGTTGTAAAAGCAGTCTTGGGCCAGCCAAGTAGCTCAGCGGATTAAAGCACCTGCAGTCAGGCACAGGGGCCAGGGGTTCCTCAGCTTGCTGTGCCAGCCCCACCCTTGGGGCGCACTGAGACGTGATTGAGACTGGACGTGGTAGCCTGTGCTTGTAATCCCAGCACTTGGGAGGTTGTAAACGAGAATCACTACAAGTTTGATCTAGTAGTGAGACCCTGAACACCTTGTAGACACTTACCTAAAACTAAAAAATAAAAGCCTTTTTTTTTTTTAAATTTTTAAAAATATCTTTCTGTCTGGTACAGGGTCTCACTACACAACTCAGACTTGTAGTGATCCTCCTGTCCCAGCCTCCCCAGCACTGGAATTACAGGTGTGCACCACCATGGACAGCTCAGTGCCGGGTTGGCATGGCATGTGGTACTGGGGAATCAAACCTGGGTCCTTAGGCTTGCCAAGCAGATGCTTAGACTGCCAGTCTTTTTTAAATTAAGGAAAAAAATTATCTTAATGGCCAAATGAAAAACATAATAGAGCATCTACTGGCTTTCATCTTGGTTATTTCTAAAGGATAGAGCAGGAGAGATAGATAGGATAAAAAACAAACTAATGTCATGCACTAGAGGCAAGGCCAATACAGAACTGAAGTGAGTTTTCTTCCACTAGACTATTTGATTTTCTAGTGTTAACAACACCTTTCAAAGATTAAAAAGAGGTTGAAGAATCCCTACACATACACCCTCCACACCCCTACTTTACCTTTGTTCTGAGGCCTGACCTCAGAGCCTTCCTCAATTCTTCTTTTTGATTTATGTATTTTGTACAGAGTCTCACTATGCAGTTTGGACTCATAGTGATCCTCCTGATTCAGCCTCCCCAACACAAGGATTACAGGCATGCAACACCATGCCAGATCTCTGTGGCCTGCTCTGCAGGCCTGGGGCAGTGCCAACAGGACATGTGGTACTAGGGATAGAACCCTGGTCTTTGTGCTTGGTTGGTAGGCACTTAGACTGCTGAGCTGTCTCCCCAGCCCCCTTCCTCAATTCTTAAATACATGAAATTGAGGACCTTACCCCATAGTAACTTCCAGAAGTTCTGTAGCAGTGTCAGTTAGGACTGTGAATAAATACAGTTTTCATTCTTCATGTTACTTTGCCTAGTACAGATGTTGACTTTGACTTCTAGAATGGATTTCTTGTTACATATTTAACAAGAGATGAGTAAGTGAAGTAACAGAAGGGAAATAACCATCTATTTCTGTTATTGATTTCTAAAAATCAAGTAAAAATGATAAGTAGAGCATGTGCTTATTTTAAAAGTCAATTCTATAATTTAGTCATGTTCCTAGAACATAGAAATGTACCAAATAATGACTGGCAATAAATTCTCAGCCAGTTTGATATTATATGAGTACCTTGAATTGCTCCACAGTTAAGCCTTGCAAAAGATGATGCCTCATTGAAGAAAAATTTCAAGAAAGCAAATTTTAGGATATCATAATATGGCATTTGATCATAGCTATGGTAATGGTTTTGTTTCTTACATAGAAACCTAGGGTGAGGGGCTGGTGAGATGGCTCAGTGGTTTAAAGCACCTACTTAGAACAAGCTTAGCAAAGCACAGAGACCGTGGTTCAATCCCCCAGCACCACATGCCAGCCATCCCCGCCCCCTGGTGGTCTGAGCTGGCCACATACACACACACACACACACACACACACAAATAAATAAAATTAAAAAAAAAAAAAAACACCTAGGGTGAGATCTTAAAATGTTTTATTTTATACAAAACATTTTAGTTGCTTTTACATTAAAAGTGGGAAGGATTGTTAATATTTTCTATACAGCATTTGTCTTTTTTTTTTTTCAACCTCCCCTTTTGAGACAAGGTTTGAAGTTCAAGCTGGTCTTGAACTCTGTAGCCCAGGCTGAGCTCAAACTCACAGTGATCATTCTGTCCCAGCCTCCCAAGTGCTGGGATTACAGGCATGTAATGAGCCACCACACCTGGCTCATTTATCAGTTTGAAAAAGAGTTCACATGTCATGATCTTAGTCCCCACTAACTTCTGTCCCCACTTCTTCAACTACCACATTGAACTCTAGAGTCAGATGTGCTTGTTCTGCATCGTGTCTGAGTTCATGAAACTGCCTACTGCTCCTCACTTTCCAGCCTCTGCTTGGTCCAGAAAGGCTGCACAAAGATGGAATAGGGTGGGGTGTGGAGCACTCTGGCCGCCTCCTTATTTTCCCCTTATTCTCCAGTCCCAGCTTCTTCTGTTCTTTCCACAGTGCACTAGGAAGTTTCTTCTAAAATCTAATGTTTTCTTGGTAACTTAAAACCACCTTTGCCTTCCCAAATAGGTTCAGTCTTCATCCTCTACAAGAAATAACTTCTTGAGTTTTTTCTCTGGTGCTTCCTGTATATTTTTGTTTTTTCATTGTATTGGGCTTTCAGCTCTGGGTCTCTCCCCATGCTACTGCTTTTGTTCTGCCATCCTGTTCCCATTGCTCATAGTCTTAACACATCACAGCCTCCTCTAACCACCCCCAGGACTAGGTTAGATCATTGGCTATACAATTGAGTATCTTTAATAACACTCTTATACTTGTTCTTTTCTGTAATGAATACATTCTTCAGTTTTACTTAATAATTGCATATACTGAAAGAAGTCTCCATTATATTGTCTTTAGCAAAGGTATACTTTCTGGTAAAGTGTTTGTTAAATCTAAATTGAAAGTGAATTAAAGCTTATAACAGTTTGAAGTATTGGTAGTTTTGCATCCATTTTATGTACAAGGAAACAGGCACATGAGGAAGTTGGAATTCTTTAAAAAAAAAAATGCCACCTAGTAAGTGATAGGTTTGACTCTGTCAGATTCGGACCTCTGACTTCACATTTTAGAGGCTTAGAGGCTCATTTTGACATTCTAATCCATTTATACAATGTGTATATCCAATGAGTCATTTTCTGTTTAGAAAGACTTCAGAGTTGGAGGATACCTCCTGATGAGGTAATGTTTGACTGTGAGGTCTTTGGAGTGAGGAGTTCCAAGTTTTGTTAAGCACTGAATAATGTTATGAGTAAAACAAGTATTGGCAAGACCGAATGGGCCTGTGCTCTGCCCGTGTTGAGATTGAACAACAGAATTTTAATATTGCCAAATGTGGTGCACGCCTGTGATTCCACCATTGGAATCACAACCTCAACAGGAGGTTGAGGCAGGAGGATCTCTGTGAATTTGAGGCCAGCCTGGGCTACACGGTGATTTCAAGGCCAGCCTGCACTACATACTGAGACCTTGTTTCAAAAAATGTTGATATCATTGTGTATTCTTGACCTTGGCAAACCAACAAATAGTGGGGAGGTAGGCTCATTATGGACAACATTTAGTGACATGAGCCCTTGGAATTCCAGGAACTTACACTAGAAGCCCCTCTATCTGTAAATGTATGTAGATTTTTAAAAGATTTACTTGTTTATTTATTTACAGTGTCTTACTATGTAGTGCAGGCTGGCCTTGAACTCAAAAAGATCTTCTTGCCTCAGCCTCCTGAGTATTGGGACTCATAGGCGTGTGCCACCAGGCCTGGATAAAAAATTTGTTTTCAATTCTTTGCAAATTGGCCAGTGATTTTAATTCTTAGGAATATTTTCTTGAAATTTGATGGCACACTGGTAATATTGATATAGTCTGGTACCTTTTTACGATTGTGCAGGTGTAGCTCCCAGCTTGAGTATATTATTTCTACATCCTTTTAAGTTTCGCTTTGCTGCTGTTTGATAAGTTACTCCTTTATCCTTGAGCCATTAGCTAATGTATGTGGGACATTTTGTGTTAGTCCCTGCTTTAAAAGCTTTGTTGAGGGAAGCTTGTAGTAAATGTATACAGATGAATTAATGCAAGGACAGTTGTATGTGATAGTTTATTAACTAAGCACTTTATTATGAGAACAGTCATATAACTTGATTGTCAGAGGTGAGGCTTTAGGAAAGTGAATTTAAGCTGTACCACTTAAAAGCAGCAAAATAAGTATCATTTATAGAAGTAACAAAATGTGTATATGAATTGCAGAGGCAAGCTGTGTTTACATATTAGTGTTAATCAGCATACTCTGAGGATAGCACTTAAAATTTCTGGCCTTCTACACATCCTCAGCCCTTAGAAGGCCAAGGCAGGAGGATCGTTGGGAGTTCGAGAATCATTCTGGGCTACAAAGTGAGTCCAAGGCCAGCCTGAAGTGCGGGGTTCTCAAAAAAAAACCAAAAAAAGGAAAAGACGGAGACATACTAAGAAATGATGTTTGGGCCAGGCATGGTAGTATACATATATAATCCCAGTACTTTGGCAGGCTGAGGTAGGAGGCTTGTTACTAGTTTGAGACCAGTCTGAGCTACAAAGTGAACTCAAAGCCAGCCTGAACTGCATAGCGAGACCCTGTCTGAGAAGGACAATAAATAAATTAAATAAATAAATAACAAAATAAACTGTTGTTCTTGAATGTTGTACTTATTTAACAGCTCTTTCTTGACAACTGGTGTTAATGACACATATTGAAATAGAACCAGATGGCTTCCAAACCTACCTTTCCAAAAAATTCTAGGTTGTTTACTCCGAGTTTTGGAATAAAAATCTCTGTGTTGTTTTAAAGGTTATATAAACTGATCACTTAATGTTAAAAATGTGGTATGTAAACTCCTTGATTTTCCTAGAATTTATCTTAACAGAATAATAATAAAAGCTGGATCACACTGATGTTGACTAAGCAGCTTTTTTTTTTTTTTTTTTTTTTTTTTTT
>NW_004524607.1:16301595-16312574 GCF_000260255.1 Octodon degus | reverse complement strand
TGTTGGTAAAGAATATCATGCTGAGCATGGCGGCTATAATCCCAGTACTTGGGAGGCTGAAGCAGGAGGATTACTGTGAGTTCAAGGTCAGCCTGGACTACATAGTGAGTGTAAGGCCAGTCTGAATTACAGAGTGAGACTGTCTAACTTAAACACCATCACCACCTCCCACCCTCCCCCCAAAAGAAGAAAACCAGAGCTGGACAAAAGGAGCCTGACCATAGTTTGGTCAGAGACAGTCCTTGTCAGTATAAGAATTTCAAATTTGGCTTGATGGAAACTAGAACACAAATGTTCTGTTAGGTTTTAATTAGCTTTTTCTGGCAAGTCACTCACTGGTTTCATTGTGGCTTTAGAATTGAATCCAGGGTGGGGATGGGAGAGGATGGAATTGGCTGTAGGGCTGCTTATTCCCCATGGGCAGCACAATTGGATGGAGAAGGCAAAGTGCTTTTCTGATGATGGGTTACCAGGGACCCCAAGTAGCCAAGCTCATTGTACACCACGCTGTGCTGCAGTGAGCACTCTCATGTCTGTGTCTTTTGGTTCCTGCTTAAGCAGGGACTGGGGCAGAGGTCCCATATCAAGTCTTCCCCTCTCAAGTACAGCACACCACTTGGGTGCTCTATATAGTGTTGTGCATATTTTAAAAATGCAACTGGAAATCTTTGTCCTGGTTGTTCTGAATTTACGAATTTATTTTCTTTTTTTGTGTAGGTAGAGCTTCCTTAACAATTACTGAGTCTTTTTTCCCCTGGGTCTCTACCTCGCCCCCTTCTTTTAGCATTACAGATAGTACTGTGCTGACTGTCATTGCATATATCTTTGTATACATCTATCAAATTATTAGAAGTAGAATTGTGCCACTTCAAAGGAGAATGGTGTTTTAAATGTTGATAGAGATTAAGCATTTCCAATGGGAAAATTTGAAATCCAGAATGCCCCAGATTCAAAACTTACTGAATTACTGCCATGATGTCACAGGAGAAAATTATGTATCTTGAAATTTTCTTTACAAAATTATTTAAAATGCTCTATGAAATGATTTCCCAGATAATGTGTCTAAGGTGTATATGAGATTTCATTTAGATTTGGACCTATCCCCAAGATATCATATATAGATATTTCAGAATCTAACCCCCCCAAGTTTAGTTTTTATTTTATTTAGTTTTGTTTTATTTATTGGTGGTACCAGTGATTGAACTCAGGACCCTGCACTTGTCAGGCAAGCGCTTATTCTACTGAGCTATCTCACCAGCCATTTCATTTTTTGAGATAGGGCCTCACAATGTAGTTCAGAAACAAAGGAACAAACAGTGTAGTTCAGGTGACCTTGAACTCCTTATGTAGCTCAGGCACCTGGCCTTGAACTCAGCCATCCATCTGCCTCAGCCTCTTGAATGTTAGGATTACAGGCATGTGGCACCATGACTGACTAAAACCTCAAAATTTTAAATGTTTCTGGTCTCATTCATTTTGATAAGGAGTATTCAGTGTCTTCCCAAATTGCTGTCTACTTTGCTGGATTTTTTTTTTTTTTTTTCTCTGAATGCCTTCAGGGCAGGTTTGGCTGGCTTGAGTTGTGGGGATCGAACCACAGCAACCTGTGCCTGACTGCTTTGTTGAAGCAGCCACTTAAAGAACTGAGCTAAGGGGCAGGCCCCCTTTGCTGGATGTTATTGAAATGGTCTTGTCTTATGTACTGTGACCAAAGTGGGTTGAAAGAAAGTTACCTCATTATTTGCATATCTGATCATTCGTGAAGTTAAAATGTAAATGTTTTCATTCTGTTTGCAATTTTAAGAATTGCCTGTTGAAATCTTTTGCTTATTTTTTTAGTGAAATTTTTTCTTACTGATAGAAGTCTTATAAATAAATAAAAAGTATCAGTTCCCTCTGCTAGTCATTTATTTCTGAACTTCATTATGGTTTTTTTTTTTTTGCCGTCTAGATGTTTAACATTTTATATAAATAATGCCACCTCTCCCATTTCATAGAGGTGTTACATCACGCTTAGGAAGGCCATTCCTACTTCAGTGACATGAAAATGCTATAGTATTCGTTAGAAATTTTGCAGTTCAAGTTTTTTTTATCTTTAGTTCATTCAGAATTCATTTCTGATTTGAAATTAAAAGTTTTCTATGTCAGCCACCTGACTGACTAGGATTATGATACGGACTGCTCTGCCTGGTTTTTTGTTGTTGTTGTTTTGTGGAACCAGGGATCAAACTTGGGACCTTGTGCTTGCTAGGAGTGGGCCTAAGCTGCTGAGCTATCTCCCCGCCCCTTGTTTTGTTCTTAATTCGTGTAGTTTTCATACTTAAATTTGATAGGTTGTTGTTTCACAAGCATTTTTTCCTGTGTGTCAGGAACACCCCCCCTCCCCCAGCTTCTCATGCTTCAGGGGCATTTTTTATTTTTTCATGACAACCTGAGGTCTCTTCTTTGCCTTGTCAACACACTTCTGTGGTGCTGCTAGGGCTATGACTTGGGTACCCTATCTGTGACTAACAGTTTTTATCCCATCCTGCAGCTTTGACAACTATTCTGCCAATGTTATGGTAGATGGAAAACCAGTGAATCTGGGCTTATGGGATACAGCTGGACAAGAAGATTATGACAGATTACGCCCCCTCTCCTATCCGCAAACAGTAAGAATCACAACTGATTTTTTAATGTGCCCCTCGAGAGTATATAATTCTTCAATGTTTAGTTAATACATACCACCTGTGTACATAACTTACATTGCCATGATTTGGGTAAATTAATAATACTAAGTTAAATTAATTCAGTAGTAAATATCCCCTAGCCAGATTTTTAAAGAGGTTAAGTGATTGCAGTATTGAGAAGTGAACCCAGAGTATTGCCTTGGTAGGCAAGTGCTTTATGATGCCATTTTAAAAATTTTGATCGGGGTCTCACTGGGCTTGAATTTGTAATCTGGCATCAGCCTCCTGATGAGCTAGGGTTGCAGGCATTTGCTGGCAGGCCCATGAGTTTTAAACTTTTGTATACAGGTTTTTCCCTTCAAGCATCTTGTACATTTTGTGAATTTGAGTAAGTCCACATTTCCAAGTGCATTTGAACAGTGACTTGCTGGGCATGGTGGTGCATTCCCATAACCCCAGCACTTGGGAGGCTGATATAGGAGGATTGCTGTATTTAAGGCCAGCCTGTGCTATATGCATAGCAAGACAGTGTCTCAAAAAAGCCAAAATGAATGGTAGAATAAGACTCTCCACCCACCTGGATATATCTGGAAGGGTGTGGCATCACTTCTAAGAAATGAGAGCCACTCCCCTATGACTCAGGAGGTACCCGTAGACAGTAGGGTGAGGCCTTTTTTCTAAGGGAGTTGCTCCTAACCCACCCAAAGGTGACTTAATAAAGTCCTATTCTGTTCTGAGGAGTCTAGATAAGGAAAGTAGACTGTTTTCAGGTTGAATAAAGCTGTAGTGTACAAGACCTGAAATCAAGTAGATGTTGTCTTTAATGGGCCTTGAGACTTACATTATTTATATCCCGTCTTTGCATGAGGTGGCAGTTCCCCAATTAAATACTTTAACAGTAAAAGGAAGTAAGGCATGATTCTTTCTCAAGTAGCTCAGAAAATCAGTTACTATATAATCCACTGCCTAGCAGCATGGGTGGAGCATAAAGCACTCTGCTCACAGGCACACATACTTTCTTGTACTGCCTGAAGGTGAAGAAACAGTCTTGGTAACCATGGGCAGGGCCCAGATGCTCAAATACTGCTGCAGGGGAGGGCTCATTTCTGGGGACCACATTGTCTTTCTGAGAGGAAAGAGCAGGCCTGGGGAGTCTCTTGTGTAACTGTTGCACTGAATGGGATATGGTGTCTGATACTGGCTTTTGAGGTTGCAGCCCTGTGTGTGTGGCTCAGCCAAGGCTGCTCAGCCTCACTGCTGAAGGGGCAGGTGGAGGATTTCATATTTTAAGGACTCTTGAGATTTATGCTTGTGGTCATTTTATGTTGGCATCTTTTTATGTTGGGTAGTTCTGTATAACTTAAGTGAAATAACTAAACTATTAGTTTCTGCTTTGATCTCTAAAAGATGTGGAACAAGATAGTCATCATTTTCAGTTGAAATTTCCTTTCATTTTTTATTTTTCCAAATTAAGCCATAGAGTTTATCGATCCTTCAGATCCTTCAGTAAGTTAGCTTCATTATCTCTTAACTATGTTCTATCAGTTCTTCAATTGGCATACTCAGAATCTGTCATCAGTGTTTCTCTGCGCACACTAGGGTTTAGTGGTGTGAGTGGGACTGGAGGGTGTGTCATTGTCAAAGGTCTGTTCCTTGGGTATTGGACCCAGACTTGTGGCCTCTTTGCTGAGATACTGGACCTCTCATCCATCAGCCAGGTGTTTGAATTTTCAGAGGCCTCAGCTTTTGATAAGTTGGCTGTTAGAAGTGTCCAAGTGCTCTAACCAGAGTTCATTAGGAACACATCTAGTTAAATGGAGTGGGGTTTCTTACTGACTGCTCCAGGGGTCATACTCAGGAACTAGGGGTGGGGTGGGGGTAAAGTCTGAACCTGTGTTGTATGATTGAGGTGAGGCAAAGCTTCAAAAAGGCATGTACACCACAGCAGTATATACACACACCCATGTTTATAGTGGCACAATTTGTAAAAGCTAGATCATGGAAACAACCCAAATGCCTATCAACTAGTGAATGGCTAACGATTTTGTGTGTGTGTAGAGAGAGAGTAATGAGAACGAGAACTACTCTGCTGTAAAGAAGGAATAAGCTTGAGACATTACTGGGCAAATGCACCTTGACCATACTCTTAAGTGAAATAAATGAGATATAGTGTGAGAAACTGTGTAAATAAGGACCAAAAAATGTAACAGGTAACTGGGAAATGGGAAGAAAATGTTCAGAGGAGAACAAGGGAGTTGGGAGGGGAAAAGGAAAGAAGAGACTAAAAATAAAAGAAGAAATGGGAGCAAAGCTTTTGTAAATAAGGGGTGAGGGGTTGAGGGGAGGGAAATAGAAAAAAGATATATCGTGTACAGGTACAAATTCCTTATGATGAATGTGATTATTACATATATGTAAAATGTACCAGTAAAATAAAAAGAGGATCAGATAAAAAAAAAAGAACAGAACCTTTCTTTAAAAGGCACTTGACAATTTAACTTTCTAAGATGAATCTTACGTAAAATCTAATTTTAAAGACAATTAGCAAGTCTGCAATAAAATATTACTTGATAATATGTTGAAAAAAGGAGGCATTTGCTCTGGCTGAATGCTGTCAGTCATAGTAGTTTATGATTGTGTATTTTAATCTTTAGGTGGAGAATAAAGTGATTGTTAAAGTAGTTCATCAGGATGGGGTGGTTTCCTAGTTTACACAGTGACTGAGGGCATGTTGCCCTTAGATAAGATTATGAGTGGTCTTTTGTGTTTTAGTTATTTTGGTGTAATCTCAGCAGGTCCACTTCTGGGTTGGTGTTCTGGGTAACTTAGATTCAGCAGGATACCTTGACTACAGTGAAGCTGTAGGGCAGGCTGTCAGGGGCTGATTTTCCTTTTTCCCTGAGCTTTTTTTTTTTTTTTTTTTTTTTTTTTAAGAAAATCTTCACTGATGACACATGTCTGCCTTCTTTTAGTACTGCCATTTCTCAGCCATGTGTATACATCCTGGTCTTTTTTCCTGTACATAAAAACTTCTGCATTTAAATCAGAAGAATCCAGTCTGGTGTGATGTGCATGCCTGTAATCCCAGAGCTTGACAGGCGCATCAAGAGTGCATGGCCAGCCTGGGCTACAAAGCAAGTTCAGTGCCAACTTAGGTAGCAAGACCACCTTTGAAAAAGAAAAACTCCAACCCTAAAAACAAAGTTCATGCCAATGTCTTGTCTTCTGAGTAACTAAACATAACAACATGCAGTGTAGTAACAATTATTACCCTCAAGTTGTTTTGAAATCTGTTTTTTTCTTTAAAATAAAAATTAAAAATTAAAAATAAAGTCCAAGTAGAAAGTATTTGGAAGGGGCCAGCCAAATAGCTCAGTGGATTTAAAGGGGCCAGGGATTCGATCTCCAAGCCCCAGCCCTGGGGCGTGCTGAGATGGCAGTTGAGACTGGGCATGGTGGCGTGCGCCTATAATCCAAGCTCTTGGGAGACTGTAAACAGGTGTGTCCGATCTAATAGTGAAACCTTGGACACCCTGTAGACCCTTCCATAAAATATATTTTTAAAAAAGTATTGGAAGAAAATAAAAGAAGTGATACTTGCTTTTGGCTTAGTGAGATTTCACCATTCAGATATCCTCCCCGTCTCCCACTGCATCATGAGCTGCCCTATCTTGGGGGACTGTACCTCTGATGGTGGAAGAACCCAAATAGTTTGATTCCTGAGAGAGATGGAGGTAATGAAGTCACTGAAGACTCAGCACTCTCTTTAAGAGGCGGTACAAAAGGCGTGTGGCATAGTCAGAAGTGATCTGGTGATTTAAGTAGCATTCAAGTGCACAGGAAAGTGGACCAGTGACCAGCGACACTGTGACATGAGTCACCTGTGAGGAAGGACAGAGAGAGACTGAAAGAGAAAGGTTCTCTTGAGGCTGCTCACTGGGCATGACAGGGACAGGGAAAGAAAGCGACTCAGCCAAGGTCGTCTGGCATAACTTTCCTGTGCTGCAACAGCAGGAAAGCCCAGTTGGAAGGAATTAGTGGTAGAAGGTACCAGAAGCAGGAGGTAGGTTTTCTAAAAGCTATATTTAGGTGAGGAGAAGAAGGAACAAGAGAGGAACGGGCAGATGGCATGATGTTCACATGGGTGGGAAGTGGAACTGCTTGGCTCCTGTTCTTCTGCATGTCTCTTTTCCATCAAAAACCATGTTCTTAAAAATTGAAAAGGGCACAAGAAATGCATTTAGAAGATATTTTGGAACTCTTGTTTTTGTGACTGATTCTGATGTCTCTGTCAGAGTAAGATTTGCTATCATGTAAAGCCCTTGGCGAGGGCAGATCTTCAGAAATAGTCTACGGATTAAACTGGAATGGTTACAAAAGTATTGTTTGAATTATAAATCAAGTTTGAGATGAAATTAATACAATTGTTTTGTGTGCCCTTTTCTTAGAAGAGTTCCAGGGTTCTGTGTTGGAAGAGTTGAATCTGTTGAGGTTTATTGAAACAAAGAAATGAAAGCATTGTAATAAATACTAGACATAATAAATAAACTTCATGTGGTGGCACACACCTGTAATCTTAGCACTTGGGAGGCTGAGGCAAGAGGAGTGCCTCTCAAGGCCAGCTGGGACTACCTAGTGATTTCAAAAACAGCCTGACTTAGTGGTGAGACTTTGTCTTAAACAAAAATACCCAAACTCCACTAGATATGCCACTTCTAACATTTTTCAACAAGGGCAGCCTTAGCACGTCTGCAAAGGCACCTAGATTTGAAGATCTTTGTTTGAGCAACACCATTTCAGTAATGCAGGTCTGTAAATCCAGACTTCGTTCTCAGAATGAGAGGATGGGAACCCAGGTTCTGCATAGGAGACTTGATGTTCAGACAGTGTCAGGCTATCAGCTCTCACACCTGACCTGGGAGAGCCCTTGGTCTGGCTCACAGGCAGGTCTCTTTCCTTTTGCTGAGGCTTCAGTGGGGCTTAGCTCTGAGAACTTGCACAGAGCATCTGCCGCTAATGGACGCCAGTGACCGCACAGAGAAGGCATGTGTGCTGAGGGACCTTTTTCACATTTCCACCTTTATGGGAATGTGACAGATTCTGCCATCTGCTGCTGCAGGTAGAAGGAACGCCTTTGCTGCACCCCCTGTGTTTCTCAACTTCCCCACTGTCACTGCATGTGGGGCATTCCCTCTTCTCATGGAGGGATTTTCATGGTGGCTGGGTGACATTTGGCATTAAAGATGTGTTAGGTCACTTATGCTTTTAAATCCCTTGGGAAGGTTGAGACAAAATTCTGATAAAAGAGTAAAAGGTTATATTGATTTTTTTTTTTTTTTTTTTTTTTCTTTTTCCTGAACTCAAACCAAGTTCTCATGCATTACTAGGTTGGAGACACGTATGGTAAGGATAGAACCTCCAGGGGCAAAGACAAGCCGATTGCCGTATGTAAGACTTTCAGTCGACTTCAGCCTTAAGCTTATCTGTTCTCTCATTTCACTTAGTTTTCCTAGGAACTCTGAGCCTCAAGTTCCTTGAGTGTTTTATATTTAATTCACTCAAGGAGGGGTTTGCTTAATGAAATAAGCTTTCATTGGAGCTGGATTGAAGCAGTGCGTGAGCTGCTTACATCCCTCCTCCCAGATGAAGGAGGGCTTAGGGAAGGGCCTTCTCCAGCTGGGTGGAGATACAGGGGGACATCCCACCTGGGCGCTCGGGAGGGTGGCTGAGTGCTGAGCCAGGGCAGGACTAACCTTGCCGCCAGGGCCTTTTTTTCTGCTGTGGTGTCCTGTTTGGTGGGCGGTCTGAGCAGTGCTGGTGAGCTAACCTGACCATGCTTTGAGATGGTTTGCAATCAACTTAAGAGGCCATGGTGATTCTGGGGCAAGCTTGTGCATGCGCCAGCATTTACACAATGAAACTTATAAAAAGCTGTTGTGGGATGTTTCTTTCCTTTTCAGGTACAAGATAACCAGCCGGATGGTTTAAAGTGCTAGCTTGGGGATTGTATACATTTCACAAAGTAGCATAATTCTAGCAATATAAGCCTAACATTTTAGAAACTTGAGCATTTTTTATAAAGATAAACATTTGAATTTTACTTTATGTACAATACCAGATGGGAAGAAAAACAATATTTTATATTTATCTAGAAACAGTATCCAAGTATGTATTGTAAATGCTTTTCCTTTCCATCTCTAGTGACAGCTGTCCTGGAGGCCAGTTCTCCAGAGGCCCAGGTTGAGTTTAAGAAGCCATGACATGTGAGGGTGGTTGTCAGCAGGGAAGATGTCACTTCCATACTGAACCACTCTTCCTCAGGGAGGGAGGGAGGAAGGGAAGGAGGGAAGGGCCCAGGCAGAAAATACTTCAACCCTCACTTGTGCCATAGACTGTGACAGGTGGTTAATTGGAGGTAGTGATGATCTAAAAGTGGTACTTCACATGCCAATGGAGAGCTTAATTAAAAGCATCCTTTGGTAAAGAATTTTTTTTACATTGACTCTGCTTTTGGGAAACAGAAACCATATCTGTTGTAGTCTGTTTATAATTTTTTGTCTGTTTATAACAGATACTTAGATGCCCTGCCAAGTTGGGGGTAGTGGGAGAGGCCTCCCATGCTTAGCCTCACACAGCTGCTGGCATATTTCTTCCTTTACTTCTTCCCCGTTCCTTCCAAGTCACTGGTTGCTTGACTTGCTGGTTCTGGTTTTGGAGCTGACAGATTGAAGGGCTGAATGGGAAGCAGGCGTCTTAACCTCAGTTGCTGGGACCAGTCAGTAGGCACACACCTTGTCTGTCCCATGATTAGCCCAGCAGCATTTTGAAAGCAAAATGCAGTCATAATTTTAATACTGTTTTCTAAATGTTGACCTGTGTTTCCTTCTTATAGGATGTGTTCTTAATTTGCTTTTCCCTTGTGAGTCCTGCATCATTTGAAAATGTCCGTGCAAAGGTAAGTGACAATTTTTTAAAATGGTTAAAAAGGCTGGGGGTGTGGCTTAGTGGTGGAGGCCCTGGACTTGAGTCCCAAGACTGCAAGAACATAAAAAGTTACAAATGTCCTTTTCGAGAAGAACAGTATTTAAAAGTAAAGTACCATTCATGTACTGTTAAGGAATTTTCGTTATTTAGATACTATGTATTTAATTAATTTAATATCATGAGTGTTAAAGCATATGGCTGTAGAATGTAAGTTTCTTAAAGCTTTAGGTATTAACAGAAGATGGGAATTCTTCAATAAAATGACAAAGCACTTTAGAATTGTTCTAACACCATTTCTTTCTACTCTGACATCTGCTTTTGTTACCATGATCAGAAATATTTTCACTGGGGACAATGGTGACAAGATGCGACTCCTCTGGGTAGTTTGTGTGTTTAGTGATGTGGAAAGGGGTAAAGCACATGAAGGGTCTAGAGCCGTGGTGGCTGAGTGGGGTGCTGGTGCAGTTGGGCATTTGATGTGTGTAATCTTGAAGACCACCATCTGGAAAGGAGGAGAGTAGTGCAGCCTTTGCTTTTTATTCACATACAGTGGTATCCCGAAGTACGACACCATTGTCCCAACACTCCCATTATCCTTGTGGGAACAAAACTTGATCTTAGGGATGATAAAGACACAATCGAGAAGCTGAAGGAGAAGAAGCTGACTCCTATCACCTATCCGCAGGGCTTGGCCATGGCTAAGGAGATTGGTATGAAATCCATCCTTTCTCATGACTGCTTTTAATTCTCTTGACAGATCAGAGTCCAGTTTGGGAAAGGGAGTGTTTCTCCTTCTCAGGGTCTGGTCTGGTTTACTTTTGGGGAAGCCACTAAACAAGGCCATCTGGGCCTTGAGGTTACGGTGGGGGGAGGGGGAATGCAGAGAGGGGTGGAGCTGGTCCTGCCATGCTATGCCAGGCACAGCCCCAGGGGAGCCGCCTTTCACTAATGTGCGAGCCGTGTCCTCTGTTACACTGCCTTGTGCCCATGTTTCTCTATAGGTGCTGTAAAATACCTGGAGTGCTCAGCTCTCACCCAACGAGGCCTCAAGACAGTGTTTGATGAAGCTATCCGAGCAGTTCTCTGCCCACCTCCTGTCAAGAAGAGGAAGAGAAAATGTCTGCTGTTGTAAATGTCCAAGTCTTTAGTTCTTGGTCCTGTCTCTTGGAACCTTTGTATGCTTTGCTCAAAAAACAGTGGAGCCTTCTTCGCACTCAATGCCAAGTTTTTGTTACAGATTAATTTTTCCATAAAACCATTTTGAACCAATCAGTAATTTTAAGGTTTTGTTTTAAATGTAAGAGTTCAAACTCACACCATATTAAA
>NW_004524607.1:16283864-16299755 GCF_000260255.1 Octodon degus | reverse complement strand
GGTTGGGTATGGTGGTGCACACCTGTAATCCCGGCACTCAGACTGAGTCAGGAGAATCGTGAGTTCAAGACCAGCGTGAGCTGCATAGCAAGACCCTGTCTCAAAAAGACAAAAGTCTTACCCTTCATACCATTACGAGAAACAACACTTGCAGTGCAGTTTTGATATTTAACATGTCTAATTACATACTTAACCTGCTGAGCCTCAGATTAAGCCCTTACCATTGACATTCCAATCATGAAAAGCTGAGAGGCCTCTACCCTGCAACACCTTCCCAGTTCTTAGTACCATGACTTCATTACCTGCTAAGCTGCTTACATATAGTAACAATTGAACCTTGCCTTTCCTGCACTTGGGGTTTCCTTTGGGATAATGAGTGCTTTTCTGTGTTCATTAGTAATTCAACTGTGAACTTGGACTTGTCTAATCTCTGAAGGTGTATTATGTATTTACGGTTTTCCTAAGTCTCAGAATGATCTGATCTTCATCTTAACTTTCACGTCCTGCATGTCAGCTCCATCTTTTACTTCAACCTAATTAATAGCTTCTCCAAGAGCTTCCTGGCAATGTGTACTGTTGAGCTCCTACTTCTTTGAAAAATAGCCATTGCACCATTTTAGGTCAGCTGTACAAGTCTAGTGATAACTTTTTTTGCCATTTCCATTAATTTGGGTGTATTTGTTACAGATCCGTGGTTTATTGTGCCATACGCTTGGTGAACTACCCGTTTGGAAATGTTTGTTTTCTGTTCTAAAAGTATTACAATACTCCTATAATGCTTCCTTTCATTTCTACTTAGTTTTCAGGGGTTCTTGATCACCCTCTAAATACATGCTTTTTAGCCTCGTGGATGAGTTCTGAGGTTGCTGTGCTTTCTGTCCTCAGCTACAGCTGGAGTTGTTCAGAGCAGCTGCCTGCAATGTCCACTTTTGATCTCTGACCCTTCAGGTATCTGATCTTTGGTTTATGCTTTGGGTTGGGTGGAAATGGAGCACACTTGTCTTTTTTCCTCCTAGGGAGGGGCAGCAATCACATTTAATCTTGGTTGTGCCATAATACTGCAATTAAAGGTGTTTCTTGTTTTGTTTTGAATGTATTTAGTACAGGGTCTCACTACCCAGAACCAGAACAGATTCAGTGATCTTCCTGTTTTCAGCCTCCCAAGCGCTGGGATTGCAGGTGCACTACCACGCCCAGTCTCAGTCACTCAGTGTGCCCCAGGGGTGGGGCTGGTACCATGCTGGGGATTGAACCCTGGTCCCTGTGTCTGCCTAAGCAGGCTCTTTTTTTTTTTTAATCCACTGAGCTATCTGGGTGGTCCCTGAAGGTTCTTAAAATGGCCCTTTTCCAAAGCTCTAAGGAGGTATGCTGCCGCAATTAAGGGCTCAAACAAGGTTTCCTGAGGTCAAATTTCCCTATTTCGAAGGCCACAGCAGTGGAAGTGTCTGAGGAAAGTCATTCCCTTCCTCCAGTGCTGGTGCCAGTCCCCACTCTCCAACCACACTGAAGGGTTCGGTTTTGCCCAGCTTCCCACCAGATCCTTTTGGTGGGTCTCCTCATCACTTCTCAGTGGGAACCTGTGGTAAACTCAGTAGCTCTGGTTTTGCATCCCGCACAGAATTCAATCTCAAGCCATCTTTTTGATAGGAATCTTTAAGTCACCTTATTAGGCTCCTGGTGCCTAATTCTGATGCTTATGCTGAAACCACACAATAAAGGAACCTCCTGAAACATTACTGTGCAGATACTCTTGCTGTATAAATGCTTTATTTTTTTTTAACTCCCTCTGATCCCAGGGGCAGAATTAGTATTCAATTCTTGTGGTTTGAAACACCTAGACACTAACCAGAGGGCCAGAGGTGCAAGGTGTGGTCTCCTTTACCTTCTAAGCTGACTCTTCATCAGCAGCTGACACTCAGGGCCACCCAGGAGGAAGGAGCCCCATGTGAAAGATTACACACCTGCCATCCAAGTTGAGACTCAGCTAAGCTGTAGGAGGACAAGACCCTGACGGGAAGCTACAGGTCAGGTTAGGGTCTTCAGACACTGTTGTGATCTCTTTTGGAGGCAGCGGGCAGCTCTCAGGACATGGAGGTGGTCTTGCCTCCATGCTTGCAGTGCAGAAATCCCATTACCCTGGCACTCACCCAGGTTCCTGATCCTGCTAATACTGTGTTCATAAGTAGCTCCCATAAATTGCAGTCATTCCAAAGCTGACTGAATTTAAAGCCAATCAGATTTCTGTCCACAGACATCCAGATACTAGCCTCATGGATGTCACTTGCAGTCCAAGAAAAAAATGTGTGTCCATTGTTGTGGGGTACTTTCCAGCAGGCCTGGTCATGCTACATCCACACTAGGGACCCCCGGCCCTGGACAAGTGAGACAGGCTGGTCTATCGGCGACCATGGTATCCAGGGCTCTCATTAGGATGTCTGGCATGTGGTCAGTCAGCATCTTGGGACCTATGAGTATTCTGCTGAATTCCGCTTCATGTGCCCACCTCGCCCTGTACTGAGCAGCAGAACAGCAGCCAAACCTTCAATAGAAAAGGAAACAGCACCTAGCAAAGCTTCACAGAAGCCCAGCTTTTCCCTGGTGGCGAGCAGATGCCCCAGAGCCCGTCCACCCTTGCACTCACCTCCCAGAAGCTCCCTCTTCCTCCAGGTAGATGATCCTGCCAGGGGGGTACAGAGGCGGGTACTTGGTGGGAGAGTCTAGTGGGGAGTCACTGGAGAAACTATATGCTGGGGACCAGTGTGTCAGCAGACTCTGCTCCCCTAGAAGAGGCTGTGTCAGGTCTCTTTGGTTGCCTCCATCCAGTTCAGTGGGGAAGTTATCGGGGCTCCCTCCAAACAGTTCATACCAGCAGCCTTGCAGCAGGATCTTATACTGAGGGTGAGACCAAGACAACAGGGCTGTGCTAGGTGGCAGCAATCCTCAGGAGTTAGGTTGTCATCCCACCCCAAAAAGTGGATCACAATTGAGAGGTGCCTCTTGGGGACAAGGCCATTATGCTTGCAGCCATATTTTAAACCAAATATGCATAGTTTGATGAAAAATTACCCTTCCTTATTGTGTGTTGTGTTAGAGATGGAGCCCAAGGCCTTGGCACATGCTAGGCAAACATTGCCACTGAGTGACATTTCCCGCCCAAATTACTCTTTTAATTTTTATTTATCTTTTTTTTTTTTTTTTTTTGCGGTACTGGTGCTCAAACTTGGGACCTTGCACCTAACACCACTGAGCTATCTCCCTCGCCCACTATTACTTCTTTTTAAGCAATTTTACCAAGTAATTTTATTTGCCATTAAGGATATTAGAAACTACTGCTCTTTTTTCTTTTGGCGGGGGGAAGAGGTTTGAGAGAATCAAACAAGCACATGCTCCCCCTCTGAGCTACATCCTTACCCATTACTACAATTTTTTTTTTTTTTTTTTTTTTTTTTTGGAACTGGGGATTGAACTCAGGCCCCTGTGCTTGCCAGTCAAGTGCTTATTCTACTGGGCTATCTCCCTGGCCCCCAATACTACTTTCTATGGAGTTCTGGAAGATAACTGATGAAGAGAACAGTTTCATTTTTTTGCTTGATTAGCAACAAAAACAATCAGTTCAGGTAACAGATTAAAGAAGTGAAAAGCATCAGTATTCCTACTATCCAAATAAAACCATATTCTGATACATTTTTTTCAAAAGCCTGTCAAAATTCACTGTACATCCATACATATCTAGCTCTTGTCTCTCCCTCCTGCCTGGGTTTGTATTTTTAAGAACCATTTTTAAAGCCTACTTGCTTACTTTTTTTGTCATATCAAGGATCAAATAGGGTCTCACACATGCAAACAAATACTCTACCATGGAATTACATCTCCTCTTACCTTCTTAAATTGGTCTTAAGACTTCCGAGACAGGGTCTTGCTATGAGGCCCAGGGACAGAACTAAGTGCTGTGCATGTGAAGCAAGCGCTCTGAGCTATGCTCCAGGCCTCTAACCACCATTAACAACCCTTCAGTGTGGTGTGAATGCACTAGGCCCCTTCAGTTCTATGTTTGGCATCCCAATTTCCTAAGCCTGGGGACAGTATGACCAAAGGCATCAGAATACTGTGAGTCACAAGTCAGGACCATGAAGTCTCACAGGCAGGCCATGCCTGTTGCGCTGTCCTGACACTGGACGAACTTCCAGCAGCAGCACATCTGTGGTAGGACGGGAGGCTGAGTTCTCAGAGCTCAACATCTAGTCCTGCAGATGCCTTGAACACGGGTACTGAGATTACCTTGGGCTTACTGCAGTGAGCGATCACTCGCAAGATTCTTTTCTTTAGATCTTCCAAGTTGGTCACACTTAATCTGTTTAGCAAAAAATAGGCCAAGCTCAGTAGGGATGTCCGGCCGCCCGAGCCCCTGCCCCAGCACCGGGTGGACCGACCTGGGGATCACATCCTTTCCCAGCACAAGGGACACGACGAAGTCCTTGGAGTGCTCACAAAGTGACCTGCTGAAATTTCAAGCAAGAGAGGCCAAGTCAGTCTCCAGGGGATTGAGCAGCCCTGCAAGATCTGCACGGCGTTGCTATTGCTGAGCCCTATCCTTTACAGGGAGAAAAATGACAGAGATCATCCAGAGCAATTCATTAGCCACATTCCAAGACACTCAGCAAACACCACAGCTAAATACCAGCTGGACCCAGACACAGAGCAGGCACGCACAGTCACCCTCTGGCCCAGCAGCCCCACCCACCAAAATGTCCCCAGGATGCGACAACTCGCAAAGGCCACGTGTGGCAGGCCTGCATGTGTGACAAGCAGGGGCTAGACACACTGCAGTGTCTGTCCATAGGGCAGGGGGATAAACAGTCTCTGCACCTAGGTGTGTACCACTGCAGGCAACAGCAGCAACAAGCACAAGTGTAATACGAACACACACACACACACACACACACACACACACACACGGAAACAATACAAAGGAATTAAAAGACTGGGGATATAACTCAGTGGCATAAACCCCTCTGTGGGAAGTGCAAAGTCCTGAGTTTGATCCCTGCTACCACACACACAAATAAATAAATAAATATCACTGAAAATAGCAATTTCCAGGGTGAATTTTTTTTTTTTTTTTTTTTTTTTTTTTTTGGAGACAGGAACTAAACCCAGGGCCTGCACATGATAAGCAAGTACTGTACCACTGAGCTACATCTATATCCCTTTTTTATCTTGTTTTAGAGACAGGGTTTCATTAAATTGTCCAGACTGACCCTGAACTTGTGACCTTCCTGCTTCGGCCTCCTGAATGCCTGGGTTATACATTCCAGTTTTATATTTTCTAATTTTTCTTTCTTTCTTTCTTTCTTTATTTTATTTATTTGAGAGAGAGAGAGAGAGAGAGAGAGAGAGAGAGTGGTGTGTGTGTGGCCAGCTCAGCCCACCAGGGGGCGGGGCTGGCTGGCATGTGGGTGCTGGGGGATTGAACCGCGGTCCCTGATGCTTTGCCAAGCTTGTTCCAAGTAGGTGCCTTAGACCACTGAGCCATCTCTCCAGCCCTATATTTTCTAATTTTTCTATGCTGAGTTTATCTCCTTTCCTTTTCTCTTTTTCTTAAAAGATAGTGGCCTGCCATATAGTTCAGGCTAATCTTAAACTCATTATGTAGCTCAGGCTGGTCTCAAACTTGTAGTGATCGTCCTGCCTCAAGCCTAACAGTCTGCTGGGATTATAGTTTGTGCTACCTTGTCCTCTCCCTCTTGTTTTTTGATTTTTAATTTATTCCATTCTTTTTTTACTGTGGCACAATTTTTTTTTTTATTAAAAACATCATATAGAACAGTACACTGAATCAGAAGCATACATACTTTCCAAACTCATAAAAATGCCATTACACATTCGTCCAGAGTCACCAAGAGTGAACCCTGGGTAAGCTGTGACTATTGGTGATAGTCACATGTCAGTGCAGGTGCAATTCTGATGGTGGTGGTCACAGTGGGTATGTAGGACAAAAAATACATGGGAATTGTCTCTTCTCCTGAAATCTGCTCTGAACCTAAAAATAAAATTTATTTTAAAAATATGAATCTTAGCTGGGTGTGGTAGCATATATCTGTAATCTCTGCACTGTGGGAGGCTGAGGCAAGAGGATTCCACCTTTGAGTCATATTGGGAAAGAAATGGATGGCTGGAGATGTAGCTTAGTATGAAGGCTCTATCCTTTTTTTTTGAAGACTCTATCCTTAGTACTGCAAAACACACAAAAACCTAGAAATTATATCATGTAGGAAATTAGAGCTATAGTCGGAGCAATTTTTTTTTATTTTTTATTTATTTATTTATTTATTTTAATTTTTATTTATTTATGTGTGTGTGTGTGTGTGTGTGTGTGTGTGTGTGTGGCCAGCTCAGCCCACCAGGGGGCGGGGCTGGCTGGCATGTGGTGCTGGGAGATTGAACCGCAGTCCCTGAGCTTTGCTAAGCTTGTTCTAAGTAGGTGCTTTAGACCACTGAGCCATCTCACCAGCCCCCTTTTTTTTAAAATATAGAGTCTTGCCACACAGTTCAAACTCACAGTGATCCTCCTGTCTCAGCCTCCCCAGTGCTGGGATTACAGGTATGCACCACCACGTCCGGTTCCAGGGCTGGCACAGCATGAGATACCAGGCATCAAACTTGGGACCTTGCACTTGCCAGGCCAGCATGTATGCCGCCACTGAGTTATCTCCCCAGCCCGAGCCAGAGCAATTTAAAGAAGGCTATAGTCTTTCGTCAACTAAACAGTGTTTCAAAATTCAGACTTCTGAGATCGAGCTATCATAATTAAATTATAAATAAAAGATGAATGGGCTACATGGCTTGTAAGCAGTCCCTGGTTCCACACCAGAACATAAGGCATTACCTCAGGAGCCCCCGGGGCGGGGAGAAGGCGTAGGCTCGGACCTGTGGGTAGGAGCTCCGCAGCATGATGGCCAGCAGGGCAGCTGCCCCTGCTCCCAGGCTGTGCCCCACCACGACCAGCCGGTACTCCTGGGGGACAGAACAGATTGGGCTCCAGGCTAACAATAACGATGGCCAGTGACAGGGCAAGGGAATAAAAATGAAAGGTAATCTCACAGGAGCAATGCTGAATGCCTGGCTCAAGATCCCATCATTGACCAGCCGTCGGTAAATGTATCTTGCAGCTTGAGAAATTCCCTAAAACACAGCCAGACAGGGGCTCAGTGGGGCTTCATGCTCAGGGCAGCCGCACATCTGCTTCTGTGGGACTCTAACCATCTCCCAGACAGGGCCCCACCTGAGTCAGTGGCCCTGCGGTGCGCACTGCATTCCTGGCCCCTAGCCAGACACTGGCATGAGGGAGGTGCTCACAACATTTGTGAGAGCAGATGACACCAAGGACATCCCACCCCATCAGCAGAAGGCATTTTTCTGCATGGACACGTGCACGATGGGGGGTTGCTCAGACTCAGAGCACAAAAGACTGATCTTTCTAAACACTCTGAGAGCTTGCAGTCCTTTAACTCAAAGACACTGCCTAGCTTCTGACCATGGATCCCACAAGAGCACAGTGAGTGAATTTTAGGGAGGCCAGGTTTTGGTCTGATATCAAAAAATAAAATTTAAAGTTTCTATTAAATGAATAGAACTGTCCTAAGTAATGGGAAAACCAACAGAGGAAAGTCAACCCTGTAATCAGAATTTCTTCCAGAACACCTCCTCATGACAGTTCTACCAGGTCCCAGGCCTGGCCCCTTCCTCTTTTGGCTAATATTCTAAGAGAGGAGGTAGAAAGGATTTAGTATAACACCAGAGACTGTTCTTAATTATCTCTGAAACAATGCAGCTGGACACCGTGGTGCATGCTGGTAATCCCAGCTACTCAAGAGGCTGAGGCATGAAGATCCCAAGTTTCAAGGCCACCTGGTGCACCTTAGCAAGACCCTGTCTGGAAAGACAAAATTTAAAAAGGGATGGGCATGTGGCTTAGTGGCAGAGTGCCCCTGGGTTCAATACCCAGTACTACAAAAACAAGCAAAAATTCCTAACACTTGGTAATTTGATAATTCTGCAGCAGAATATTGAACCCGGCAACATGAAACAAAACGCCAAAGGAGAGGCTGGCATTCTGTGTCCATCTGCATGGTATTCTTTTTTGGAACTGGGAATTGAACTGAGGACCTCGTTCTTTGCCAAGCAGGCACTGTGCCACTGAGCTACGTCCCTGGCCCCAGCACTTCCTGACAAACACCAAACTTCTTTTGCTGGCCTGCAACTGCAAAGTCACACTTATTAGGGTCTCCTTATGTGCCTAGTGCTGCGCACTCAGAGCCAGACAGAACCTGCGCTGCCACTGAAAGCCACCGCAGCAAGCACACATATACACACTCACTGGGGAGTGCCGAGGGGGCGCCCAGCTACACAGACAGCATCGGGGCAAAGAGCTGAGAACGGGCCTTAAGCAGCTGCCTTCCTGGCCCAAGGGACAAGGGGTCACTGAGAGCACTGCAATCAGCGTGAGGGAGGCTTGGCTCATGGCCACAGAAAGCCCTTTCCTTAGCACACTGGTTGGAAAATGGCTATGATACAGCTCAAAGTTTCCTTCAACTCTCCGGGTCTTCTGTGAACTGGACAGAAAGCTAAAGTTTTTTTAAAAAAAATTTCTGCTGGGGGAGCTCAGAGGTGGGGTATCACTCCTAGAGGATCCCCGACATGGGGCCAGAGGCATCATTCCTACCACCATCGAGCTTCTAATCGATGGCAGAACCGAGGCCCACCCCGATTCAGTTACCGCCAGGGAGGCTTCTGCTGTAGCACTTTTTAAAATATAAAAGTAAACATTTTGGGGCCAGTGTAGGGGAATATGCATGTTATCCAACTACTCTGGAAGAACCCAAGTTTGAACTCAGCCTGGGCAATTTAATAAGACCCTGTCCTAAATTAAAAATAAAGAGGTGTAGCTCAGAAGTAGAGAGCCTGCCTGCCTAACATGCTTCAGAGTCTGGGTTCAACTTCTAGCACTCAAAAAAAAAAAAAAAAAAAGACTATTACAGAAGTAGTGCTTCTTTTGGTCAAAAAAATACATGAGGCATACAGAGCCCAAGGTAAGCCACAGCCTCCCTTCCAAGAGCCTAAGGCCTCTTCCCAAGGGCAGCCATGGGGCTCTCTGGGAGTCAATCACTTCAGACTCCCTAAATGTTCAGTATCTGCACAGCAACATCCTGGTCATGAGCAAAATGTAGGTCAAAACCACAACAAGGCACCCCAGGAATGGTCAGGACAATGGAGGACACCAAGTATTAAAGGAATCAAGGAAACGAGTGCTCTGAGCTGCTGATGGGTATGTGGATGCTGGGCAGTGGTGCAGCCACTGTGGAAAGCAGTCGGTAGTTCCTCAGTGCTGAACATAGAACTGCTGTGTGAGCCAGCAACTCCACTCCAGGGTCCACAACCCACGAAGTGAAAGGAGAAACTGGAATAGACATCTGCCCACCCACCCGAACTCATAGTGGCCTAGAGCAACGCCAGAGATGACACGACCCGAGTGAGTAGTGTGAGACGAGCAGCAGAAGAAGTGAAGCCACCCAGCACCACGCTGCTCACCCTTCAGCAGGAAGGGAACTGACACAACATGGCTAAACCCACGCTAGTCACAGAACAGCCACATTGCTTCTATGAGGTCCCCAGAACAGACAAATCCTCAGGCATGATGGACGCTGGAGGCACCCGGGCCTGCAGAGGGGCAGATGGTGTTTATTAGGCATAGAGTTTATGTTGGTGATGCTAACACTGCTGGTGGTAGATGGAGGTGATGGGCACACTGCACTTGATACCACTTAGTTACTACAGTTAAAATATTATGTGTATCACCATCTTAATAAACTTTTAAACACACACACACACACACACACACACACACACACACACACACACCCTGGCTGTGCTAGGGTAGAATTCATCCCCAGGTCCAGTTAAGAGTGACTCTGGAACCTGGGCCAAGAGCCAGGCAAAGAGCAGACAGCACAAGGGGCCCTGCCTCTGTGCTAGGGCTGCCACTGTATTGCTCTGTACTACACGGAAGCTTTTCTTTGTGGGTACTGGCACTGAGCCCTGGACCTTCACACTAAGCCACATGCCCAGCCCTTTATACCTTCTGAGACTGGGTCTTGGTAGGTCAATAAATTTCTCAGAGTGGGCTTGAACTTTTGATCTTCCTGTCTCAGCCTCCCAGAATGCTGGGATTACATGTGTGGCAATATGCCTAAACTTTATACTAAAGTTTATTTTCACCATGATAAGGTACATTAGTGAAGAGGGAAGAAACACCACAGCCTGGATCTAACACCCAGTGAGTTACTTCATCACCAGGAAGCTTCAAGTGGACCTCAAACTCACTTTCCCCCTAGAACTGGAGTGAGAATCCACTCAGGGAGGACAACCACGCCCACTGTACCCAGCCCTGGAAGAGCCCATTGCCCAGAGTACCTTGTGCGCCACACAGTCCTGCAGGTCTATGTCCAGGTGGAGGCTATCACTCTCAGCAGACAGGTCAGTGAGGATGTCCTACAGAGGGTGTGGGCAGGGGGGGTGAGTTGGGGCCTCATGGTACCCTGCTCCTGGGCCTGCTCTGTGGGCAGTGGGAATACTTGATGACCCTGCAGTACCTGACAAGAAATGAGGCCAGGCGGGGAGCTCCCAGGGGCTGTGAAGAAGATAGTAAGAGCTTAGGGCTGAGCAGGCATGTGGCAGGGTTGTCTGTGACACAGCTCTGCTTCCTGACTGTGGAGGAACTCTATGGGGTATCCTCAGAGCCCAGGGCCATGGGCAGAGAAGACCTGTGGGACAAGGTCAGACGGGGCTCAGCCTCCTGAGGGAGGCACTGTGCATAACCTGAAGGGCTGACTGAGGAGGCCCCTGGCGGGTGGTGGGCTCCATACTCACACTCTTTAGAAACCTGGGGGTGAGTATGTAGGGCACTATATGCAGAGTAGGACCAGGAAGGGAAATGGTCAGGTGATAAAGTGCCTACAAGACTGCAATGAGAAAGACTTCAGCCAGATCTGGTATTATAAGCCTGTGATCCCAGATATTTGGAGGCTAAGACAGGAGGATTGCAAGGTTGGGCAACTTTGCTAGACCCTGTCTCAAAATAAAAAATGAAAAAAACAGCTCACTGAAAAGATGCCAGGTTCAAACTCTAGTATCACCAAAAAAGGAAGGGGAAAAAAAAAAAAAAAAAAAAAAGTGAAAAGCACTACAGGGTTTGAGATGGGAAGAGCTGACCCCTGTTCCAGTTAAGGAACAGCCAGGGAGGTTGAGAGCCTAGCGTAGGAAGAGGTCTGGGCAGTATCAAGCCATGGTGCTGGGCTCGAAGATATAGCCAGAGAGCCGGGTACCTGGAGCCTCTGTGTTATGGGCTGGGCTGTTGAGTGAACATAAAGCAAGGACTGTGTCATGGTCTCTTTAGCAGGCACCTGGGGATGCTGGCGAGTGAGCACAAGCAGGAAGCCTCAGGGAGGGAAGCCTGGATGGCCCTGGAAAATGCAGGTACTGGATTGTGAGGTTGAGGCCACACCAGAACCTGTCCAAAGCAGAAGGCCTAAGACACAAAAGACAGGGGCCCACGACATGTTTCAGGTCATCAGAGAAATACAAGGAAGTGAAAGGGAGGAGCAGCCAGGAAGGACCCAGCACAGCCAGAGAGGTCAGTGTTGTCTGGGGTCTGTGAGAGGCTGAGAAGTCAGAAATGGGGAAGCTTGTGTGTGTGTGTGGGGGGGGGATCACTGGCTATGGATAAGACAAAGGGGTCCACTGTTCCTTGGGGACTAGCAGAAGGCTGGGGCTGGTTAGGACCTGGTACAGGAACTCAGTAAGTGGCACATGACTTTCTACAGCCAGACTGACTGCTTTGCTCCACTGGGCTCTGGGGAGGGTCTCCTGGTCTAGGGAAGTTGGCAGGAGGGGAGCTGGGCATCTGGCTGGGAGGTGCAACCTGCCAGCCTCTGGGCCCCTGAAACTGCCAGTGAAAAGGGAAGATTCCCCCACCCCCTATTTTGTAGAGGGGACACTTCCCCACCCTGGACTCACTTCCGCCTTCCTACCCACAGTCCTATGTTGCTGGCTAAGAACATCTGCTCTCCACCCAGTGGCCTGCTCATCCCTGCTCCCTGCTCCCACCCCAGTTCCTGTGTTACCTGCAGAGACATGGTGCCTCTCACAGCAACCACGACAGCCTCCTTCCTGTGATCCAGAGCCACTAAGAAGGGCAGCTCGTATACCTGAAGGGCAGGAAGCACAAGGCCTCAGGACAAGAGACACCCCTAAATCCACTAGTGATACAAGCGCAGGCCACTTGGTGCCACAACAGCTGGTTACTCCTGAGAAACTCTGAGGCCCGTGACCTGGAGATGTGGCTATCACTCTTTGACCTCCTGCTCTTCATCCCCACCAGCCAAGGCAAGAACTTGACACTATACACAAAAATCTTCCATATAACATTGTGAGCTGGGTATGGTGGTGCAGCCTGTAACTCTAGCACTCAAGAGGCAGAGGCAGGAGAATCATAGCCTGAGCAACTTAGGGAAACCCTATCTTAAAATAAAAAATTAAGGGCCAGCAAGATAGCTCAGCAGACTAAGCGCCTGCTTAGGCAAGCACAGAGACTGGGGTTTGATCCCTGACACCACATCCCCCTCCTCCCCTGGATGTGCTGAGCCAGCAGCCAAGACCGGGCATGGTGGCACATGCCTGTATCCCAGCACTAGGGAGACTGAAAACAGGAGGATCACTATAAGTCTGATTTGTATAGTGAGACCCTGTACCAAACACACTAAAAAAAAAAAAAATTAATGAATGATAAAAAATTGGAAAGGCGGGGGGGGGGGGGGCTTGCCCGATAGCTCAGTTGTTTAAAGCGCCATTTGGGCAAATGCAGTCAGGCTCAGGGGACTGCAGTTAGATCCCAAGCCCCAAAAGTCACACCACACCTTCCTGTAAGACAGCCAGAAATTGGAAAAAAAAAAAAAAAATCCAAAAAAAAACCTTCTCCAAAAATTAAAAAGGGCTGGAGCTGACTACCAAACAAATGAAAAACCACGCTACTGAACATGAAACGTTCTGTCACATCTTCCAACCTCTTTGGCCTCCCTAAGTCAAGTCTTGCACCCCACAGCACAGCATATAATCTCACTACCTCTGCAGCGGACCCAGCACCAACAGTTCAGTGGACACACGCAATCCTGCTGACCAGTTCCTCTGGGAGGCCAGTACGACAGGTGCCGTTTGCCAGGCTCATGGGCTTTGTCACCTACAGGTGTTGGAGCAGGCCTATGTCAGCAGCCTCCCACAGCAATCAACACAAGATCAGCATCCTTTGCTTTATGGGACTCTGAGCAGGAGCAAAAGGCTTTGGTTCTGGTAAGTGCACTTTGATTTAGAAGCAAGCTAAGTTAAAATCACAATTTCAGGCTCCAGCCTTGAGAACCAGGGCCCTGAGAAACGTGGAGAGGGTTAAGGTCTGGCAGAAACTCAGCTCTGTGTGCTCATGCAAGTGTCTTCAATTCTGTCTCCATCTTTTTTTATTTTACTTTATTTTTTGCAGTACTAGTAATTAAAGCCAGGGCCTGCGCATGCAGTTATATGCCCAGCCCTTCTTTTATTTTGAGACAGAGTCTCATTAAGTCACTAAGTTGGACAAGCTGGGCTCAAACTTGTTGTATTCTGCCTCATCTTACCAGAGTGCTGAGATTACAGACATGCACCTCCTCACTCGCTAGCAGGTTTTTGTTTTTTCGTTTTTGGTCGTACTGGAGCCTGAACCTAGGAATTTACCCTGAGTTGCACCTCTAGCCCTTTTTGAGATAGGGCCTTACTAAGTGACTTTAAGTTGCCCAGGCTAGGATGGAGTGTGCATCCTCAAGCTTCAACATCCCAGCATGCTGGGATTACAGATATGTGTCACCATGGCCGGCTATAGAAGGGGGCTTTTAAAACTCTGAGTGAGGATCCCACCTTCTAAGAACTATGGCAGAAAGCATTCAGGGGTAGCCTTCAGGTATTTTATAAGCTCCCCAGGTGATCCCATTGGGCAGCAGAAGCTGGGACCCATTTTTCCAACCCGCTGACTCTTGGATCTTGGGTCTGAGAATGGCCTACAGAGCTGCTGCCCAGCACTAGGCATAAGCTGTGGAAGCTGAGACTCAGGGCAGGCTCCTGTGGCTTTGTCATGTTCCCAGGAGGTGTAGTTCTTCTAGAGTATGAGATTCATGCAATATGCTACTGTTAACAGAGCCCAAGATCCAAAAGAGAAGCCTGTATAGGGATGATTCTGCCCAGTTCACTGCCCCTCTGCAAAGATGGACTGCATAAGCAGCAGTGTGGTGTCCCTGAGAAAACCTTGTTGCTCCATCTTCTGTGAAACCTGTTAGTTTTTGTGGTTGCTGTTTTGGTTTTGTGAGATTATGAGATAGGGTCTTACTTATGCAGCCCAAGCTGGTCTCAAAAATGTAATCTTCTTGCCTCAGCTTCCCGAATGCTGAAATTTGAGGTGCATGCTCCCATGCATGGCTCAAAACCTGAGTTTTTAACTGGATCCATGGGCCTATATGGGTTTCAAGCGGGGGTCTGTAAACTACCAGAAATCATGCCTAAGATTTGGGTGTAAAGATGTGTCTGAATTATATGAAGAATAAGAATCACTAAGAATCACAATGGACCCCAGGGCCCAAGATTAATTAAGAGATGGGGGCTAGGGATTTAGTTTAGTGGTGCAATACCTGGCAAGCATGAGATCCTGAATTTGATTCTCAGTACCAAAAAAACAAAAAACCTGATACTATACCTTGTCATGAAAGCTTATGTGAATGAAGTCCCTGTACTGCAGGCCTGTTGTATGCAGGATGGAGCCAAAATGGCAGTTGAGCTGATCACCTCCCACCAACTCGTATTCTGTTGTCCGGCTTCTGCAACTGCAAAAGAGGGGAAAGCGTCAGCATGCGTCCCTTACCAAAGTCTGCTTCTCCATGTTTCCCAGACAACCCTGTCAAGTACCAGGAAGGCCTGGCTAACACAGAAGGCGATCGATTCTCTGTGTAGAAGCTCTTTTTTTCCTCTCCTGTGTAGAGCTCTTACGATGGTTTTTGACTTCTAGCATTGTGTCAGTGCTTTACATATTCAAAAATAAATTAAATCAACAAGGAGAGAGAGAACTACAAACAAATGCTTACTGAAGCAGGTCAACCAAATTCTTTCAAATTAGTGACAATATTCTGAAGAAACTATATAAAGTAATCTGCAGATACAGGACTCCTAAGTTTAAAAACAAAAACAACTTCAAACATTATAAACTATACTCCAGGCATATCTTTTTGGCAGCAGTGCTAGATATGACCATCTTCAAACTCGTTTGGGAGGACTGGGGCCTGTGCATGAGTACCTCACTGCTGATGACTTGGGTGCCAGTTTTTTCTGAAGGAGAAAATGTCATAAACAGGATATGGGAGAAGGCAAGGGACTGTTGTGCTTTTGAACAAGAATCAAAAGGCATCAATATAAATCATTTCTTATTTGGTAGTGCTAGGGACCTAACCCAGGGCCTTAGATATACTAGGTAAGTATTCTGTTGTCAAGCTACATCTATAGCTCTTTAACTCATGGCTTTTATTTTTGTTTTGATTTTTTGAGACAAGGTCTTATTATGCAGTTCAGGCTTTTGAACGCATCATGTAGCCCTAGCTGGCTTCACATGAGTAGTGATCTTCCTGCCTCACCTCCTGAGTTCTGAGGTTACAGAGGTACACCACCATGCCTGGCTTTTTTTTTTTTTTAATTTTATTTATATGTGTGTGTGTGTGTGTGTGTGTGTGTGTGTGTGTGTATGGCCAGCTCAGCCCACCAGGGAGCAGGGCT
>NW_004524607.1:16271936-16283599 GCF_000260255.1 Octodon degus | reverse complement strand
CAGCCCACCAGGGAGCAGGGCTGGCTGGCATGTGGTGCTGGGGGATTGAACCGCGATCCCTGTGCTTTGCTAAGCTTGTTCTAAGTAGGTGCTTTATACCACTGAGCCATCTCACCAGCCCCCCCTTTTTTTTTTTGAGATGAGGTCTCATCGCATAGGTTGAGCTCAAGCTCACTCTCCACCAAACTTGACTTTCCAAGGAGCTTAGATCACAGGTGTACAGCACTGTCCCCAAGCAACCTAGTGATTTTTTGAATAAATATATTTTGGACTGAATCGCATGAATTGCTCTTACCCAACCCAACTCTGTTCACTGAAAAGGCTAAGAAGCAGTAACACTCCAGGAATAATACCCATACCTGGCTCATAGTTCTTGGTTTCTAATTAGCGCAGTTCAAACAAGAGGAAAAGGAGCCCTACAAATTGTGTCTAGGGAAATCATGAGATGAGGCTGCAGAATCTCAGGGCAGGCTAGGTGTGGTAGCCCATGCCTGTAGTAATTCCAGCACTTGGAAGCATAAGGAAGAAGAATCGCTATGAATTTAAGGCTGGCCTAGGCTACATAGTGAGTTCAAGGCCAACCTGAACCACATAGTGAAAGTGTTTTAATCCCCCCATCCCCCACGAAAAAGAATTTTAACTCAGAAAGTGGGCTGGGAGTGGCGATGCACCCCTGTAATCCCAGTACTCAGGAAGCTGAGATAGGAGGATTGCAGTGAGTTCAAGGCCAGCCTGGGCTACATAGTGAGACACTGTCTCCAAAAACAAAGGGGGAATAAAACCCAGGAAGTGCTCAGAAAGTAATAGGTACACAGAAAAAGGCCCCTAGTGCTAGGTGCGAGGCCAACTCTGGGGCACTCTGAGCACCAAATACTATATTCATTATAAAATGAACAATAACGTAATCCCAGCAGGCTGAGGCAGGAGGATGAGCATGAGTTCGAGGCAAGCCTGGACTACATAATGAGATCCTGTCTCAAAAAAAAACAAAACAACAACAAAAGAACAGTAATATAAATATTAAATAAGGTCAGAACCTATCTAGCCATATTGGTAAAAAAGGTAGTAGGGAAGGGAAAACTCTGCTTTAAAGCAGAATGATAACTAATGCAGAAGATACAGTGAATTTGAAAAAAAAATTTTTTTGTAACTAATCTAATAATAATGGATTCACATGACACAGGACTGGGTGACAGTGGAGAGGACCATATATGTAAGTGGTCATGGAGGACTTCTCCCAAGAGAATCTTTTATTATAAGGGGAAGGAAGGACTTGGCTCTGTGAAAGAACCTGCTGTTGCCACCTCAGCCAAGTGACACGTTAACAGTGCCAGGAGTAGGACAACTTAGCATCATGCTCCTGATGGGATGTACTAGGAAGGACACAGCTCCTCCAAGCAGCTCCTACCACAAGCTCAACACCTGGATCCAACCCCTAGGAAATCTTCAGAGAGAGCAGAGGGAAGACTCATCTACAAAATGCCTGAACTGACTCCTTCAGAATGTTAATACTGAAGAACTCTAAATCAAAGGAGATTAAGGAGATGGGACAACTAAATGGAAAGCATAATCCTGGGTCAAGGAAACAAGGAAAACTTGCTAAAAAGGACATTACTGAAGAATCTGAACATAAATTACAAATTAGTTGAAGGTGCCAGGCCCAGTGGTCCACACCTATAACCTCAGAAGTTTGGGAAGCTGAGGAAGGAGGATCACATATTCAAGTCCTGCCTAGGTAATTTAGTGAGACCTGTCTCAAAATAAAAAAATGAAAGGGGCTGGGGATGTAGTTCAGTGGTAGGGGTACCCCTGGGTTTGGGCTCTAGTGTTGCCAAAAATAGAAACAAATTAAAGATTAATGGAAAAATTCTTGTGTTTGACAATTTTACTGGAGTTACATTAAAGAATGTCATTCTTTAAAAATCTAGACTGAAGTAATTAGAAATAAAGAAGCAAGGAGTCAATCTTAAATCCTTTGGGGGAAAATGTGTCTACAGAGTGTGTGATGCAGCACATGTGACAAAATGAGTCAGAACTGGGGACTCAGATAAAGGACTTAGGTTGGACATCTCTGTTCTGTTCTTGCAAGCTTTTGAAATATTTTTTAAATAGAATTATTTAAAAAGAGCAATGTGGACATGGAGGCCTCACCCAGTGCCAACCTACCAATCACCACCAATCTTGCACAGCCCAGTAAAGGGGTTTCTATAAATGTAGAGAGGCCACCCATAAGCAGCTGCTGCAAACTGCATATAATGATGGCAATTTTCTAATTCTGCATCCAGTTCAGCTTCCTGAAAGAAGAAAAAAAAATAGCTTTTTATTTAAGGGAACTCGTTATGGGGAAGATGAACACGCTAAGATCTTAAGCCTGACCTCCAATTCCTGATTCTTTTGCTTTTCTTGTTGACTGGAGTTCTCACAGGATTTCTGCTAGGAAAACAGGTTCCTTCAACACAGACTTGAGAGGATTCCTCCAGGAATGCAGGGACAAGATGCCAGCAGCAACAAGACTCCAGTGATTCTTTTTTTTTTTTTTGCACTGAGGACTAAACCCAGGGCTTTTCCACTGAGGTACATCCCTCGCTCTCCTGTAGTCTTCATTTTGAGACATGATCTCACTAAGTTGCCCAAGCTGGATCCAACTTATGATCTTCCTGCCTCAGCCTCCCAGCGTGCTGGGATCAGAGGTTATGTGCCACCACCCTGGTCTTCTGCAGCTTTGCTGACTCCTGCTGAGGAGATGCTTCCGACCACAAGCATTAGCACATTTCCACATTGCAACACAGGCATGTGGCAAGAATTTGCTGCTTTAGCAAACAAAGAAATAAATGGATCCTGTGTGCAATTTTCTTTTGAAAACATAAAAATCTATAGGAGGAAATTTAGCATCCTGTGAAGCTCCCCAGACTCAGAGAAGAAAAGGAAACACACAGGGTGCCTGAGGTTCCATCTTACAAGGAATTTCCCTGGTATGTAGAACCCAGCAGTGAATTTCCTAAAGCAGAAGGGTTTGAAATATGATGCACGGTGATCTGGCCAGGAATAGGTTCTATCTACCTGCACTCCAGGCTCTGAGGACCTACCTCATCTGACAGGTGTGCCAGAGACCACAAACAGATCGTGGCCCAACTGCTACTCAAATCGCTTGTGGTAAGTTGTCTATTTTTAAAGATCAACACAGGTGTAAGCATCAAAACCATACAATCCAAGAGAAATCTGGGATTACCTGGGGGTTCCCTGGGGAGTGGCTGATCACCTCCTCTGGTTCCTGCCTGCTGCTGATATTGTCCTGCTGCTGATGGAGAAGGGCCAGGCCTGCTGCAATGTCACTGGGCACCAGATCTGTGTCCTGCATGGAAAAGTGCAATGGCTTGGCATGAAACAGGCCCAGGAATGCTTTAAGATTCAGCGTAACAGTTCCTAGGTGCATGTCCAGATACACCAAGAGCATTTATGTGTATAAAGGCAGCTGTAAAAGCATTGTCCTCACAAGTCTCCTTCTCCTTCAGCTCAGTATTTTCTTATATCTTACCTTCATACAAATCTACTAGGTGGGTCCCTATTTCAAAATTCCACTTCAAGTAAATTAACTATTTCTAATATACTCCAAATCTTTTGGAAAAGTGGAAAATAAATGAGTAAATCATCCATATTTTTAGTAATGTACAATTTCAGCTCAAGTTCATACTCTGATCTCAAGGTGCTCTAATGATTTATTGAAACAGTCTACAACAGTGATTTATGAGATTGAACATGTCCCTGGGTATAGCAAATGCTTCAAACCTGAAGATATAAAGCAACATTCAGTGTTCTGGGGCCTGACCTTACCTTTTCCTTCAGGATACACGGGGACTAGTCAGAAATCCTCTATTACAAAAGGTACTTCTAGCTCACAAGAAAGGTCCAAGTACCGACCATTGGGCCTATGATCTAGATTAAGACATCTCTGAGCTGGGTGTGATAGTATATACCTATAATCCCACCGTTTAGGAGGCTGAGGTGGGAGGATCAATACAAGTCTGAGGGCAGCCTGGGCTACATATGAGTTCAAGGCCAGCCTAAACTACGTAACAAGACCCTGTCTCTAAATAAATAAATAATAAATAAATAAATAAATAAATAAATAAAATAATCTGAGAATAGCCAGCTTTTCTTTTTCCTCACACCAGGCTAAATTAGACCTTTCAGATTTAGGGGACACACTTCTCTTATCCCGATGTGGAGGCTGCTTCTGTGGAGTCAAGCAGTGGGGCTGGCCCAGAACATTCCAGAGTCAGACACTACAGGGAACCAAGAAATTGACAGGAAGGGGTGCAGACTATCAGAACCATTTCCCCTTCCCCGGTATTAATGTGGAAAATAACAGTGGTTTATCAGAGATCATCACACGAAAAGCAAAAAAATAATAGTTGATTTGAATGAAAACAAGTATTCTCAAATTGCTCAAGAAAATGCTCTAGGGCTGGGGAGATGGCTCAGTGGAATAAGCACTTCCCTGGCAAGGGAGAGGGCCTGAGTTCAATCCCCGGTTCCGCAAAACAAAAAAAAAAAAAAAAAAAAAAAAAAAAAAAAAAAAAAGGAAAAGAAAGAAATTGTTCTAGAATGACAATATACTTTTACATTATAGTAAGTCAGGATTTCTTTCTTTCTTTTTTTTTTTTATGTATTAAGAACAGGGTCCACAAGGTATTACTACACAGATCAGACTCATAGTGATCCTCCTGCTTTCAGCCTCCCAAGCACTGGGATTACAGGCGCATACCACCATGCCCAGTCTCAGGTACCCTCTCAGCGTATCCTGGGGGTGGGGCTGGCACCTGGGAGGAGGGCCAGCACTGTGTCAGGATTTCTACTGAGCTATATCCCTGGCTCTTTTTAAAATTTTTAAATTTTGAGACAAGGTCTCACTGAGTCACCCAAACTGGGCTCAAACTGTCATTCCTCGTGCCACAGTCTCCCAGAGTTGCTGGGATTACAACAATGCATCACCATTCCTGGCTGAAAAGGCTACCATTTCTATCGTGTAGCATGACACTGCCTATACACCGCATCTGCTGCATCAACAGAAGAGGTATAGTATATGTGTGTGAACACATGCTAGTCCCCAAATGTATAGGTTAGACTATTCAATTTCTTTAAAAAGGGAGTGTAATGAACAAGTGTCAATGAAAAGGTATACCTAAGTGTCAAGATGGGCTCTGGAAAAGTATAGCCCTTGATGTTAACTGCCCCCAAGGTGCTCATCCCTGACAGTATTGGTCCTCAACCTCACACCCAGGGGTTCTGGATTCTCAAAAGCCACTTATATGGTGAGGGGGACTGGCTCCAAATGCAGTCAAAGTGCTTATTTTCACATAAGAGGCATTCACGGAAACAGAAAGAGACCAAATCAGATCCCTTCAGCTTACTGAAAAGTAGGTTGAGAAAAGCTCTGCCGTACTCGAAAAAGCAATTCGAGTGTGATCGTCTTTCCCCACGCAACAGCACAACAACTTCATTCTCGTTTCCCACACGCTTATAGCCGCTGTCTTGAGGCCATCAAGTAACTGGCTCGATTCATGACTATCCAGGTGACCAGGACCAGCAGAAGTATAGGGAACCGTTTTCCCCCCCAGTGGGTCAAAGACAATGATAATGGTGAAAACAGTGGCAGCGATGATGATCCAACTGCAAGAGAGAGGGGAAAGGGCTTGTGACTGGGGGCTCTACCACCCCATGCAGAGCCTGAGGTGCCTCCTTCATATTCAGTTCTGTGTCTCTACTGAGGACCCAGGAAGACAGATCTCCCAGAATCTGACTGAAATGAGCAGACTATTTCTTTTAGAAACTTCTTCATAGTCAACCCATGCCCTACAAAAAATGAGGGACACAAAAGAAACATGAAACAGCATGGGAAACCCTAACCCTGACACCCAGGCCCTTCCTCCTCAGTGCCACAGGATTATTCTGTTAAAGTTAAAAGAATGCCCAGATTAGGGGACATTCTGATAGGACATTCTTTTGTCTGTATCTCTAAGTATTTCTAGATTTGCCCACATGCATAAGGCCTATGAGCGCCTGGATGCTATGCTGCGAGGAAGACACCTCCACGAGGCAATTCTGTGCTCTCACCGAGTAGCTCAGGAAAGCTGGCAACAGCATGGGCTTCAGTCTCCTTATTCATAACTCTAAGGGATGGAATTAGATCATTGCTATGATTTTTATCCCAGAAAATGTAAAATCCTCATGATAAAAAGCCTTATTAGAGAACTAATGCCTGCCATGATACACAATACCCCATTTCTTCTCATCTTATCTTTAGCTTCTTTCTGCCCTTGCTTCAATCTTTGGTTTTCTTCCTTCTTTGGAGAAAAAAAAAAAAAAAAAAAAATGCAAGAAATTAAGAACCCAGGAAGAAAGAAAAAACATCAACAAATGGAAAATGGAAGATGAATTATTTACCATACCTAAACAAATGTGTCTAAATTGTCACAAGTGAGTCAGTAAGGTCCAATTCTACCTATGTGAGGAGCCTCTCTGTTGCATTCCTCAGAGATGTGAGTCCACCTACACTGCAATGCATTTGTGATGAGAAGACACTAGAAGACCTCACCTGACAATGACGGTTGCAATGATGCCATTCACAACTGTCCTGTCACACTGGACACCATCTGCTACCCAGGCGGCTCCCAGTGATGCCCAGACCATCTCTGGCAGAAAAAGTGCAAGGCGGAAGTAAAGAAGCTTAGACATAGACTTCCGTGGTCCAGGGTTACAAATAGTTCCTGAAACAGAAAATAATCAATGGCTTACTCCCCTCGTTGGGACATGAAGTGGCCCCCTTTCCACAAAACAAGTTGCTAGTACAAGCTCTGTGTGGTACCCACCTCCCTCTGACTCTGCCTGCTTGCACTTGGTGGCCAGTACTCAAGCGTGAGAGCCAGTGACAAAGTGAAGGACAGGAAACATAACAGAGGCCTCAGACTCTCAGAAGCTGCTGAGACTCACTAAGGATAAAAACCACTCCTGGCTTCCGGCTAGATGACCACTGTCCAGGCTGGATCACTCCTGAGACCAAGTAAGTACCTACGTACTGAATGCTGGGTTAGTCACCACCCCATTTTATAAATGAGGAACTGAAGCTGGAGGGTAGCAGAGACAATGCCTATAATGCCAACACTCTGGAAGGCTGACGCAGGACAATCACACAAGCTCAAGCTCAGCCTGGGCAACTAGTAACTCTGCCAGACGCTGTCTCAAAAATGAAAAAAAGGTTGGGGATGTAGCTCAGTGTGAAGGCCCTGGGCTTAGACCTAAGTACTATGCGTACATACACCCACATAAGAGGAAATGAAGCCCAGAGAGCTTAATAGGTACTTTCTAAAATATAATCTAAGTCTGCATGACTCAAGCTCTTGTCCCATGGTCCTCACTCTGGGGAAGTGAAATTTGTTATTCTGGTTCTGGAGACTAAGTCTAGCGCCTACATACATACTCTACCACTGAGCTATACTAGCCTGGAAATGAACAATTCTGATGGTGAGGTCACTTGAAGATGGTAACACAAAGCATTAAAGCAAATTAAATACTTAAACTTATGGGATGGCCATATAAGCATTTTTTTTTTTTTTTCTTTTTGGAACATGGTCTCACTATGAAGATTAGGCTGCCTTGAACTCACTTTGTAGCCTAGGCTGGCCTCAAACTCAGGAGTCTTCCTGCTTTAGTCTCGTGAGTGCTAGGATTATGAGCATGCATCACCATACCTGGTGGCATATAAGAATTTCAAAAGCATAATGAAATCCAATTATGTGGTGGTGCATAATGTAGTCAAGAGTAGAATCTAATGTAGCATGGTCACTTGTTAAATAAAAACTCCCTGTAGGACCACTGGGTAAAGGAAGTACAGACTAATTCTGTGAAATCTTTTTGGAACTGAGAGTCTAAAACAATATATTTTTCAAGTAGGCACCAAGTTATCCTAGAAAGTTTTCACAATGGTTGTTTTGACATTTCTTTCATCAGATACTCTACTTGCACCAACAATACATGTCATGTTCCAGGAAAAGAAATTCTCTCAAACCAGAACACAAGTCTGGATTTGCAGGCTGGGGAAATAGCTCAGTGGTCTAAATGCCTGCCAGGCAAATGCAAGGACCTGGATTTGATCCCCAATACTGCATGCTGTGCCAGCCCCAGAACCCTAGAGGCACCCTGGCAGCTACCAAAACCAGGCATGGTGGCACACACCTATAATCCCAGCACTGGGGAGACTGAGACAGGAGGATCACTGAGTCTGAGCTGTATAGTGAGGCCCTGTGCCAAATCAATCAATCAATCAATCAATCAATCAATCAAACAATTCCAGATTTGCTACACTTAAACAGATCACTCTCACTGGAAGTGGTTATCAGTTGTATAGCCTTTGCAACTAGCCCAAAGCATGTATTTAAGTTTTTACTAATTGTTTGCAATGTTTGTTATGTTTTAATTTTTGTGTCCAACTGTTTTCTGACAAAAACAGCATTATGGCTTTGTGCAAGAATGTAAACCTCAGAATGATCACCACAAAGCTTCAGGAGAATAAACCAGGATGGTCCACAGATATTAAGATCAAATCTATAATTTTTAGAATTATAAATGTTTGGAGCAGACCAGACCAAACAACAAGCCCAAATCACCAAAAGAAGAATGAAATATAATACAGTCCAAGACGTAGCCTTAAAGTGTTTTCTCCACCCTCAGCTTGAATAGTAAGGGTCAATCTTCAGTTCAGTTCACCTAGCAGAAATTGTGGAATTTTCTGTTGCATTTATTGTACAAACTATGTACATTTTTTGTACATTTTAAAATGTTCCTTTTGTGTCACACTGTTGTTACACTTTTTGCCTAGCAATTTGAAGGCATGAAAATTCCACAAAGTCATCAATGAGAACAGGCCATGGTCCTTCTTAGTCATAGACACGTCATCTGCAATCATTGTACTAAGTCTAAAAGAAGATCCCAACTATTTTTAGTATTGGGTATTTATGATGTTGCAACAAAAATTTATTTCATTAGTCTAAGAATTTAAATCTTCCATAAGCACGAAGTCCCAGTAGGCAATGGCCACTGCTATATCCTAATTCTGTCATGCCGTCCATGAAGTCCTGCTTGGAGAACTCACACTGAGCTGCTGCTCTCTTATAAGATCAAAACACTACTGCTGGCTGAATCAAGCGCCGGGTCATCACAGAACTGCTATACACCCTCTTCCAATTTTATCTTTATCCTGAGGATCATGCTGGCGTTCTCCAGACCCTTCTACTCCTCCTCCAGCTCCACAGTAAATGGAAGATGACTTCAGCAGTGGCTCCTCTCACAGACTGGCCAGGCTCCTGTTCACTCATGTGCAGTGCCTCGTGACATTTTTATTGGATTTATAAAACAGATCTGAGTATCAGATGAAGCCTAGGTGCTTTCATTCTTGGCATAAAACTTTATTTCCCTTCAGGAAAAAAGCTATGATAAACAGTAATCTAAATTAAAAACGCCCTATAATTAAAACAAAAGCAATTATTGAAAAAAAATTAAGACCTAATGAACACCATGGTAAAGAAATAGCCTTTAATTTTTTTTTAAAAGCCTTCTATCTGAATTACTGGCATACAGTCACATTTTAAAATAGGCATCATCTGGCCTCATCTTTTGGCACAAATTTTATTATGTAATTAGCTAAAATCATACCCACTCTGTATCTGTGGAATAAAGGGTATAGACAGACACACACACACACACACACACACAACAATCAGTTCTCCAGTGCCTGTAATACCAACACTGTGGGAGGCTGAGGCATGAAGACCACAAATTTGAGCTTGGCTTGGGTAACAGCAAGACTAGGTCTCAAAATAGGGGGGATGTAGCTCAGTGTAAAGGACCTGGATTCAATTCCCAGTACTGCAATCAATCAATCAATATTTTTTTAAAAAGCTAAATATACACTGTCTTTCTACCAAAATGACAGGTTAATTACTGAGACTTGACTAGTGAAACAAAAGAAATAATGGAAGCTATGCTTGTGCCAAGAATAAAATTTACTAGTATGTTATTTTATTTATTTATGCATTTATTTTTATGTATTCGGCAAAGGGCCTCACTATGCAGCTCGGACTTGTAGTGATCCTCCTGTTTTCAGCCTCCCCAGCACTGGGATTACAGGTGTGCACCACCATGCCCAGTCTTGGTGCCGGTGTGTCCAGGGGTGGGACTGGCTGGGGATCAAACATTGGTCCCTGCACTTGCCTAAGCTTTGTCCTAGTACATTATTTTAAAATTTAAGATTTTATTTAAAAAAATCATCGATTTTATACAGATAAAAGGTCAAACAGATCAAGTGGGTATGAAGTACATTTCAAGCCTCCACCCCATCCCTGAACCCCTACTTTTTCCGTTACTCTCCCTAGAACTAAATCCTGGGTATATCTGTGCATAAAAACCCCCAAATTTTTCCATTTAAATTTTAATTTGTTTGTATTTTACTGATACATTTTATATATATATATATATATATATATATATATATATAATGATCACATTCATCATAGGGAATCTGCACCTGATGCATCTTCTTTTATTCTCATTCTTCTCCCCTCAATCCCTCTTGTTCTCCTTATTTACAAAAGCTTTGTTTCATTTTTTCCTTCTTTTCTTGTTGTTTTTTTTTCCCCCTTGTTCCTTCTTTTCCTTTGGCCTGTTTCAAAGATTTGGCTACTATGAACTGTGCTGTAAAACATGGGTATGCAAATATCGATGTGGTATGATGCTTTTAATTCTTTTGAGAAGATACTAAGACGGAAAATAGTAGTTTTACTCTTCTGAGGCATCTCCACACTGACTTCCACAGTGGTTGTACCAGTCTGCACCCTACCAACAGTGGAGAAGGGTTCCTTTTTCCCCACAGCCTCACCACCATTAGTCAATGGTTGATTTCTTGATGATAACCATTCTTTCTGGGGTGAGATGGAATCTCAATGTTGTTTTAATTTTCATCTTTCAAATGACCAGTGATGTTCAACATTTTTTCATAAATTATTTGCCCATAAACAAAAATTATATAACCTTTGGAAAAAAAAGCAGCAAATAAGTTACAATACCCTGTACCTGAGTACATTGGCAATCATCCCTGTTCACAAAGCATTTTTTCTTTCTCTCTCTTTTCACCACTGCGTGCCCTGCTTCAGTGCCAATGGCCTACGGGCAGAGGTAATGGTCCTGGGCCATGGTTTGTTCCAGCACAGGACACTGACAGCCTGGGGGATGGGGCTGCCACAAATACAAATCCATACTCACTTTCTCATTTTCAATAGGTAATATGGATAAAATACAAACAGGCATTTACTTTTTTCCAATATCCTTTTCTTTTCTTTTTCAGTTCTGGGAACTGAATCAAGGGCCTTAACACTGAACTACATCCCAGCCCTTCTTTGTTTTTAGATAGGGTCTTGCTAAATTGCCCAAGCTGAGCTCTAACTCTTGATCCTCTTGCCTTAACCTCCCAGGATGCTGGGATTAGAAGAGTGTGCTACCATACCCAGCTCCAAAACACAGTTTTTAATAAAGTACATTTTGTTAATACTTTTTATTTTTTCATTTTTTAAAAATTTATTTGTGTGTGTGTGTGTGTGTGTGTGTGTGTGGCC
>NW_004524607.1:16270624-16271539 GCF_000260255.1 Octodon degus | reverse complement strand
TAATACTTTTTAAATTGGCGATTTTCTTTTGTTTCTTTGAGACAGGGACTTGCTATGTAGTTCAGGCTGGTTTTGAACTAAGAAGCTCAGGCTAGATCTGAATTCATAGCGATCCTACCTTGGTCTCCTAAGTGCTAGGATGACAGGTATACACCACCATGCCTGGCTTTAAATTGGCAATTAACCTACTATATTTCTATATACCACTGCTCTCAGTTCAGCTGGATACCTTTAACCATAAGAAAACCCAATTCCAACTGGCTAGAAAGCAGGAAGGACCTGTACTGAATCAGGAATGGGTGTGCAGAGGCTTCTCACAATGCTGCCTCCTTTGGGGCTGTTCATCTTGGGCTTTGATAGAGCGTCGCCCTGGAGGAAAGTGATGCGTCGCTTCTGAGTCATTCCAAGAGCAGCAAGGAAGTACTTTCCCAGCACCTTGTAGCAAACCCTCTTGGCCCAAATTAGGTCCCGTCCACACCTGAACTAGTGATCCAGAGGATCATTCCTGGGCTTCTAATCAGCTTCTCTGACACTTACATCATAGGACCGACAGGATGGCTGATGACCTGGAGATGCCCCTAGGCTCTGAGCTCTGAGCATAGGCATGTGCTGGTGCAGGCAATACAAGAGTATCTGGAGTCACCAGAAACACCTCTCACAGGAATGTGAACATGCCCTGACACCACCAAAAAAATATATATATTTTTAAAAAAGCAACCATTTCGGGGGGTGGTTTACACTTAGTTACAAATCTCAATCTAGTATTTATAGACTCAGTGATTCAAATAGAATGTGTCATCAACAAAAAAAGGACAAATAAATTAGATAATGCTAATGCCTCAGCTTTTCTTTGGGGAGGTTGGTTTTCTTGAGACAAGATGTTGTCGTGTAGTTCAGGCTGGTCTTTTTTTTTAC
>NW_004524607.1:16268610-16270524 GCF_000260255.1 Octodon degus | reverse complement strand
GGGCTGGCTGGCATGTGGTGCTGGGGGATTGAACCGCGGTCCCTGTGCTTTGCTGAGCTTGTTCTAAGTAGGTGCTTTAGACCACTGAGCCATCTCACCAGCCCCTCAGGCTGGTCTTGAACTCACTATGTAGCCCAGGCTGGCCTGAAATCCACGGTGATCCTCCCGCTTCAGCATTCCTACTGCTGGGATTATAGTTGTGCACCACCACCACACATGCCCTGCCCTCCTCTAGGGTCCTGAGGGTAGGAATTCACTGCACTGTCCTTTTCAGCCTCCAATACACATAAATGCAGCTAATAACCAATCTTATGGGGCCAACAGTCAGGCACAGCTTCCAAACCGAACAATGAAGTATACTCTTTCAAGTATTATTTCCCAATGGACTGGGTGGCTCTATTCACTCCAACTCTGAGATGCTCCACGGAGTGGCTCCCAACCTGGAGTTCTGCCCACCCACCCTGCTGGCTCTACAGTAGCCCAGCTTCAATCCTGGTTGCTCTAATGCTGAACCAAGTGCTGTCAACACAGTCCAAGTGCCTACTGTTCCAGCTCAGTTCTGGTTGGGATTTACTCTGCTTCTGAAGATTCTCTGGAACCTAAGGGATCACTAGATACTGCAGTTTTAGCATCAGTGTGGCCTGGTGCCTGGGCTCCTAGGGCTCTTGGAACTGAACAAACGGTTGGCAGAGATGGAGCTCCTGCTTTTGCAGCCAACAGCCAGAGTGATTTCTCCTGAAAACATTGAGAACAGATAAGAGGCCACACTCCTGGAGTTCAGAGTTTTTGTACCAACAGTGTAACCAGGTTAGTAGGTTGGGGCTCAGACCTGCTATTCCAAGTGCAGTTCATGTACTTAATATTGAACATGAAGTATTGAAGTGCTGGGAGGTGCAGGATGAGAACACTGAGGGACTTGGGGGTTACAGAAGTCAGCAAGAAATCAGCACCAGTGTCCACATTTCCACTGGGTATAAGGACTGCCAAGCTCAGCCCCACCTCTAGCAGAGGAAGCTGCAGGACTAAGAGGGGTTTGAGTGGCAATGATGGCTTTGACAATAAGGTTTCCAATATCTCCAGGGAAATGACTGCAGAAAACCGTAACACATAGGGAAAAACTTATCATTAAGAATAGGTGTAGCAGCTGGACATGGAGACAAACACCTGTAATGCCAGCACTCTGGGAGGCCAAGGCAGGAGGATGGCAAGTTTGAACCCAGACCAGGTAATTCAGCAAGATCCTGCCTCAAAATAAAAAAGAGGCCTGCCCATTAGCTGGCCTGCTCATTAGCTCAGTTGTTTAAGTGCCGGCTTAAACAAAGCAGTCAGGCTCAGGATGCTGTGGTTCGATTCCCAGACACTCAGGCCAAACCAGACCTGCCCTCAAGGATTCTCAGGCCACCCAAAAAAAAAAAAAAAAATCCTTCTGCCACTTTTGGGGTGCCTTCCCCCATTAGGTCAGTGGTTTAAGTGCCTGCTGAAACAAAGCATTGAGGCTCAGGATGCTGTGGTTTGATCCCCAGACCCTGAAGCCAAACCAGAGCTTGCCAGAAGGTATCCTGAGGCCACCAAAAAAATAAATAAATAAAATAAAATAAAAAAGAGCTGATGCAGGTAGCATATCACAAAGGCTCTGAGTTCAGGCCCCAGTACCTCACACACACACACACACACACACACACACACACACACACACAATAGGTGTAGGCCTGGGGGTGTGCTGGGGGTGAAGCTCAGTGGCAGGCAGCTTATCTAGCACATATTAGGCCCTGTGTTCAATCCCCTACACTACATTAAAAGAATTAAAAAAGGGCTGGAGAGATGGCTCAGTGGTCTAAAGCACCTACTTAGAACAAGCTTAGCAAAGCATCAGGGACCGCGGTTCGATCCCCAGCACCACATGCCAGCCAGCCC
>NW_004524607.1:16261489-16268488 GCF_000260255.1 Octodon degus | reverse complement strand
AGAATTAAAAAAAAAAAGAATTGATGTAACTCTTATAAACCACTGATAATAGGATAATGTAGTTTAAAACTTTGGAGAAGATGACATTTTTCCCAAAAATGACCCTAAAAAGGCCAATAAGCACATGCAAGGATAATCATGCTCACTAGTTATCAATGCAGATGAAAATATTGCTTACTCACCAGATGGCTACAATCAGAAATTCAGATAATACTGTGTTGGTAAGAACTGAGAAATTATAATCCTTATACACTGCTGATAAGAAAGTAAATTAATACAACTTCTTGGACAAGTCTGGTAGTCCCTCAAGAGGTTAAAACACAGAGTTACTACATGGCCTAGCAATTTCACTCTCAGGTAAACACCTAAGAGAATGAAGACCTAGGTGTATATAAAACCAAATGCAAATGTTCACATCAGCATTACTTGCAATAGCTAAAAAGTGGCAGCAACCCAAGTGTTCAACAAATTATACATAGTCAAGTAAAATACATACAACCAGTGTAATCTTGTTTAGTCTTAAGAAGTCAATAAAGTACTGATACCTGTACAATACATGAAACCTTGAAAATATTATACTAAGCTTAGGAAGCCAGACCAAAAGGCCATAAAATGGGTAATTCCACTTACATCATGTTTACAATAAACAAATCTACAGAAACAGAAAGCAGATTAGTGGATGTCTAGGGCTGGGTGAACCAGGGAGAAATGAGTGGCAGATGAACAGACAGGATTTCTTTTTATTTATTTATTTAATTTTTTGGCAGAACCAGGGATCGAACTCAGGCCCTTGCACTTGCCAAGGAAGTGCTTATTCTACTGAGCCATCTCCCTGGCCCCTAGACAGGATTTCTTTTGGGGTGTCTAGACTGGCCAGCTTTCCACTGGTAGGACAAAACACCTGACACTTGCAACTTAAGAAAGGTTTATTCTAGCTCACGATTTGAGAGGTTTTAGTGTATGGTCAGTTGGCTCCAAGGCAGCAACTCCAAGGCAGTGGAAGGGAGAGACAGAGGAAAACTGTTCACTTCAAGGCAGGCATGAAGCAGAGAGAGAGGAAGAGAGCAAGCCAGAGAAGGGAGCAGCCAGAGAGAAGGGAAGGGGCTGGGGACAAGCAAACCCTTTAAAGGTACACTTCCAGAGACCTATTTTCTCCTGCTGGGCTCTACTTCCTAAGAGCCCATTCAGCTCTAATCACCAATGGATTAATCCATAGTGAGGTTAAGTGTCTTCACAATCCACTCATCTCTCTAGGCCCCACCACTGAGCACAGCTACACTGGGAATTAAGCCACCAATCTTTGGGGGCCACTTCATATTTAAACCACAATTTTGGGCCAGGGAGATGGCTCAGTAGGATAAGCGCTTGACTGGCAAATGCAAGGATCTGAGTTCAATCCCTGGTTCCACCAAAAAAAATTAAAAAATTAAAAAAAAATAAATAAATAAACCACAATTTTGATGAAAATGTTCTAAAGCTGATTGTGGTAACAGGTGCATAACTATGGATATACTAAAAACCACTGAGCTGGAAACTTTAAATGAGTGCACTTTGTGGTATACAAATTATGTCTCAATGAAGTGGTAACATTTTCTTTTTAAAAGATGTCAAATAAAAAAGTTTACTGTTTACCTTTCATGCTGACACACACGATGGCTAACACAGTACATATAACAACTGCCAGGAGTACAATAAGAACAATCAAGTAACTGCTGAGTAGAACTCCGCCAGCACAATCCAACTTCCCTCTGTGCATGACATACAAAGTCAGAATGCCAATCCACCTGTGGAGAGAGAGGGAGGGTCAGCAATGGAATCCAGAGAGTGGGGTACAGCACAGTGGTAGAGCACTTGCCTAGCATGCATGAGGCTGTGGGTTCACTCCTCAGCAATATAAAGAAAAAAAAAAAAAAATCCAAAGTGTTGCTTTGTAAAACATGACATAAACAAATATTTTTAAAACATGATATAATGAATTTAGGGAGGAAATTTAATATTTTCCAAAATGAATTCAATGTATATATTTTTTTGAAAAAAGATACCTATCTTATACATATATATACACACATATATATGATATTCATATTTTCTTTCATGATACTAGGACTTAAACCCAGGTCCTTAGCACTAAAGTAACTCTCAGGTGTTTTTTTTATTTTTTATTTTGAGACACTATCTTGCTAGATTGCCCAGGCTGGACTTGAACTTGCAATTCTCCTACCTCAGTTTCCCAAAGTGTTGGGATGACCTGCAATACCATGCCTGGCTTGAACATAATTTTTTAAAATGTATTTGATACAAGGTCTCACTACACAGCTCTGACTCATACTGATCCTCCTGATTCAGCCTCCCCAGTGCTGGGATTACAGGGGTGCACCACTATGTCCGGTCTTGGTGGCTGGCTCAGCACATCCGGAGCGGGGCCAGCATGGCTTGTGGTAGCAGGGATTAAATCCAGTTCCTTGCAGTTGCCAGGCAAGTGCTTAGACCACTGAACTTGAATATCATTTTGTATTAATAAAAGATATACTTGGCAACTAATGAGTATGGCTTTTTAAAAGATGAATTTTAGGGCCACGGAGATGGCTCAGTAGAATAAGTGCTTGCCTCGCAAGCGCAAGGACCTGAGTTCAATCCCCGGTTCCGTCAAAAGAAAAAAAAAAAAAACAAATTTTATACTTTCTATATGTCTATCATTCTTTTTCTATGCCTGCTATAATCCACCTAAAACCACAAACAAGCAAACATAATTTGAGTTGCTGGAAAATAAGCCATTACAACTCAGAAACATCCAACTAATTCGAAAATTTGCACATACGTAGATTAAAAGAAATTAATAAACACAAAACATAATCTGCTATCTGTAATTGAAAACCAAGAAGGAAGGAAGTGAGTGATGCAGATGTTCCAAGGTGAGCACTGATACAACTGAAAGCGGTCCAGTGGCCTTCAAGCTACATTTTGACATTCAGGGCAGAACCGTGAAACAGCACGGAACACAAAGCAAAAATGTCTCTGATTTTTCCTTAACCGTATCTCAGCAGAGGAAAGGATGTGTTATTAGGGATTCAAGAGCAGACACTTAAACAGTGGCACTGGGGAGCTAGGAGGTTAGCTCAGTGGCAGAGCACTTGTGTGAGACCCGGGACTTAAATTCCAACACCAGGGAAAAAGAGGAAAAAAAGTTTTAATATTGTTGATTTTGTGATATCAGGACTCTAAATCTAGAAATAACATGGAAATGGTTTCTAAAACCATGGCTCTTTTCTTAAGAGAAAAGTCCTAGGATGCAGGTCAAAACATTGTTTTTATATTCTTTTCCCCTCAAGAATCTACTTGTGCATACCAAGGATATTATTCTTTGCTCAGACCCCCAGGGATCTTGCTTCAAACACGATTCTCAGTAAGGGTGTTACTTTCCAACTTTTAAATTCTACATGTTGAAAGACAACAGAGTCTGTGTGAAAGCTGACAGGTACTGAACCCTGTGCCTTGGCAAGGTGCTACATACCCAGCCATTTATTTAGTTTCGAAACAGGGTCTCGCTAAATTATTCAGTATGGGTTCGAACCTTCAATCTTTCTGACTCAGCCTCCCACAGTACTAACGGTTAGAGGCACTTTTTCAATTTTTGCAGACGCAGGTGCTGGGATCTTATACGCAGTGTAAGTCTGAGGACCAGCGTGTGGGGCTGAACTCGGCTGGAGGAAGACACGCTCCAAGCGATGGCTTTCGGTGTGCAAAGACGTCCTCGCCTCTGGAGTCACAGCCACAAGAGTGACCCCAGGCATTACCTTTCCTCTTTGGGCCTCAGCTTTCCATTTGCAATATGAGGTCAACAAAAGCACCTAACCTCCTCGGTCCATGGTGAACACTAAATGAGGAAATTGCTGGCCAGCCCCAGTACCGCGGCGGCGCGGGCAATGAGCGACTTTTAGCACTGTCTCGCGGAACAGCAACCCTCCAGCCCCACTCCCAGGCCCCGTCCAGCATCCCCAACTCTTACCACAACACTCTCAGGAACAGCTCGAAGAACCCAGGAAAGACTAAGTCATCACTGGCAATGGCCCAGCGCCGGCCGAAGAGCACCATCCCCGGCATGGCGCAGGCCTCGCCGCGCGGCTGCAGTCACCCAGCGCGCCACTCGCCCGCCACTCTGACCCTAAAGCCCCTAGTCTCCGCCGGCAAACTGGCCCTCGGCCCCGCGCAGGCGCACTGGAGGCCGGAGCCGCGCGCATGCTCATTCTAGGGCCGCGGCCGGTCTGCGCCAATAGACGCCCAGGCCGCAGCGGCCGGCAGTGTTGTGCGCCTGCGCAGACAGGCTGACTCCGGAAGCTGACGGTCGGTTTTATTACCGATTGCTCTGTGAACTCGGCTCTCGCAATATTTCCATTTTCTAGATAAGGACTCCAAAAGCCCAGAAGGAGTGCTGCCCCAGAGATTCCCCAGCTATTAATAGTGGTCTGGGACTTAGGCCTGGATTACTGACACTTCCAAGCATGGGACAACCCCTAGGTGTTCTCTGTCGTAGAATTCTCACGACGGGATCGTCCTCGCGTTAAAGGGCTGAAACTGCACTCTACCCTTGCCCAGATAGAGTCTGACAGAAGCAGAAAACTGCAAAGGCTCCCGACAGAAATGACGAGACACGGAGTTTTAGGAACAAAGAGCAGTTTATTCTGCCCGCGTCTCTACAGGGCACTAGTGTCTTTCTGAGAAAGAACAAAGCCCTATTTCTATTTTTTATAGTTTCTAACCTACGGGGCAATTTTTCATTGGAATCAGTACGAAGCGAGATTATAGAAACAAGGACATGATTAAGGGGCGGTTTTTGGTTTGGGTTTTGGTACCAGGACTCGAACTCGGCCTCACAATTGCCAGGCAGGTGCTGTGCTGCTGAGCTCTATATCCCTGGCCCAAAATGGATCAAAAGGCAAGAAGTTTACAGGAAGACATGCATCATTGATATTACCTCACTGCTCTTCCCTTACAGAGCCTGGGCCACTTTCCCCAGGAGCTTAAAGGCAGTTAACCCAGAGTTGTCCAGTTTCGCCCCAAGAGATGGTCTTCTCTCTTAGGACCGCGTCTCTGCACCTCCTTCCCTCCCCCTTCAGATCTTGTCTGCACTGGCCTCCACCCTGCCAAAGACCCTGCAGCCCCTCTCTGAAGCCTTTCTCTGACAGTCACACATTCGAAGCTTGTTTTGCGTGTTTGTCCGTCTTCCACTCTGGTGCCTGCCATCGCTTCCCCAATACATTAAACTCATTCTCACTCCAGGGTTTTTACACTCCTCTCTCCTCTTCTGGGAACATACCCCCTGCAGGTATTTCTGTCTCTTCATTCAGTCCTAGTTCGTATCCCTACCTCAGAGGTTTTCTCTGGCCACCTTACTGAAAATACACACACAGGTCCTGTTCCTTACAGGGCTTTCATTTTTTGATATGTGTAAGTTACATGAGCATAGACACCTTGTCCACTTGTTTGCTGCAGTGCATGTAATACCACAAATTATAGGCACTTGCTCAATACTTGATAAGTGACTAGCCTTATTAAACAAATATCAAAAGTAGGTGGAGGAACTGAGAGGTGAAGAATTAGATGGAAGTGATTGAAGTTACAGTGTAATGGCAGGGAGGAAGTCCCAGAGCAGTCCAGGAAATGAGTGTAAAAGTTCCAAGGTCTGTTGCACATACTTGAGCAAGAGTATTTCATTAGATGTGTTGAGAAGTCTAAAAATGGAGGACACTCCCATGTGGCGAGATGTCTTGGGGGGCTTCTGCATATACAGAAGTGCATTCTTCAAATTAAACTTCATTTGTACCAAATTTCAGCTGCACCCAACTTTAGCCTCTTTGGCAGGCAAGCCCTTTACTTCCTTTTCAAAATCTAGAGCCCCTCTACACATAAGGCCCCCCAAATGTCCTGCTATCAATGAGCTACCATGTAGTATTCTGATCCGATATGTTCTGATTGTCCATCAACCAGAGTTATTAATTGGACTTCTAGCCAGGCATGGTGCATTATGGGTGTATACTCATAATCTTAGCTACTTGGAAGGCTGAGGTAGGACCTAAAGCTCAAGTCCTGCCTAAGCAACTTAGTTGAGACCTTGTCTACAAATAAAAAGGGCTGAGGATACAACTTAGCACTCTCTGGATTCAGTGCCCAGTACAGTGTGCACATATGCACACATGAACATACAGTTGGGCTTCTGCTGATGTTGTCAAACTTGGGCTGGACACAGAGCAGCTAGAAATTTAACTGATAGACTAACCTTAACATTTAGCTGTTTGTAAGACTTGAGAACTGGTACTTGAAATACCAGTAAGATTTGGAGTCAGTTTGATTTTAGAAAGATACTACATCTCAGCTAAGCTGGTTTCCTCATCTATCAAGTGGATATTAAACTAATAATGATTTAAAAGTAGAGAAATTGGCTGTGGTGACACACACCCCAGCACTCAGGAGGCTGAAGCAGGAATACTGATTCAAGTTCAGGACCAGCCTGGGTTACATAGTGAGTTCAAGGCCAGTAGGAACTATATAGCAAATCTGTCTCAAAAAAAGTAAAGAGCAAGTAGGGCATGGTGGCATAGGCCTGTAATCGCACTCTCCTTTCTTAGCATGCTAGTTAAAATATTTGATATTTTCCTGAATGAGTCTCCAAATGAGAAATGAATTTTAAAAAGACAACAACAACAACAACCCCTTTTTCTTTTTCTTTGTTACTCAACTTTCTCTTAGAATTCTATTTCTGGCATTTCATGTGGATACAAGTTTAAGAGACAACACACTATAGCATTTAATTGCTTGCTAGAGGAGAAAATTTGAGAATTTTAAGAGGAAGTAACTAGGTGTGCCGGTACATGCCTGTGATCCCAGTACTTAGGAGGCTAAGAGGTAAAAATATCCCTGGAAGTTTGAGTACAACCTAAACTAAATTTCGGGACCCGTCTCAAAAAAACTTCCATTTTTTTTTTTTTTTTTTTTTTTTTCGGA
>NW_004524607.1:16258454-16261389 GCF_000260255.1 Octodon degus | reverse complement strand
ATTTGAGAATTTTAAGAGGAAGTAACTAGGTGTGCCGGTACATGCCTGTGATCCCAGTACTTAGGAGGCTAAGAGGTAAAAATATCCCTGGAAGTTTGAGTACAAACTAATGCAAATTTCGGGACCCGTCTCAAAATAACTTCCATTTTTTTTTTTTTTTTTTTTTTTTTCGGAACAGGGGGTTGGACTCAAGCCCTTGCGCTTACCAGGTAAGCACTTATTCTACTGAGCCATTTCCCCAGCCCCCCAAAAAATAATTAACAAAATTAGAAGTGTATAGTTCTAATCAGTGCCATTATATTCTGCTATTCCCATGGAACATTATCCCATTGATTGTATTAGACTTATTTTAAAACTATTTTCCCAACATGTGGGTATCATGCATTAAGCATATTCAATCCCTTAGAAAGTTGTTAGCAAAATATTTTAGAATACTTTAAAAATTATTTCCAAAATAAACCGAGATCAAAGCTCTTGAGAACGTAAGTGACCCATTGTAATTTTTTTTTATTTGTTTATTTAGTGACCTGCTCAGCCCACCCTGGGCTTATCCTACTGAGCCATCTCCCTGGCCCCTATGTAACTGTTTTTTAAATGATAAAAGTGTTTAATATATAGAGGTGCCTGACACCTAAGGACCCACCATATAGATTTGACAATGGATAACAACCTATCATATTTGCTTCACATGAATTTTTTTTAATTTTATTTTTTTTTTATTTTTCAACAAATAATACACTGCATATATTCTTCTTAGTGGTTAATTGCTGTACTTCACATGAATTTTGAAAAAATGAGAGCTCTTCGATAACCTTTTCTTGCTCTTTTAGGTTAACATCACTATTTGCAAATTACAGTAAATAATTACCAGACTTTTTTGGCATTTCATATTTACTTTGAGAAAATGATCATTAATCTCCCATCTTTATAGATTCACACTCTATTTTTCCATTTAGTATTTTCTTTGATCTGAGTAAATCTCTATGTCCTAGATAAAATTAATAGCCTTGATTTAGAATTTGCCTTTGTTGCTTATATTGGATAGGCGGGAGACCTCACAGCAATGCTCCTGCCTCAGCCTCCAAAGTGTGCCACCACAGGAGCTCTTGTTCAGAGATTTGGATAGATGTTTTGCTAAGCATTTTTTAAAGTGCCGAGATCCTTCAGTACATACCAGGGGCCAGGGAGATGGCTCAGTAGAATGAGTGCTTCTTTGGCAAGCACAAGAGCCTGAGTTCAATCCCCAGTTCCACCAAAAATTTTAAAAAAGGACATACCAGTTTCCTTATTACAGACTCATTATTGTTACAGCAACTTTATTACATGAATAAAGTTTTGTGGGTTTTTTTGGTTTTTTTTTTTTTTGAGACAGGTGTCAGTATGTTGTCAAGGCTGACCTCAAACTCACAATCCTGCCTCAGCCTCTTGAGTGTTGAAACCACAGGAGTGTGCTACAATGTCTGGCAGTAAATGTGTTTGTATTTTCATTTTACTTTGGGTAGTATAGTCAAATGTAGTACAGTGTCTAAACACACCTTTTAAGTATTCTAGGTGAAAGCAAGACAGATTTGAAGTGTTATTTATTTATTTGGTACAGGGTCTCACTACACAGCTCAGACTCATAGTGATCCTTCTGTTTTCAGCCTCCCCAGTGCTGGAATTACATGCCTGGACTCAGTCGCTGGCTCAGAATGCCCTGGGGGCAGGGCCGGCACAGCATGTGGGACGGGGAACAAAACCCTATCCCTGTGCTTGCCAAACCAGGCGCTTAGTCCTCTGAGCTATCTCGCCGGCCCTGAAGTGTTATATTTTAGTAAAGAATTATTTTTGTGTCATTGTATAAAAGGATAACCACTAAATTATGCTGCAACTTGTTTTTTTAAATTTCAGATTAAAAAGCAGGAGCTATTTTATGGACGCGAAACACATACAGGACCTATGTAGGACTCCACATTACAAGGGTTGAGGGAGCTCTGATTCCATGAAATTCTACATCTGGCCACTAGAGGGAGAAAGCACATAGAAAAAACCCAAGAGGGGCAGGAACCCAATCACCATTCACTCATTAGACCTCAGAGGAGAGGCTTCTCCTTGTACTAATTTACTGCCCGCTTTTCAGGTAGCTGTCCAGAACACACAAGTGCTCACACACACCGCATGGAAAAGTGGGTGTTAGTGGTGACTTGTGTGTGCGAAGCTCTGGGTTGTGAGCTTCAGTAACAGGAGCTCACTTAAGTTTCAAAAACACTTGCAGATGGTGTTTCTTTATATCACTGAGGGTCACGAAGTATGTATCACATCCAAGGCCAGGCAGCACCTAAGACTCAACACAAGTCCGAGCCCAAAGCTTGAACACGTTTAAGGTCCCTATCATACAGCACTCTGATTTTTATCAAAACTTTGTGTCTACTCCTATAGACCAATGAGACAATAGAAAACTTGACTCACACAAACTGAGTCAGACAGAAATAGATCAGTGTCTGTAAAGGCCAGCAGCTTTCAGCTTTCACGATTATCACAGGGCAGATTTGTGGATATATATCCATATATATCTCTATCTATATGGTTGATAGGTTCTGGCCCTAGTATAAATTGCTAAATCATCATGGTGGTCATGTAATATGGCAGAAGCCCTTAAAACAAAAGCCCAACTTTCCAAGACAACCTCACTTCTTCTCCAGCTCAGCCCACAGTGCAGTTTCCTTTCACCCTTCCCACTGCCTCAGGGAAGACTCCTAAACAGCTCCCTCAGGTATATCTAAACATCCCTTCAAACTCCACCCCTGACAAGACTGTAAGCTCCTCAGCCTCCCTTTGTTCCAAAGGAGAGAATTATCCCTCATGTCCTCAAAGATAATAAAAGCCCCTTTCCCTTTTCCCTTCTGCTTGTTTCTCTGCTGTGCCAGGTGCCTGAAAAAAACCAAAAAACTATATA
>NW_004524607.1:16245203-16258164 GCF_000260255.1 Octodon degus | reverse complement strand
CACACACACACACACACACAAATAAATAAAAATTTTTAAAAAACCTGATTAATAGAACACTTTCAATAATACATTGCATATTGTTGTCTTCATAGTGGTTATTCATAGTACAAGATGCAGACATAATATCCTGTCCAAATACTATTAGTACAAATCTTTTTTCTCACTGAATTAAGAAAAGTAGCTGTATATATATCTTATTTTGTATATACACATACAAAATGGTCCTTCATTTGTATACCCTTTTTTTGTTTAGTTTTGTAAGATGGGTATTCCATTGCCTTTTAAATATTGTAGGTGTGTGAATTCAGCAAAATAATCCAATATAGTTCAGTAGTCCATAATAGTAGTGGGTTATCTGTAGGAATTATACTTTTTTTTTTTTTTTGCGGAACTGGGGATTGAACTCAGGCCCTTGCGCTTGTCAGGCCAAGCACTTATTCTACTGGTCCATCTCCCTGGCCCTCCAGTCCTTTATTTGTATCTTGAGACAGGATATCACTAAATTGATAAGAGACCTAGGCTGTGCTTAAATTTAATGATCTCCTGTATCAGCCTCCCAGAGTGCTGAGATTACAGGCATGTACCATCACACCCAGCTTTAACCATTAGTAATTGTAGAAATTCACATACAGATTGGGGATATATACTAGAATAGCACTTGCCTAACATGCTAAGGACCCTATGTTCAACACCCAGAAACACAGACACACACACACAAACATAAAAACACCTTAATGAAAATATTAATTACCTGATAACCTTTATTAAGTGAAAGTAACCATGAAACAGTGCTTCATAAGGTGTGTCACAAAAGGCAAGGCCTTTGTTTCCTATGTGTGAGGACACTGCCCTGTCCCAACTCCAAGTCAGGCATCCTCCTTAGCAAAAAGCCATCCTGGCTGACCACAAAAAAATTGATTAACCTCTTAGCCAATTTTATTCTTTCTTGACTAGAATGACTACAGAAGGCTCTGACATGCTAAGGTTCTAGATCCTTATTCTGTGCATTGTGCTCTGCAGTGAGGGACTACCTGATTTACATGAGGAAAGACAGGTTGAGTCTGGCTCCCACCCCACCCCCAGGCCAGGCAGCAAGCAGCCTGCTTGACTTTTCAGCTTGCCTTCCTGGGACTGATTTCCCCACCCTTCCTTCAAACTCCCTCACCTGTCCAAGGAAGATGAAAACAAGTCAAAGAAACTCAACCATGCCTACTATGCTGGAATGAAAAGTACTGGGATACACAAAGCAAAAACATGAAGCACGCACGAGGAGAAAAACAAAATGGGGGAAATGAGAGGTTAAATTATGTAGTTGTACTGCCACTTTTAAGAGTTAAGACCCACACTCAACAGAAATGTAGCTCATCCAGCTCCCCTGTTCCACAAAATATTTTAATGCAGGAAACAGAAATAGTACATCCTCCTTGTAATACGTACAAACAGTTTAAACACTTTCATGGTTGTGGTCAATCACATAAAAACAAAGTCATATACTTTTGCATAAATCAAAAAATGGAGCAAATCAATATAATGGCAAAATGAGGACAAAAAGCTCTAGTATTTCCATAAAACAGACAAAATTTTACTGATAAATAGACTTTAAATGTCTGTAGCCCTATAGAGCTTTTGTTCCTAAATGAAAAACAAAAATCATCCCAACATAATGTTTAAAAGTCTTAATTCATAAAAAACCCCAATTTATTCCATTTAATAAAATGTTTATTTAGGATGGTAACACAAGGTAAGTCATACAAGAGGTCAATAAAAAAAGAGAATGTAAGAAATCATAAATGATGCTACCAATTAAAAAAACTGTAAATCACCTTACCACCCAAAAGTGATGGAGAAACCGTGTGAATCTAAGCATGAACGTAGTTGTAGTTCATCTTTTGGAATTGCAAGTGAAAGTCACAGATGACTATTTGTGCTCCATTCCTCAGAAGAGTGGTCTTCTATCCAAAATAATTTTTACAGTCCCTCCCACTAAACACTAACATGGCAAGCAGCCCGAAACTCCTGCTCAGGAGTCCTTCGGCATCCTTGGAACAAGCTCAAACTGATACTTCTCAGCAGAGGAAGAGGACAGGCACCTTCAGTGACTTAGCTGACACCTCATCTACACTCAGAACCTTAAAATTTTGGTATTGAAAAACCATATGATTTACAAGTCATCTTCACTAACCTTTACTGTAGTGTTGTGATGTCCAAGGCAGGATTTCCATGGCAGGTGGGAATTTGGACAGACATAAAAATTGAACATAGTGTCTCAGGTATCAAACAAATATAACTCATATTTTGGCAAAAAATAAATATCATGGAATGCAAGTTTGATAGATATCAGAATATATAATCTACCAACTGTCAAGGAGTACAATTTCATTGCAGACACAAAGAATCAACAATTTCAAAGAAATTTCAAAATAAGTTTGCACTTACTCCTCACAAAATTGTCACTTCTGGAACTATCCCAATTAAGCTACTTACTGAATTTATTAATACAGCATTAAGTTTCTTTGTGTAAAAAAATCTTTGTACATAGTAATAAAAAAAGATAAGGCAAGATGCATTAAACAGAAACCTTGTGGTTCTTTTCCTCTGTGTTCTTACAGAGCCACTGCTGACGATCTGCAACAAAAGAGTTAAGTTTCTGATTTTCCCATCAAGCATCTCATGCCTTTGCTGTGGTAAGAATTCTGTCCAAGCACCCTGAAGGACAGAGGCTGCTGATGGTCTTTGGCACTTACGCGGGCAAACTGAGCTTCTTTCCCTTGAGTACTGGAAAAAGAAAAGAAACAAAAAATTACTAATGTTGACAAGCTTACTGCTTTTTTCTATTCTCAGAACTCTGGCATATACATATTCATACCTAGTAAAGTATGAATAAATTGTTGCATTTAAAAATGCAACCCTGATACTAGATGTGGTGATGCACTCCTGTGATCCCAGCACTGGCTAAGCAGGTGAGGCAGGTAGATCACAGTTTTCAGTCTAGTCTGGACAACTTAGTGAGACCCTGACTCAAAGAAGAAAGGGGGGGGAGAGTGCTGACAATATAGCTCAGTGTTGATATGGTTCAATCCCCAGTGTCACCACTAAAAAAAAAAAAAAATTATTGAAAACATCATCAGATTCATAAAACCCTGTTATAATTTCTCCCTATATATTAAATATGACTCATGGAGCAGCATCTTGGATATTTAAAAAACATATTAAGATATATATGTTCTTTTACCAAGCAAGCCCAGCATTAGGAATATAACTGCATACCACATATTCTTATTCTGGGCTCGCTAGTTAGGCTTCATACTTCTGAATTCTCTTTACCTAAACACATGAATTTGTATGGAATATATCTGGATTTTTTTTTCTTAGCAAGGACTAGTTTTCTCATGGGATATTTGTAAAGCCCACATGTCATATATTTATACAAATGTAAATACACACACACACACACACACACACACACACAGGTTGTTGATTTCACTGAATTTTTTTTTTTTTTTTTTTTTTGTATTTAGTACAGGGTCTTACTACACAGATCAGACTCAGTGATTTTCCTATTTTCAGCCTCCCAAGCACTGGGATTACAAGTGCACGTCAACACGCCCAGTCTCAATCACCATCTCAGCGCACCCTAGGGGTGGGGCGAGAACAGCATGCAGTGCATCAAACCCTGGTCTCCACGCCTACCTAAGCAGGTGTTTCAATCCGCTGAGCTATCTGGCTGGCCCAGCACTGAATTTCTTTGGTTTTGAGACAGGGTCTTGTTACCTTATCCAGGCTGGTCTTAAACTAGTTATCTGCTTTAGGGGCTGGTGAGATGGCTCAGTGGTCTAAAGCACCTACTTAGAACAAGTTTAGCAAAGCACAGGGACCGCGGTTCAATCTCCCAGCACCACATGCCAGCCAGCCCCGCCCCCTGGTGGGCTGAGCTGGACACACACACACACACACACAAATAAATAAATACATTTAAAAAAAAAAAATTATCTGCTTTAGCCTCCTGAGTGCTAGGATCAGCTGGTAAGACATGGATTTTTTTTTTTTTTTTCCCTTTGGTTCTGGGAATCAAACCCAGGACCTCATGCTTGTCAGGTAGATGCTGTGTCAGTGAGCTGCATCCCCAGCCCCAGCATTAGATTTTAACAGCAGAAATTTAGTAACACCTACAAACTGGGGCTGGGCAGAGAAACAGTAGTGTGGATGATACATAATGGAGGACTTACTGGCTTTTTAAAATTTTATTTCTCAGTACTGTAGTTCATTTGGAATAGGGTCTTGCTACACAGCTTGGACTCGTAGTGATTCTCCTGTCTCAGCCTCCCCAGCACTGAAATTACAGGTATGTGCAACCAAGGGATGGAACTATGGGATCTTGCCTTTGCCAGGTAGGCCCTTAGACTGCCGAGCTATCTCTCCAGCCCACCCAGCCCTTTTTTTATCTTTTATTTTGAACCGTGTGTTGCTAAATTGCCTAGGCTGGGATTAAACTTGCATGCTTCTACTTCAGCTCCCCATAGTGCTGAGATTATAGGACTGTGCCACAATGTTCAGCTAATTTCTATTTACTGATATGAAAAACAATATGGGAAACAAAACAGATTATAGAAAATTAATGTAGTTTAAATCATGACTTGTACTCATACAGAGATATCTGGCATTATGTTTACTGACACATTAACAGTGGATCTCAGATAACTAAAATAATTAAATCTAACTGAAACCTATACAATGAACTATGTCATTTTAGGAAAAGACGTGTTTATGTGAAAAAAAAAAAAAAAAAGACTGAAAGTTCTGATATGGAATTTGGGGAGTGGGTTGTACCAGAAATTGAACTCAGGATCTTGTGCTTGCCAGGCAGGTACTGCACTGCTGAGCTAGATCCCCAGCCCCAATATGGAATTTTATTTTATAACCATAAAGTTATTTTTCTGAAGCTAGTTCTGCTGTGGAACCATGTCAAATCAGCAGAGTGTTGGGCACAGGAGGAGCTGAGTGAGCAAGATCCTCACAAAGCCCACGACTATAGGAACCAGGCAGGCCGGCCCTGATGTACCTTTTGTAATGTACAAGTAGAAGAAGTCACAGTATAGGATGGTCTGGACCACACCAGCCACCACAGCAATGAGGTCGAAGAAGCCCTCGAAGTAAAAGCGCCAGATCCAGTTGACAAGGTACAAAGCACGGTAGAGACCCAGGAAGAATAGGTAGTGGGTGGTGATGGTCTCAGCCTCGCCAGTCTTGCTGATCATGAAGAGCTGTGGAAGGATGGCTACTGACTCAAGGTAGATGGAGAAGGTCCATAAAATCTGGAAAAGAAATGGCAAGCTCCCATCAGGATCCAGTGCCCACAGGGAGTTTCAGAAATACACTTACTGCCCTCAGAACACCTTACAGGTATGGAAGTATTTTCATTACCTCATCTTTTTTTTTCCTGCATGATTTTTTTCCTTTCTTTCCTTCCCTCTTTCCATTATTGACAACTGAACCGAAGGAGTAATGAGCTACATCTCCAGCCCTTTTAGTCAATTTATTTTTTGAGGTATTGGGGATTGCATTGAGCTACATTCCCAGTCATTCTTCATTTTGAGACATTGTCTCAATGTCTTGCTACATTGCCAGGCTGGGTTCAAACTAGCCGGACATGGTTGTATACACCTCCTGAGGCAGGAGGATCATAGCAAGTTTGAGGTCAGCCTGAACTACATAGCAAGACCTGTCTCAAAATAACTAAAAAACACACTTGTCATCTTTCTGCCTCAGCCTCCTTTGTAGCTGGGATTATAGGTATACATTTAACCTGTCCACTATAAATTTTCTGTGACTTCCTAATGTGATGTTCCTTCAGGATAAGCTTATCCCACTATAGTCCTGAACCAACCCTGTTTTTGTTTTTTAAATGTATTTCGTATAGGCCTCACTACACACCTCAGACTCACAGTGATCTTCCTGTTTTCAGCCTCCCCAGCACTGGGATTACAGGCATGCACAACTACGCCAGGACCTGGGTGTGGCCTGTGGTGCTGGGACTCGAATCTCCATCCCTGTGCTTGCCTAAGCAGGCGCTTAGTCTGCTATCTTGCTAGTCCTCAACCCTTCTTTCTGCCAGAATTAACATCACTAACCTCCACACTTGGAATTTTGATTTTTTCCCAGGCTAGTGACATGCACAATATCCCTGTGATGCTGAGTACAGAAGTAAGCTCTCAGAGCCCAGTTGGCCAGGCCATGCTGAGGGAAACAAACAATATACTAAAGCTGGTGTATTTTATAGCTGAAGTGCATCAGACACTATTTTAACTTACTATAGTTTCAACTTACAGTGAGTTTATCAGGATGTAACTCCATCACATAAGTCAAGAAGGATCTGCATTTTTTTCTTATTCTTTAGGCTTTTTGATGTGGTTAAAACAAAGGGGTCAGAAGTCAGAGCTGTAATCATGCAAACGCTACCCAGCTTAGCACTTTATTCAAGCTGCAGATTGACTTGTAAATAGCCCAGACACTCCTCGAAGACAAGAAACAATAGTGCAGTAACTTAACAACCCCCCATGCAAAGCACCACCTCTTCACCAGGGATAAAAGGCTGCTTAGGAACAGGTCATGGTACAGTGCCAGAGAGACTATATATAAAGCACTGTTCCAAAGGATGAGAAATATAGAGGTGCTGCTTAGAAGACGTGGACAGTATTCAAGTGCGACACCAGTATGCTGAAAGGAAGCAAAAGCTGACCAGTGTAGGGAAGGAGACAACAGGCAGGACTCTGGGTTTGGTATCAAAGATGTTCAGATAATGAAATACTATTTTAATGCTGTATTCTCAAGGAACATCAGGAATAATCTTGTCAGCAGACACCCAAATACTTGGGTGCTTTCTGTGATTTATTTACATCAAATAGTGCATATTCCACCAGAAGTTTGCCAAACTGGGAAACAGAAACAAACAAACAAACAAATCCCACAAAAATCTGCATTATCTGCAAACAGGTCTCTTCTAGGGAAGCAGACATAACCACTAAATAGCCTCTTTACTAACCTCAAGAGGAGAGAAATCGTGATTGACTAGAAATGAGAGGCCTCCCACAGGAACCACCAGAAACTCCACTCTGAAGGTATCATGATTTCCATCATAGGTTGCCTTAAACTTCATGTAGATCAGATACACTGTGGCATAGGAGCAGGCAATGTAGATAAGCTGAAAATAAAAGTACCAGGTTGTCAATATGTTGCGATTGTTCCAACTCTGCTTTCTATCACCTATGTATACACTTTTCTCTTTTTTTTTTCTTTTTTTTTTTTTTTTGCTCCTCGAATGCCTTCAGGGCACTTTTGGCCAGGGGGAGAGGTGTGAGGTTCGAACTCCAGCAACCTGAGGCTGACAGCTTTGTGGAAGCAGCCACTTAAAGGCCTGAGCTAGGGCCAGGCCCCCCCCTTTTTTTTAAATTTAAGCAAAAGTCACTTTTGGTGGGTATATGGTTCTATGTCATGTAACCACCATAATGAGGACACAGAATAGTTCCATTACACCCAAAATTCACCATACTACCTCTATATAGTCAAGCCTCCCTCAGCCTTCACCTCTGGTCATCACTGGTATACTCTGCACCCAGGTGTGCTCCTTCTACAATATCACATAAATGAAGTATGTTACCTTTGCCCCTTTTAGTCAGGGACAAGAAATTACATATGTATTAACAGTTGTTCATTTTTATTGCAGTACACTAGTTTGTTTACTCATACACCAGTTAAGAGACTGGAGAATTGTTTCCAGTTTGGGGGAATGGTAGATAAAGCTGTTCATAAATATTTCTACACCCTTTTGTTTTTTTTGTTTTTTTATGTGAGTGTGTGTGGCCAGCTCAGCCCACCAGGGGGCAGGGCTGGCTGGCATGTGGTGCTGGGGGATTGAACCATGGTCCCTGTGATTTGCTAAGCTCATTCTAAGTAGGTGCTTTAGACCACTGAGCCATCTCACCAGCCCCCTCTACACCCTTTTGAATGAATTTAAGTTGTCATTTCTCTTGAATCTACACCTAGGAATGAGTTTACACAGTCAGATGTTAAGTTTAACTTTGTAGGGAACTGCCAAAAAAACCCACAAAAATGTATTTTTAATCTCATCTTAAACTATTATATGCCAGCTTAAGAAAAAATGCAAAGTTTAATGTAGTTCAAACCCAACAGACCCCTTCTAGCATGATGTTATTTCTTAGGTAGCATTTTTGTAAAGATAAGATCAACAATGTAATTCATGTTAAACTTTGTCATGAATGTTTTTACTTAAATTGTGTTATTTTGACAATGAATATTCAAACTATTACAAAATTTTATCTCATAACCAAAGTAAAACCTACAGTTAGCAAGCAACTTTCGTGTACACAGCAGTACAGCTGCTCAAGGGTTTATAATTAAGGTATGTATTCTTTCATTTTCAATAGGTCGGCCTGGGCTTGGTAGCACAGCCCTGTAAACCCAACACTTGAGAGACTAAGGCAGGAGAATCACTGGGAATTCAAACAGAGTATGGGCTACATAGAAAGTTCAAGGCCAGCCTGAACTACATGATATGACTTTGTCTCAAAAAAATCAAAGTAGGGCTGGGGAGATAGCTTGGTGGTCTAAGTGCCTGCCTGATAAGCGCAAGGACCCAGGTTTGGTCCCTGGTACTCCATACTGAGCCGGCCCTGATTGTACTGTGCCAGCCACTGAAACTGGGAATGGTGGGGCACACCTGTAATCCCAGTGTTAGAGAGGCTAAGATAAGAGGATCACTACAAGTCTGAGCTGTGTAGTAAGACCCTGTACCAAATGAACAAAAAAGCAAAATAAAAAGCCAAAGAAAACAAAAGTGAACATGATTTTATTACCTGACCTCAGAAAAGTCTAAGATTCTGAAATTACATCAATTGTCATATTACAGAAATTTAGTCCCAGGGCCTGGGGAGATGGCTCAGTAGAGTAAGTGCTTGAGTGGCAAGCACAGGGTCCTGAGTTTAATCGCCAGTACCGAAAAAAAAAAAAAAAAAAAAAAAAAATTTATTCCCAAGAATCACATAGCAGGTTTTAATTATGAAGAGACAACTGGGATAGGGACCACACAGCCTGGTACTACTTCACCTTAGGAAATACAACCTAACAGATGTAATTAGGAAAAACACTTGGGCAAACAACTTAAATGGAAAGTGAGAGCAATCATCAAACCCTTATATGCTTTAAAAAAAAACCCTCCAAGACACTAACCAGTACTTGGTATGTCATTGTGCAGTTACATTTGCAAATAAAGTCAAAATGGTACTAAAATTGTTGGCTATAATTACACACATGAATAATACTGAAGTACACATATATGTACCTCAGCATATATGTACCTCTGGAACCAAATGAGGCTCACATCATCTGGACGGGCTTCTTAGGCCCAGCCTACAGCTAGCGAGATTCAGTCCAAGGCCTTAGCACCAGCTGGATTAAGACAGCTGTTTGTCTCCCCAGAGTGCTTGGCAGTTAAAGCAAAAAAGATGTGACCAGATACAACTTGGCTGTTAACTCTGCTAACCTTCATGACATAATGCTTAAAAACTATCCAAACAAGCAAGCAAAGAGTCCTCCAAGATCTGGCATTCCTCACAGGACAGGAGCAGGGGAATTCTGGCTCACACATCATGAATGCCTAGAGTTTAACTTGCCCAGACAGCAGGCATTGCACCTAGCCATTTTAACACAGCTAATTATTTCCTGATTACTAGGTCCCATCGCTAAGTATTGAAGAATAGAATGATTACAGGTAACTCAAGTTTGTTTTTGAGTAAAGATCACAGACTGAAATATTGCTTTGTCTATTTTAATCTGTGCTTATGATGTTTTTCAATATATGTGGGTATGTGTGGAGGTGATAGCTATTTAAATGCTACACCAATAGGCTTTAGTTTAAATATTACTTTGTTATTCTGGTACCAAATAAATAAATACTAATTTATTAAATGTTACTTCCTGGGCCAAGGCTGTAGTTCAGAGGCACAGTGCCTGCCTAGCAAGCACAAGGTCCTGAATTTGATTCTTGGTAGCAAAACCAAATTACTTTCCATAACTAAGTATGTAGGCCTGGCACCAGGTTCTCAGAATTTATACAGTGAAGAAATCAGACTCCTACTGTATACCTCAAGACTCTACTTTCTCCCCACAGCATCCATCACAACTTGCAGTCCTTTATGTAGGGCTGTGATGATCTGCTTCCTCCCCACAATCAGACTGTGAGACTTTGCTCATTTTCTGCCACATGTTCAGTTCCCAGCTCTGGAGATGCTCACAGCAGGAGTTCAACAGCTACAGGAAAGAACAGAAGCTCACCTAGCCCAACGGGTCCCCACATGTGAAGCATGCACCCCTGGTGGTGTATAAAAGGTAGCTACTACATAAAAATTTTTGTACTCTAATAATTAGGCATTTGCTTTAATGTAAGGAGAAAGACAGCAAAGGTGTCATGGATGTCAATGCTTAGGACAAGTTAAAATATATTATCAAGTAAATTATCACACAGATGTTATTTAAGAGCTGGGAATGGAGCTCAACAGCACAGCACCTGCTTGGCAAGTGCAGGGCCCTAAGTTTGATTTCTGGTATCAGAGAGAGAGACAGAGAGAGACAGAGAGATAGAGAGATGGAGAGAGGAGAGAGGAGAGAGAGAGAGAGACAGAGAGAAGACAGAGAGGAGAGGAGAGAGGAGGGGGGACAGAGAGAGATTATTTAAGCACAGCAAAAACAGTAATAATGGCATACATGACAGAAGTTGAAGAAAAACGAAGTGAAAAAAAGAAAAAAGAAGCCCACATAATAGTGGCTCACACAGCAACAAAATGACAAATGAGCCAGGGGTCCTGGCTCTAATTCCTCATTATGTACTGACTTGTTGGATTCTCCGGGAAATGTGTAATTTTCCACTTCTTTGAAATCTAGTAGCCATTTTTCTTTCCTTATAGGGCTATCAAAAGCTTTAATAGATTTAAATTTAAAATCTCTTAAGTTTAGAGTACTTTAAATACTGTTTGAAACAGAAAAAGTGGCCTATGATACCTATTATACAATTATACATACAAAGAGATCTAAAAGTTTTAAGGCAGCATAGTTAGATGTAATTCTTAGAAATTTTCAATAAAAAAACACACAGCTGACCTAAGTTTCCACAGGTCTGTGCACCATAGGTAAATTATATTCTACTGGAAGCCATACCATACCTTCATAGATGTATTATATAATGAAATAAATGAAGTAAAAAGATCCAGGTAACGAGTTGTGAAGACCAGTGCAAAAAGAAGCTGGCTTTTCCCAGAAATACCTAAAGAAACAAAAGCAAAATGTTAGAACCGTCTTGGAGTGCCCAGTGTGATGGGACACACCACTAATCACAGCATGTGGGACGATAAAGCAGAAGGGGAGAATCACTGTGGGTTTGAGGCCAGCCTAGGCTACCTTCCTGTCTCAGAAAAAGAAAGGTAGGGGAGAGGGAGGAGGGGAGAGGGAGAAGGAGGGGAAAAGGAAGAAGGGAGGGAGGGAGGAAGGAAGGGAGGGAGGGAGGGAAGGAGGAAGGAAGGAAGGAAGGGAGGGAGGAAGGAAGGAAATAGTGCATATGGAAGGAACGAAGGAAGGAAGGAAGGAAGGAAGGAAGGAAGGAAGGAAGGAAGGAAATCGGTCTGTCAGTTGGTCCTGGGGAGCTTTCCAACTCCTAAAGTCATACTCTACAAGAAGTGTAGATGGGAAAAAGAGACATATGGAGTCAAAGACTGGGAACTACTACAAGTAAACAAGAGCAGTTTTAGAGTTTTCTTCCTTCAGCTTCATTACTAAATGTACATTTTGGGGAAGTTTCGCCAACTTTTGTCTATGGTGCATGACTCCAGGAAAACCATTTCCTTAAGCAACCACTAACACATCAGGATAACACCCTTTAACTGAACATTATTATTTGTGAACTATGTCACCTTGGCTAGGAATATATTTTTTTCAATACTTGTGTTATTTAGTGCTATAACTTGTCTTTACCTTCATATCTTTTCATTTTAAAACAAAACTTTAAAAATTTTTGAGAATAGAGTTGAAATTTACTCTGATTGGGGGATGAGGAATCAGGTAAGGTCACTGCTTCAGGTAAGCATCGGAGTAAAAACCACCCTTCCCTGGAATCATGGCATGGCCTCTCCAGGTGACCTCTTTGGTGAGAACAGTATTTTGAGATATATTAAGAATTTTTCAAACTCCAGCTCTGAGATTTATCACACAACCAACTTCCTATTTGTAGTAACATGTTGCTGGATGGCACAGCAATACAAGGGCAGGAAACTACAATTTACAGCCAATCTGCAAAAGCAGCTGTTAGGCCTTGAAACACCTCCAACCACTAATTCAAATTCACACTCAGCTGGGGGAGACTAGGTGGTCAGAGGTTAATCAGAGAGTGCTCAGAGCTTCAGTGCTTTTGTGACAAAAGTGTGAACTGATGTTAGAAACTGAATGAATTCTTTATGGAAGCTGAGAGCTGACAAGATACCAGAACCTACCTAGTCTCATCTACAATGCAAACTTCAAGCAATTTCTTTCTCACCCCCTCCCTCTCCCCCTCTTTTTCTCCCCCTTTCCCTATTTTTTTGAAATAGGGTCTATGTAGATCTTGTCAACTTTCAGCTTACTAGGTAGCTTAGGGTCACCTTGAACCCACAGCCTTAACTGAGCTTTACAGAGTGCTGGATTACAGGTATGTAGTGTGCCACCATGCCCAGCCAATTACTTTGGTTTTCTTTTCTTTTCTTTTTGTATTTTAGGGAAGGGTCTACAGGGTGTTCAAAGTCTCACTACTAGATCCTACTCATAGTGATCTGCCTGTTCACAGCCTCCCAGGAGCTGGGATTACAGGCGAACACCGCCACACCCAGTCTCAACTGCCCTCTCAGGATGCTGGGGGGGGGGG
>NW_004524607.1:16228611-16244368 GCF_000260255.1 Octodon degus | reverse complement strand
CACAAAAAACAATGAAGCAGATGCTAAAAGCTGATGAGAGCCCAGACGAGGAAAGAAAGCAAGGGAGCAGATAGTTCACATACTTTTGATGCCCTGAGAAAAATTTCTAATTTGGGCAAATTTTGTCATGAAGGACAGTTTTGGAAGTCAGGCAGATTTTTGTCCTTATTTTCAGCATTCATATACAAAACAGCAAAGACCATCATATAATGCCCTGATCATCCCTCTTAGAAACCCTAGGTCTTCTCTGTGATAGGCTCTTGGCGCTATTGATGCATTCAGCAGTCACATAATCGGAACTCTCCATGCTGGCTGCTGCTCTAGCTCCTCGTACAGCCTTACAAAAATCTGGTCCCTGCGGCTCCCTCCTCCAAACCCCTACCTGACACAGAGATCTCTAAAGGCAGAGGTTGTCCTTATTCCACAGCCTGTGCTGGGCAATGGCTTGACACACAGCAGGGTCCAGAAAATAGTCACTGAATGAATGAACACAAGGACAAAAGAAAGTGGGGTTCACTTTATCTTCATGTCACAGAGCAAATTCTCAGTGTGGTATTTTGGGATAACACTGCTAAAGAATCTCCTGGTCCTATTGTGTGTGTGTGTGTGTGTGTGTGTGTGTGTGTGTGTGTGTGTCTATAAATAGACAGTTGTCTGGCTCTGCCTAATTTAATAGCAGCTAGAGGGTGAGAAAGCCCTGGGTTTACCACAGGACAGTGAGAAGAACAGGCAGGATGTCCCATAGTGTAGAATGATCAGCTGGGAATGGGAGGGTGCTTAGTTCCTTCACACTTCTCCCTGGCTTGGATCCAAATTAGCAAATAATGGCTTTTTCCTTAAAACAGCAAATATTCCTAGGGCTGGTCAAATAGTTCAGTGGATTAAAGTGCCTGCAAGTAGGCAGGGGTCAGGGGTTCAGTCCCAGGGCCTGCTGAGCCAGCCCCGCCCCTAGGGTGCGCTGAGACAGCAATTGAGACTGGGCGTGGTGGCATCTGCCTGTAATCCCAGCTCTTGGGAAGCTGTAAACAGATGGATCACTGAGTCCAATCTAGTAGTGAGACCCTGAACACCCTGTAGACCCTTCCCTAAAATACAAAAATAAATAAATAAATAAATAAAATATTCCTTCCTTCCCAGGAATGCAGGGATCTCAGCTGAAGGAAGGGCAGGGACAAGAATCACTTGGACTTGGTACAGAATCTCTCCTACTAAGCCAGAATGGCTACCTCCCTGTTTTTATTTTTCTGGGTTTGGTTCGGGGGAATGAATCCAGGCCTCATGCATGCTGGGCAAATGCTCTACCACTGAGCTACATCTCCATCAACTACCTTTCTCTTTTTAAACCAAAACACACTAAGGCTATCAGGTAACAAGCACTAACAGAATACTCACTGCAAACATTTCAAAAACTGATGTTCCAATACCAAAAGCACCAAATATCCATATTAAGGAGTATCACTTGCTACTAAGTGATATTAATATCACTTAATATCAGTATCACTTAATTTACTATGACATTAAGGAAATAATTTATTAAACTTAACATTGTCTTACTTCTTCCCATGGGGTAAGTGAAGTTTATAAAAATCCACAACTATGCATTTGAATACACAGGTTAAGTTGCATTTCTTACATTCCTACTGGTTCACAGAACAGGTTCCTCAACCAACCATGAGAGTTCAAGGATTTTCTCCCATAACAGCAGGGATACAATCAAGTACTACAGGCTCATGAGGCCACAAGCAAAGAGCACATGGCAGCAGTTGCTCCTACCCAGTCTCAGAACAGCTGGATCTCCTTCCCTAAATCCATGACTTTTCCCTGAAATCTACAGCTGGATGATTAAGAACTGCCCTATAATAAGGAGCTTCTCCCTACTGTAGAAAGTGACAGGAAAAATGAAGTTTTGGACACAGAGGATCGGGGTACAAAGTCAGTGAGGCACAGGGGGAGCTGGGACCCATTATATCTGCCCTTGCCCATTTTTTGCATCTTTCAAGTGGGACAAATTATACAAACTTTGATGAAAAGAGAAAAGATTCAAGTGCTTTATACTACACCAGCCAGTGTGAATGTCTGAGAAAGGACAGCTTACTATATACTGCTTTGTCATTTTTTTCACATTTCTTAAATCCATGCTTATTTATTTTTATGCTAATTATTTAAAAAAATTTAAGTGAGCTGAAAAATATGGAATGGAAAGTGAAAAGGCATTCCCAACAGCCCTTTCAAAAACTCCACTTTATGCATATCTTCCCAAGCCTTTTAAAAAAATATTTATTTATTTATTTGGTACAGGGTCTCAGTACACAGCTCAGACTTGTAGTGATTGTTCTGTCTCAGCCTATCCAGCTCTGGGATTACAGGCATGTACTACTTCCCAAGACTTTTTAGTTTTTCTTTTCCCCCAGTTCTGGGGATAGTACCCAGGGCCTTCATACAGAACTACATCCTTAGCCTTTTTTTATTTTAAGAGGGTCTTGCTAAGTCAGTAAGTTGCCCAGGCTAGGCTCAAACTCAAGATTCTCCTGCCTCAGCCTTCCAGAGTATACATTAAAATTATAGGTGTGTACCACTACACCCAGCTAAAGCCCCTTTACTAGTGCATGTGTTTGTGTGTGTAGCGCATACATTTAACCCTTTAAAGTGAGGCCAAACTTATGCTTTACAACTTACTTTGCAAACATAACACCTCAGACCCATCTTTCCCTGCTACTAACAGGCCCTAGCTGTGGCTCATTCTTTATAATGGCCACATAGCGTTCCATAGTGCAGACAAACCAAAATTTGTGCACCTATTTCATTAATGGATTTGGGTTACTTATAAATTTGATTGTAACGTCTGCATAAACATCTCTGTCTCTGTGTAGTGTTTTGTACAGTGATATTTTATATCCATATATGTTCATATGTGATAATTCTATAATTGATTCCCTAGAATTGTTGGGACAAGTCATGAACATTTTAAATTTTGATAAATATTGCCAAATTTATCCTAGAAAGGTTGTGTAAACTTTCATATCCATCAATATCAGATGGTAATGCCCTTTTCTCTATAGACACCTGCCTATATTGTGGATTATAAACCTCTTTTAAAAACTTTGTTCTGGGGCCAGGGAGATGGCTCAGTAGAATAAGCACCTGCCTGGTAAGCACAAGCACCTGAGTTCAATCCCTGTTTCTGAAAAAAAAAAAAACTTTGTCCTTTTCAGTGAGCAAATAAGGCTATGGTGGTGCCATTTTAATATATAAATACCAAACTTCTAGTAAAGCTGGATATTCTATCATGCTTAAATGGTCTTTTATTACTCTTCTGTAAAATGCCAACTTTGTACACTTTTCTGTCATGTTGTTTTCCTTTGTAGGAAGACTCCATTATGGAAATTAACCTGTCACATATGCTATAGATTAGTTCTCAGTTTATTACGTTTACTTGCAGAGGCCTTATATACTCCTTGGAGGTCAAAGGCAACATCACTGTGATCTTTCTTTCTGTGTTATACCCACAGAATTTATTTTCCACTTCTAGGTCTTGCTAAGTTGCCCAGGCTGTCCTTGATGTCCTGATCATCTTACCTCAAGCTCCTGAGTAGCTGGGATTACAGGCAAATTCTACCACCCCGGGCATAATTTTATCTTTTCATGTATGCCTTGCTATTTCAACTGATTTTTTTTTTTTCTCTTCAATGATGGGGATAAGGCCTATGGTCTTGCATATGCTAAATATACATTATATCACTGCAGCTTTCTTGAGAGCAGAAAACTTAATTATTCCCAGCTGCCGCTCTCAATTATATCTCTATGTTTTTGACACAGTGGATAGTGAATAAATGCCTGAGAACAAGAGTTACTCAAGAAACTGTCATAGGGGACGGGGAGATGGCTCAGTGGAATAAGTGCTTCCCTGGCAAGTGCAAGGGCCGGAGTTCAATCCCTGGTTGCGCCAAAAATAAATAAATAAATAAAGAGACTGGCATGAAAGTGGACAGAAGCAAGACAGCTGGGAACATGATGTGAAAGCATTTAGAAGCGCTCAGTATAACAAAGATGAAGTGTTTTCCATTTACTTCAAAGATACAAACTATCCAATTATGTGAAACACTGAGATAGTTTGCTCTTGTCATGTCTGTTACGTTGTTGAGTAGATTGAGTAGTGTACAGCCTGAATAACACCACCTAGAAGAGGAGACAGTCCAGGGGAACATGGAGGTCATGGATTCTAGAAGACTCCACTAGTCACTTAAACTCAGCAGATAGCACTTAAGCCTCCAGAAAAACTATACATAGGAAGCACTTCATCTACAAACCATAGCTTGTTGCCCCGGAGTTAACCATGCCAGGGCTTAAGAAAAAGAGTGACAACTTGAGCCTACTATGGATGATCAAGCTGCAATGGTAGTTCAGGAGACATTTACACTTCTTTTTTTGGTACCCCTCTGCAGTGATAATGGCAGATACACGCACAAGAGAATGAAGATTAAAATAAGATCAACACACAAGCTTCACTTTAAAACAGGTCCATAATGGTATCTGTTGTGGAATTAAGACTTTCAGGAAAATAATCTCCAGTTCCTCATTATTCTCCCTCATTCCTCACATTTAGGGAAAAAAAAGGACTATGGTTCTCAGGCTGCAAGCCTATTCAACACAGGTACTAAAATCTTGAAATGAACCTCAATACTAGCATTTTCAAGATGAGACACACAACCTGGATGTACATGTCTCCTATTCCAGTTATTTGAGAAACTCTTATCAAGTTCTTACTCTTTCAAAAGCCTCTAAACAACTTTTATAATTTAGAATGGAAACACAGTACAGCTGGTCAAATTTATCATTTAATTCTGAATAAATGATCTTGATGATTTTTATTTTTTTACAAGCCAGGAAAAATCCTGTACCAGAATGAAAATCATCCTAATTTGAGAATGACAATAGTTTAAAAATCCCTAATGAATACTTGGGAAATACAAACTTAACTCACCTATTTATCTTCTTAGCATTTTAGTTGAAGTCTTTATATTTTCTTAGTGAGTCTCCAAATGGAAACAGTGAATATTTAAAAAAAACAAAAACCTTTCCTTTTTCCTTGTTATTCAAAGTTCCCTTAGGATTCTATTTTCTTCAATTATACTAGTTCTCCCAAACATGTTCTCACACTAAGATACAAGTCTAAAAGATAACACACTGTAACTCTTAATTACCTGCCAGGGGGGATATGGAGAAATTTTAAGAAAGAAAGACTTGAAAAGAAAACCTATAGATTTAAAAAGTAATACCTGATATAGGTGTGTAGGTTCATACCTGTAATCCCAGCACTGTGGGAGGTTGAAGGAGGATTGCAAATTGAAGTCACTAAGACTTGACCCCATCTCAAAATAAAAACCAAAAGGGCTAGTGATGCAGCTCAGTGTGAAGGCCCACCAGCACAATAAACAAACAAGTAATAAAAAAAAAAAAAAAAAAAAACAAAAAAGGTTATCTTTTTCCAAAAAAAAAAAAAAAAAAAAAAAAAAAAAACATATCTAAGTGGAAAAAAGACCTAACAATGGCACCAAACATTCAAGCTAAAATTAAGATAAAGCAGACATTTCTTTAAAATCTTTGTCAATTACAGATTTTAAATCTTGGCTCTATTACCACTTTGCTCACTCCCTGACAATCAATTCCTTCCTTCTCAGAATAGGGACAATAGCACCTACTTCATAAGATTATTTCAAGGACTGCACTTAGCTGACTATTTAAGACAGCAAGTGCTTAAATGTTAACTATTGGAATTGCTGCAATTAAGTGACTGTCAGGGGAAATCATACATTTAAGCCTCCCAGAACTCTCAAAAATTGAGAGATCACCTTCAAGTCTGACACACTGGTTTCAATACATGGACTTTGTAATCCATTTTGACTGCTCAAAGGTCTTTTTTGGTTTTGCTGACTTCCTGGATCTCAGCTATGTTCCAGGGAGACAGGTGAATGAGCCCTGCCAACAGCAGTCAAAGACAGGGGGTCACTTTAAATGTTATTTCTGTACATAAATCAACTAAATGGAATCTCTGCCACGGAAGTTCTTTAGGATTTTCATCTCTTGTTATCTCTGAAAATAAGTTTTTTTTTTTTTTTTTTTTTGAGAAAGGGTCTTAATATGTAGTCCAGGTTGGCCTTGAACTTTCCTGACCCTGCCTCAGCCTCTGGAGTGCGGAGAATACAGGCATACACCACATCTGACTAAAATTAAGTTCTTGAATTCATCTAGTTATTTCACTGTGGCCATAGCTTCAAAAATAAGATTTAAAAAGAGATCTTGGTTTTTTGTTTTTTGTTTTTTGTTTTCCGGAACCGGGGATTGAACTCAGGCCCTTGCGCTTGCCAGGGAAGCGCTTATTCCATTGAGCCATCTCCCCGGCCCCAAGAGATCTTGCTTTAAAAAATAATTTTAAAATTCGCAAATTCTTAAGTTTTTAGAGTTAAGAAAATGTAGAACTCCACAACTATTACCTGAAAAAGGTACGTTTCACTACCCCCAATAACGCTGACTGGAAATGTGCATGCCCTCATGGGGAGGGCCGGGGCCAACTCACTGGTGACGTGTAGGAGGCAACTGCATGAGTGCTCAGCGGTAGTCCCGCAGTTTTTCGAGAACCCGTTATTATAAGGCACTCACAGAATTCTCTTTGCAAAGCACCACGAACAGCGCTAAAAAATTAACTTAAAGACCTCCCACAGCCCCTCCCCGGATTCCTAGACCAGGCGGTTTGGGGGAAAAAAACTACATAATTCTAGGAACAGACCTGACACAACGTTCTACAGCTCAGCCCTTGAAAGGGTAGAGTGGGAATCCGAACGACCTCCTTTTCCACCCCGGGGCGTCCCACCCTCCCAGGTGGCCTGGTTGCCACGTCAGGCCCAGGCAGCCGCGGTCCTGCCCATCCTCCTCCCGCCAGTCTCATTGATTTGCGAGTCCCCCAACCGGATCTCGCCCCGGGAAGAGCACCAGGAAAGACTGGAGGGTGTGGGGAGAGCAGACACGCCTGCAGGACTCCAGCTCCCACCGCAAACTTTTCACACAGCCCCAGCCCCGCGCTGTGTCCGGCCAGCGCCCTGACGGGTCAAGTTCGCCGGCGGACCGAGGGCTGAGGGGGCCCGACGCTGCAACACCCCGGCGCTGCTCGGACGCCCAGCCGGACCCGGGCGCCCGCGCAGCCGCCTGAGGGGGGTGTGTCAGGCCCTCGCGGGCTTCGGGGCAGCAGGGTCCTCCGTATCCCAGCCTCTCGGGCCCGCGCCCGGCCGCTCACCGGCGCACGAGCGCGTCTTCCAGATCTTTAGCAGCAGGATGACGATGGCCGCCAGGTGGGACAGGTCCCCCGTCAGCCGGAAGATGTTCATGATGGAAGCGGAGGTCGGCGCGGCGGCCCCGGGCTGGGCAGCTCAGCAGGTAGCGGTGGCCCAAAGAAGAAGCGGCGAAGATGGCGAGAACGGCGCGACGTGGCCGAGGGACGTGGCCGAACTGCCGTCGCGCGCGGGGCAGCCTGGGAGAGCGGGCCTCGGCCGGGCCACGCCCTCGACCACGCCCTTTAAAGGGGACGCGCCGAAACCCTGGTGTCCCGCGTGGTAACCGAGTGGCGCTTTCGGCTGAAGACCCAGAGTCCTCGCTCACTTCCTTCTGCCCAGCTTCCGGCTTCTCTCCCCCCACCCCCAACCCCGTGCCAGCGATTTCCTTTAGTTTTTGAAATGGCACTCCCTTTTGTGGATTTCCTTTTTCTTTTTTCCGGTCTTACTACCTGTCTTAAGAACGCCACAGGCTTATTGTATGAAGTGTAAGAAAAAAAATCCGTGGTCGCATCTCTCAAGATCGACCCTGTGGGGACCCTGGAAGATGGGGTTTATGTGGGGCGCCAAGACTTTACCAATCTGGGAGTTGTCTTTAAGAACAAGAATACCCTGCCGGGGGTGGTGGCTTGCGCTTGAAATCCCAGCACTCTGAAAGTGATGAAAGAGAATTCCAAATTGGAGCCCAGTCTGGGTAACTCAGCAATTTAGCCAGATCCTGTCTCAACATTAAAAATCATGATGATAATAAAAAAGGGTGTTGATAATGAAACTCAGTGCAAAGACTGGGTTCAAGTATTGGAATAAAATTTGAAAAAAAGCAGGGCTCTGGGAGTGCAGTGCCCTACACCCTGAGCTCTTGCCTAAGGCATACATGAGGGTAGGGAGGTGAACAATTCTGCAGAATGAGAAAATAGACCACAAGAAATCACAAACAGAACAAGCTAACAGACAGACCCTGATACATAATTATAATTCGCAGGTCTGGTGCAAAAGAAAACTCAGAATCACTATTTCAAAAAAGAGGAGCCTTGTGCAGCAGCTGAGGCCTATAATCTCAGCTACTGTGGATTCTGAGGCAGGAGGATCACACGCTGAAGGTCACCCTGAGCGACATAGCTAGACTATGTCTCAAAAAGAACTTTTAAAAAAAGTCCATGCTGGGCTGAGGAGATGGTTCAGTAGAATAAACACTTGCCTGGCAAGAGCAAGGGCCTGAGTAAAAAAAAGTTCATGCCTAGCATGCCAACCCATGGGCCTGGGCCCTGGTACCAAAAATAAATAAATAAATAAATAAATAAATAAATAAATAGGGAAAAGGATGTTAAATGTTTTAAAAGGTAAAGCTTTTTCCTTTTGCAATCATTCTGTGTGTGTGTGTGTGTGTGTGTTTTAATATATTTGGTACAGGGTCTCACTGAACAGCTCAGACTCATAGTGATCCTCTTGTTTTCAGCCTCCCCAGCACGGGGATTACAGGCATGCGCCACCATACCTGGTCTGGGTGGTGGGCTCAGCATGCCTGGGGGTAGAGCCGGTGTGGCATGTGGTGTTGAGGACCTGACACTGCACTTGACTAGCAGGCACTTAGTCTGCTGAGCTATCTCACAGACCCTTGTTGTGTTTCTCACTTGGTATTTAAGAAGTTAAATTTTTAGCACTTGGCAGGCTAAGGCAGGAGGATCAGTGTGAGTTCAAGGCCAGCCCGAACTACAGAGTGTCTCAAAAAACAACCAAAACAAAATTAAAATTGTAAGTTGTAATCATGCATTTTACTACTTATATTGGGTGATATCAATTCTGAATGTAAATATAACAGCCTTTAACTCAGATGAAGGAATCACTGGTAGCAGCTTAGTCAGAGGCCACTATGTGGACAGAAGACACACTCCTGGGTTCTTGTTACTCATTGTAAGCATGATTTGTGTTTTCATCTAAGCTAGACAGAAACTTAAAAGTGGTTTTAGCTGAAAATCATGAATCTTCAGTTGGGCCTACAAATACCTCATAGGTAACTAAAAGTAAAATAGATTTGTAAAACTCTAGGTCAAATCCTCCTGAGCGCTGCCTATGGGCACACCAGTCATTTAGTTAATATCAGTGTTACGGTTTGTGTACAGGTTTCCCTCCAAAGCCTCGTGTAGTCATGGGGTGGCTTTTGGAGTTTGTGATTAATTATTGTGGGTGTGGATACAGCACCTGTCCTGGGGCAGGCAATTTGTAGTACAGTGTAAGGAGGGGAGAGAGGCTAGCTAGCTCTCTGAGCTGCTGCCCTCCCCTTTGCTCTCTGCTCTTTGCTGCCACCATGAAAGGCTGCTCTCTGCCATGTGCTACTCTGCCTTGGAGCCAGCAGAGTATGGACTGAAACCTCCAGGAACTGTGAGCTAAATAATAAACCTTTCTTTCCTTCATTTTCAGTGTCGGGTATTTGTCTCAGCAATGAGAAAACAGTAACTGAGACAGTCAGTCTAAAAGTTGGCAAAACAAGGTCTATGAGCCCTAAATTTACCTAGCTTATCTCATAATCCTTCAAGACTAAGGACACCACAGTAGGAGACTTACAACCACATCCAGCTAGTCCTAGAAGTCTTCCTAGCCCTAAAAATAAAGTCACCTGGATTCTAGCAGAGCCTTGAAAGACAGGTTGAGGCTGTCCCATGCAAGAGCAATCACCCCACAGGAACCAAATGGCCCAGGGAGTTGTGAGGCATCATCCCACGCTCAGCTCCAAACTGGAACTTGAGAGATCAATTGAGCAGACCCCAATCAGCCACAACAGCCCATAATCTGGTCTTCATTCTTTTCCGAATGGACCGGTCTAATCTTCTTCATCACAGTGTACTTCTCCAGCACCTCCAGCTGGAGTCCTTCCCCCATCTTCCTTTGCTTTGCTTTTCTAAGGGATCAGCTTGGTCTTTATCAGCTCCTTAAGCTAAAGCCCCTTACTCTTTTCTCTTACTTCTCAATTAAATTCATACTGTTGTTTTAGTTTTTAATTTCCATTATCACTAAAGTAAAGTACACAGTAGCTGGTGACTGAAGCACACAATTCATGCTTCCTATCTTGTCTGCAGAGTGCCTAGAGCCGGCTGGAAGGGATGGACACAAGGTGGCCCCAGGAAGGTTGGAATGAAGAAGAAGAGGCCTACTGGGCACAGAGCAGGCAAAGCAGGCACAATGTTGGGCATGGGGTATTAGATAGACCAGCACGGACACTCACACATGGAGTTTGCACTTGGGTCTGATGGCTTGATCTGGGCACCATCTGTCCCTATGCAACCTTAATCCCTGGCAGAGGGCAACCTTCAAGAATATTGCAGCCCACCTGCCAGGTACTAGGATCAGGGTAAACATTCCCTGGCATAACCTGTGGTGGATAGCAAATACCGTGTCCACCAGAGAGGATGCACAGAATCTGATTGGACTCTATCCATGTACGTGCATGGTGAGGTCCCTAAGAGGAAGGGTAGTTTTGGTCACAAGGGCAAACAGAGCTACATCCCCAGACCGCCAAAAAAGATTTTTTTGATAGTTTGGAAACATTTATTTCAGCTTCCCAATTTGTTATTTGTAATATGGAAATATTTTGAGACCATAGTCACAATTGGGAAATCCCAAAGAAACAGTTATGTTTCTTTCATATAGGTGATATAAAATTTTAAAGCATTTCTAGTTTTCCTGGGCAGGGACTATGTGCAATACTTTTTGAATTGGTGACACCAATTATCCAGCTTTGTGTGTGTGTGTGTGTGTGTGTGTGTGTGTGTGTGTGTGTGTATTTGGTGCAAGGTCTCACTATGCAGCTCAAACTTTTAGTGATCCTCCTATTTTCAGCCTCCAGTGCTGTGATTACAAGCATGTGTCCCCATGCCCAGACTTGGTGGAGGGCTCAGTGGGGCCAGAGGCAGGGACGGCACAGTGCAGCATTAGTTAGCCAGTTTTTTGGGTTTTTTTTTTTTTTTTTTTTTTTTGGCATTCCTTATATTTTGTGGTTTTGAAATATATCCCAAATTTACTTTGACACTTCTCTTAAGAACGGGAGCTTAATTCCTTTCCTCTTAAATATGTTCTGGTCTAAGTAACAAACAATGTGGTAGGGCTGGGAGTGTGGCTCAGTAGTAGAGCCCGTACGTTATGTTGTACAAGGGCCTGTGTTCACTCCCTAGCACCAAGAAAATATGTGGTAGAGCTACCAGTTGGTCATTGCTGAGGCTAGGTCATAAAAAGTACTGTGGTCTCTTCTCCCCTTTTCTCCTTCCCTCTCATTGCTCCCTCTGGTGGAAGCTAGCTGCCTGATTATGAGGATGGAGCTCTACGCACAGGTCCATGGCATCCTGTGAGTAGTCAATAAGGGGCCTACAGCTACCAGCCACAGCGTGAGCCATCCTGAAAGCCAGCATCAGCTCCCATCAGGTCTTTAGATCCCTTAGATGAGAGCAATCTTGGTTGAAATCTTTGCTAACTATTGGAGAAATAGCATTAAAGACAAAAACAATCTCCTGTTTCCATGTTATAAAAATAAACAAAATATCCTGCTGACCCAGTAAAACCTGTGCTCAAAATTCAGGAAAGAATGGAATAAGCATCAAACCAACTGTAATAACCATCACAGGAAATCACCAACGATCGGCTAAAAATAACTTTAAAAAAAAAGAAAGAAAAAAAGAAACACCACTATTTCATATAACTGGGGGCTTGCGGGTTAGTTCAGTTGTTTTGTTTAAGTGTCTGCTGAGGCAAACCCAGTCAGGCACAGGGGACCCTGCTTTGATCCCCAGCTCCCCATGCCTTACCAGACCCCCCCTCCCCCGTAAGGCAGCCTGGACCAGCCCCCCCCCCCAAAAAAAATCATTCATCTAGCTAAGCATATATAATCCATTATATGCATGTGAATTGTCTTTATCCAAAAAATTTCAAACTCCCCCCACCTCTCTGTCTCTGTCTCTGTCTCTGTCTCTGTCTCTGTCTCTGTCTCTGTCTCTGTGTGTATTCTGGGACTCAAAGCCACACATGCTAACAAGATGTAGCTTTACCTCTGAGCTACATCTCCAGTTCCCATACTGTTTTAACGAGCAGGATATTATACCTGGGAGCCAGACACCTCACTCAATTCTCAAAGCCAGGGAGACAGGCAGACAGGCACTATCCTCTTGGCTGGTGTTCACATTTCGAAGAGACGGCTCTGAAGACCCCAAGAAAGACATTCCTGGGGTGTAAAACTGCTAAAACTTTTATTTAGCTTTGAAAACAACAGCCTTGAAAAAGACAGAGGAAAGATTTGTGATTATGCTTTTAAAAAAAAAAAAAAAGAAAAGAAAAAAGAAAAAAGAAAATGCCAGAAGTGTCTATTTGAAGGAGGGAGTCTTTTTCTTTTGGTATCAGGAAAGGCTTATGTTATTTTAGAGTTTTATTTATTCAACTTCATGAGATTTCCTAAGCTAGAGGAACTCAGCTAAGATGCTCCCTAATTCTGGCCTCTGAAAACTCTGAGATAATGATAATGATAATATAATGATATGTTTGTGGCTTTAAGATACTTTAAACTCTAGATTGATTTATTATTCAGCCACAGATAACTAAAACAGAGATGGCACCTAAAACACCCAACTTTATCCAATAATATGCTGGGCATTTGAATTGTACTCAAGTTTGTATCTTCCAAAACATTCAGGGAAGTTTTGGTTATTCTATTTTACTGGATTTCCATAAAAAACAAAATAGATCATGCACTGTAGTGCAGATCATAATTCCAAAAGACATAGGTGCAAACCCTGTAATTTGGAATGTTGCAATTCCTTTTCTAAAACAGGCGTGGCAGTACACTCCCATAATCCCAGCACTCGGAAGGCGCAGGCAGGAGGATCGTTGTGAGTTCAAGAGCAGCCTGGTTTACAAAGTGAGCTCAAGGACAGCCTAAACTGCACAGTGAGATTCTGTCTCAAAAAGATGACAAAAAAAAGAAAGAAAAGAAAAAAAGAAAGAGAGAAGTTGCTTTTAAAAATTATTAGTCCTTATTTCAAACTTTATTTGGAGAATTCTTAATTGGCTGCAAAGAATGAAATGCATATAACCAAAAACTGAAAAGAGATGCAGTATCCAAAGGGGTTGGCCTTAAAATATTACAGGTCTAGATTTATCAGATTCATAAACAAAAACAATTTTAAAAAGCAGTTATAATATAAAATAGCATCCCCTAGTAACTTCTTCCAAATTTTACCTTCTTCGGAAGCTGACTCAACTTAGTGGGCTCATTCTTAGAAGCCTCATCAAAATCCTCCACAAGATCTGGCACTTTATCATCCTCCTCCTCTTCTCCAGGAGCAAGTGGTCCTTTTCCATCCACACATTGGGCAGAGCTCCAGCCAGTCTCCCTGAAGGAGGCAGACTGTCTGTACCAGGTGGGTTCTGGGTAGAATTTCTGTCAGCTGTTTCACCACAGCACGGCCTGTCATGATGAAAGCATTTGCTGCTAGAAATGCTTGACTTTTTGGGTTAAAGGGAACAACTCTTCCTTGGATTACGAACATATTCACCTCTTCAATACTGGAGATTTTGTTTAGCCCTAACTTCTTTAATGAGAACTGAAGGTTTTTTTTTGTTTAATCATGTGTTACAACTGCTCTTTGAGCTACCATCTTTCTGCAAGCAGTTCCTTTCCCTCCAATGGACCCTGGTGCCTGCAGTTTGGCCAGTTTGGCTTGGTTCATGATAGTTTCTTTCATCTTGTCAGGGAGAATATGGGGCAGCACTGGGGATGAGGGCTGGGGCTCAGGGAGTCTCGAGCAGACCAGCTGAGATTAGCCCCCTGACACATACAGCTGCAAGATGGCTGCTAGAGGAATGTTGAAATTCTAAAGCTTTAAAATTTCTGAAGTCTAAAATTTCTAAAATCAAAATCCTGAAAAACACAATCTCAAAAAATTAAATCTCAAATTTGGAAATGCTGAAAATCAAAATCCCAAAAACTCAATTCTCTGCAATACAAAAACTATACAAGAGGAACAGAAGCTGGGTGTGGCAGAACAAGCTGATAATCCTAGCACTTGGGAGGCCGAGGCAAGAGGATCACTGCTACTTCAAAGCCCAGCCTGGCCTACATAGTTTGTACAAGGCCAACCTGAATTACATAGCAACACCTTGTCTCAGAAAATGAAAAGAGAGAGAGCCGAAGCATGGGTACAGGATTAATATATTTTTGGTTATAGAGGATACTTTTCAAATTTTTCAATCATATACTCTTTCTGCCCTTTCTCATGTAGCAACTTGCTTGCCTTCCAAAAAATATCTTTTAAACTGGGCATGGTAGTGTTTATAATCCCAGCACCCTGGAAAGCTAAAACAGAAAGGTCACAAGTTCAAGCACAGCCTTGGTAATTTAGCTAGTTAGGCAAGATTTTGTCTCAAAATTTAAAGAGAAAAAGAGGGTGCTGGGGATATAGTTTACTGATGTAGAGCTTCCTTCAGGATTATAAAGCACACTAGATGGTGAACTTTCCAGGCATGGTGGCACATTCCTGTAATCCTAGTTCTCAGAAAGCTGAGGCAGGAGGGTCATTGCAAGTTCAAGACCAGCCTGGGCTACAAAGTGAGCTCAAGGCCAGCCTGAACTGCATAGAAAAACCCTGTGGCAAAACTAAACAACAGGTGAACTCTTCCTGGATAATAGATGGTGCTTCCAAAATAGGCCTCCATGCTTTTTATTTAAACAAGTATATCTTGTGTCCCTATTGGATCCAAAAATTCTAGAAATTAGCCACTTGCTTATGAATTAATGTTGGAAAAGACAAAACATTTTATTAACACTTATTTCAAGATTTGGTGGTGTTTGCAGAAGAAAAATTGGTTTCAGTCAAATCCCCAAACTGTAATGGTAGATTTGGAATTAGTTTCCATTAGGTTTTGAAATGTGAATTTCAGGGCTGGAGAGATGGCTCAGTGGGATAAGTGTTTCCCTGGCAAGCGCAAGGGCCTGAGTTCAATCCCTGGTTCTGCCAAAAAAAAAAAAAAAAAAAAAAAAAAAGTGAATTTCAAGATGTAATCAATAAGGTTTGTTTACTTGCTTTCTTTTCTTTCTTTTTTTCTTTTCTTTCTTTCTTTTTTGTGTGTGGCTGGCTCAGCCCACCCTGGGGTGGGGCTGGCCTGGCATGTGGTGCTAGAGATTGAACCTTGGTCCCTGTGCTTTGCCTAAGCAGGCACTTCAGACTGCTGAGCTATCTTGCTGGCCCATCCAATAAGGTTTTCATTGCCCCCCTATTCAGCACAGTACAACTGGGGGGAAATTCAAAGGAGTGGGTTGGCCATGCATAGGACAAAATGACAACTTAAGTTTAAAACATTGCCATTAGCCATAGTAGTGCCAGCTATTTGGGACCTGGGAGAGTGGTTCACTGGGAAAGCTGTGTATTCAATCTCCAGTACTAAAGGAAAAAAAAAAA
>NW_004524607.1:16117863-16227442 GCF_000260255.1 Octodon degus | reverse complement strand
AGAGACAGAGAGAGACAGAGACAGAGAGAGACAGAGAGACAGAGAGACAGAGAGACAGAGACAGAGAGAGAATTCGTGAGATCCTGTCTCATAGTTTGATCTATAGAACATCAAAACTGTCTGTATTCATTTCAATCTGCCATGTAATGTGGGGATATAAAATGATATCTTTTTTCTCTTTTCATTTCATTTTGTGAAATAGGCTGCTGCTAAAGTGTAAGCCTCTGAATTTCTATGAGGTTTTACCTAAGATTACTTCACATATGTTGAACATATACTATCTTCAGAAGGACTGAGCACTATTTTTTGCATGTATTTATACATACACATTTCTGGAATAATATTCAATTATTTGAAAAGAATATTCTGGGGTGTCCTTCATCAACCAGAATCAAATTGGTGATTGCTGAAAGACTCATGACAAATTGAGATTAATTTTCTTGGGAATCAGAGTAAAAGGCTGGGAGCAGATACACAGAAATGGCAAGGCAAGGACAGATGAAATGGCACCAGCCTCAGTCTTGTCAGTCACCCTGGAATCTGATTTCCCTACCTCTCAAGTCTAATTAGCAAGGTCTCATGTCTTCTAACCCAGACAACAGCCACAGCAAGGCTGAAATTTCTAGGTATTTACTTAAAATTGAATCAGAAGGGATTCTGATTGGCTCAGCTTAGGTCAGGGACCTCTTCAGTGTTAAAGCTGGGCTAGATGAGCTGGGGCACTTTGTTCTAAAAGATAGAGTCTCCATATGTAGTTCAGGCTGTCCTTGAATTCACTATGGAGCCTAGGTTGGCCCCAAATTCATAGTGATCTTCCTTCCTCAGCTTCCCAGTTGCTGGGATTACAGGCATCACCATATCCGGCAGGGAGGGAGGCACATTTTTGGAAACAACTGCTGATAGTCTGTGTGGACTGGGAGGCATGATATTGTTTTGTTATCACCCTTCATATGTTTATAGTTCTTGTTAGGTCTCTGTAGAGTTTAAGTTCGCAACCCTGTTTTAAGAGCTTTGGGTATAGCTGAGTGTGTAATCCCAGCACTCTGAGAGGCTGAGGCAGGAAGATCACAAGTTCAAGTAAAATTTAAAAGGGCTGAGGACATAGTTCAGTGCAAACCCCCTGAGTTCACTCCCCAGTACTGGGCTGGATATTTCAACTACACATTTCCAAAGTATTTTGTAGCTTGCTTGTTATTTTCTTGAGTGACTTGGTAGCCTTGTATCTTGACGCTAATTTGGATTGACCTAATTGGCAATTATCGAGCTCTTGCTGTATGCAGTACCCAGAATGGGAATGAAGGCCAACGGGAATGAAGCTGACAGGGTTATCAGAGGGGAAATACCAGGTGGCTGAGCCCTGGGTGTGTGTGAATTTGCCAAGGGAGGGTAAACAGTGCCCAAGTGTAAAGGTCAGGAAAGATAAGGCCAACAAACTCCCTGTGGCTTCCTATCGTTGGCCACAGAAAAGTAGAGGATAGAGACAATGGCTGCAAAAGTTTTGGCTGGGTTAGTGGGAGGGCAGTAGCCAGTAGAGCCTAGTACTGTTTTGAGGGTGTGGAGGCAAGGCTGAAAGAGCCGGTGAATGTGGTCCTGACAACTGAGAGACACGTGAATGGTACAGAGAGAGAAGTTGCTCTGCATTGGAGGAGGGAAGGAAGGGCCTGAATGCCATGGGACAGACAGATGCGTAGAAACTTGCAGAAGTTGAGGAGGGGGGTCCTGCCTGGTAGACTACTTTCTCCATGAAGCAGCAGGTTATTCAGAGTCTTTGAGGCCTCACTAGGACCAGGACAATTATCTCCTTGGTTCCTGGTCAGGGAGTTCGTGGGAGTGAACTGTGCCCTCCTCTCCTCAGTTCAGATGTTGAAAACTAACCCTCTCTACTCCAGACTGTGAGAGTATTTGGAGACAGGGTCTTCAAAGAGGTAAAGAAGGAGCCTGGGCATGGTGACATGCACCTGTAATCTCAGCACTCTTAGAGGCTGAGGTAGGTGAGCTGCAAAATGAACCCCAGTCTGAGCAATTTAATGATTTATTGAGCTCCTGTCCCAAAAATTAAAAATTAATGGCTTGAGATGTTACTTTATGTGAAAGACCTAGGTTCAGCCCCAAGTACTGTTAAAAAATATATAATGTTAAATGAGGTCTAATGGGTGGGGCCCTAATCCTACCCATGTGACTGGCAGGCATCCTTACCAGAAGAGGAAGAGAATTGAGAAGGTGGGAAGAAGATGAACCTCTTCAAGTCTGGAGAAACTCGACCTGCTAATGTATCCTATTACGGTGGACTAGTAGGCTAATACAAGGAGGAGCAGGAGGAGGTAAAGGAAGAGGGAAGAGCTTCAGGTCCATATGACCAGCTTCTACAGCTTTTAGAATGCATATCTCTATCTATCTATCTATCTATCTATCTATCTATCTATCTATTTATCGTTGTTAGTAAAGCAATTTCCACTCAGTGGACAGGCTATAGATTTATACAAGCTTGAGTTTTAGATCCAGAAAGTCACATATCCTTCCTGAGTGGGCTTTTGGGAAAGGAAAATGAAATGACACAGGTAAACATGTTGAGCATACTGCTCAGAAGACATCAACTGATATCACTATTTGGAAAGGAGCCACATGACCAAGCTTTATTATTCAGTAGTATCACTGAGATATAAATAAGCTTCTGGGAGAGGGAGATGAGAGAGAAAATGAAAAGAAAATCAAGATGTGTTATGGCAAAACACATCTATGTCTAAGATGTTTTATATTCAGATAGATAGATTAAGCTCAACTGCCTATGTTATAGGGCAATAATATCATTAAGCTTCTCTTCTGGAGAGTTAACAACTTAAGTTTGCAGACCAAAAAATTAGAGAAAAAGAAAGGCTGCAAAGACAGCCAACATTTTGGCTCTAGCCATTCAAGGTCAGTGAGGACTCAGGACAGAAGAAAACCTGTACTGTAACATCCTGTAACTCACTGGTGTCCCAAATTTTCTGATCAAGGAGATTATGGGGCCACAGAGGAAAGTGATTGATAATGCATAATGTGCTTAAGGAGAGTCACATGGAGAGAAAACATTCTCTCAGGCTTTCACAGAGAGCAATTGATCAAGCAATGGTCGTGACTCATCCACAGGGCTGACACTGAGGAAGGATCTACAAACTGCGGTACAAGGCTTCAGGGTACATCCTGAGGGGATTTGACTGACATTGTCATACATAAAAGTTACATTTCTTGTTATATAGGTCTTGCTTTATCTTGGTCTTGACCATCCAGCAGAAAAGTATAAAAACAAGGTATAAAAAGTAAAGCTATATTGATATGCTGAGCTGTAAAAGGCTCAAGTCAATAATCTCTGACACTGTCAGTCCTACAGATAACCCACTACTATTATGGACTACTGAACTATATTGGATTATTTTGCTGAATTCACACACCTACAATATTTAAATGACAATGGAATTCCCATATATTAGTTAGGATAGGGGCTGGGGAGATGGCTCAGTAGAATAAGCACTTCCCTGGCAAGCGCAAAGGCCTGAGTTCAATCCCCGGTTCCACAAAAAAAAAAAAAAAAAAGTTAGGATAGATATACAGCTACTTTCTTTTAATTCACTGAGAAGGAAGATTTGAACTAATAGTGTTTGGACAGGATATCATGTCTGCATCTTGTACTATGAATAACTACTACGAAGACAACAATATGCAGTGTATTAATTATTGTAACTGTCTTACTAAACTGTTTTGAAACCATTCATTGCTATTTGTTTCTCAATAAAATTAATAGAAAAGCAAAAAAAAGATGTGTTATGTACACGCACCAAGTCCCTACAATGAATGCAATCATTATGTACTAATGATCTATTAGTACATACATGTACTAGTAGAAATAAAGGATACCTTTAAAAAAAGGTAAATTCCAGGTAGCCCCAAGGGTCTGCATTCACACTTATCATTTGGTGAAGAATCAGAGGAAGGGGAGACAAACTGGTTCACAAATAAGACTGCACTGATCTGGGGTAGAACTACCCTAGCAAGCAGAAAACTAAATGTAGAGATGCTAACCTGTAAGATTTTGGCACCCAGCACTGAGCCTGGCACACATCAGAGGTACTGGTGTGCTGGGTGTGGTAGCACACATCATAATGTGACCCCAGCATGCTGGCAGGCTGAGACAGGAGGATCCCAAGTTTAAGTTGAGCCCAAGCAATTTAGGAAGCCCCTTTCTCAAAATAAAACATAAAAAGGTGTTGGAGGTATAATTCAATGTAAAGGCGCTGGGTTCAATCCCCAGTACTATTAAAAACATATACTGGTGACAGGGGCTGGGGGTTTGATCCCTGGGCCGCAGTGCCAGCCCTACCCCTGGGGTGCGCTGAGTTGGTGATTGAGACTAGGCATGGTGGCACATGCCCGTAAGCCCTGCACTTGGGAGGCTGTAAGCAGGAGAATCACTACAAGTCCCATCTAGTAGTGAGACCCTGAACACCTTGTAGATCCTTCCCTAAAATACAGAAAAAAAAAAACAAACCACCATACACTGGTGAATGCAGGTATGAATAAAAAGAGATCCATGAGCATCCTCAAGGCTGAACATTTATGAGCTTTGGTTGATGGATGTGTTAACCAACCCACTTAGGGCTATGAATGACAGAAACCAAAACAGCCTAAACCAGGAAATTAAAATCAAATTTTAAAATTTTAAATGAAGGCCAACTAGATAGCTCAGCAGACTAAGCATCTGCTTAGGCAAGCACAGGGGCCAGGGTTCTATCCCTTGTACCACATGCCACGCTGGCCCCATCCTCGGGTGTGATGAGCTGGTAACTGAGTCCAGAAGTCAACTTCAGGTCTGACTGCATCCAGGGACAGAGTTGTACATGGTGATCTTTTCTCTGTTCTTGACTTCACAGGAGACAGCTCCTTCCAGGTTTCCTCCAGCTACATGGAGCAATTCCAGGAGATGGAGCTTCTCTTTTCCAACAGTCCTGACTTGTGTCTTAGATGAACTCTGAACTGGCCAGCCAGACACAAGATCATCTGTATCCGGCCAGCACAGCTCCAGGGGCTGAGAGTAGGGGAGGGATACTCTTCCAAAAGAAAAATGGAATTTTTCTCCAAAGGATGGGACAGATTGCTAGGCAGGCAGAGCCCATTGCAATGTCTCAGGAAAGGAGTCAGATAACACACAGGTGACTAGGCGAGGGAAAGGTGCTACCTGGAGGACACATGGGTAACCTGTGTGGTGCTGGGTCCAGGTAGGACCAGGGCTTAAGGGTCTAGGATCTGTACCTGAGTGCCTGGCCAAGGAGATATATATAATCACATGCAAAAATGGCCTTGATTCTTTACACATCACTGAATCCACACCATGTTCAATGTGATTTTTGTAGTATCTCTTATTAAGAATGGTATCTCCACTGTAGGGGTCTCAGGTCAACAATTTCTGACATTGCCAGTGAAGCGGAAGACCCAATACTGTTATGGACTACTGGACTCTTTTAGAATACTTTGCTGAGTTAACACACCTATAATATTCAAATAATGGAACTAAAAAAAAAGGGCATACAGATGAATGTCCATTTTGTATTTGTGTATTAAAATGGCTAGAATAGATATATAGTTACATTCTCTTAATGAATAGAGGGATTTGTTCTAATGGTGTTTGTAAATAGGATATCAAGTCCTCACCTTGCACAGAAATTAACCACTAGGAAGAATGTATGCAATGTGTTAAAAATTGAAACTGTCCTACCAATTTGGTTTGAAACTGTCTCGTTGCTATTTGTTTCTCAATAAAATTGTGGGGAAAAAAACCCAAAAACAGAGGTTATCCACAAAAGATGAGCTTTTCTGGGTACTCTTTTTTTTTTTTTCAAAGTTTTATTGATAAACAGATAGCAATGAGACAGTTTCAAATGTAATCGGAAGTACAGTTTCAACAAATAACACACTGCATATATTCTTCTCAGTGGTTAATTGCTGTACAAGAAGTGGACTTGTGATCCTATTTACAAACACCATTAGAACAAATCATTCTATTCATTAAGAGAATGCCACTATATCTATCCTAACCACTTTGAATACACAGATACAAAATGGACATTCATCGGTATACCCCATTTTTTCTAAGTTCCATTATTGAATATTATAGGTGTGTAAACTCAGCAAAATATTCTAAAAGAGTCCAGTAGCCCATTATAGCATTGGGTCTTCTGTTTAACTGGCAATGTCAGAAATTATTGACCTGAGTCCCCCACAGCTCAACATAACAGCATGGCTTTATTTCCTATATTTCGTCTTCATACTTTTCTACTGGATGGTTAAGACCAAGGTAAAGCAGGACCTATGCAACAAGAGTTGTAGCTTTTTGGTCTGAGAAGGTCTCTGGGTACTCTTAAAAGGAAGAAAGGAGTGCACAATCCCCACTAAGCACACAAAATTAAATTTGTTGTGACATTTTATATTTAAGTTTCTATAAAGAGGTCTGGATCCCATCAGAGGCCCCTAGGGGGAAAAAATCTGGGTGTCTTTGGGTCTTTCTCTCTCTCTCTTTTTTTTTTTTTTTTCCGGAACCAGGTATTGAACTCAGGCCCTTACGCTTGCCACGGAAGCATTTATTCCACTGAGCCATCTCCGCGGCCCCTGGGTCTTTCTCATTTGAGAGAAAGAGAATTTGACTTTTTAGACTCATAAAATACTAAGAATCAAACTGTCAGTGCAAAATTTACAAAATGTTTCCTAGATATAAACCAATTAGCATCTGTCTTAAAAAGAAAAGAAAAGAAAAGAAAAGAAAAGAAAAGAAAAGAAAAGAATGGTGTCTCCTTCCCTTTTCTTAGGACCTGAGGTGCTTCAGTTACTGGTGTTGACCAGAGAATGTGATGAAAGAGATGGTGAGAGTCCAGAGTCTAAGCTCAAGGGATCTTCAGTGGTATTGCTTGCATACTTTCTTGGACCCTGGCTATCCTAACAGGATGAGAGAGTGCATAGGGCTGTTCCAACTTACTTAACCAAGGCTCCAAATATGTGAGAGAGCCCCACACCATCAACACAGCTGCTTAACAGACCACAATGACTGCAGCTCAAATTAGAGTTTCTTTGTTGACTGGGCAGGGTGGCACATGCCTGTAATCCCAGCACTCAGGAGGTTGAGGTAGGAGGATCACTGTGAGTTCAAGGCTAGCCTTGGCTACATAGTGAGTCCAAGGCTAGCCTGAACTTCAAAGTGAAACCCTGTCTCTAAAAACAAACAAACAAAAAGAACTGCCTGCTTGACTCGTAGATTTGTGATTCATTTTAAGTTTGGGATGGTTTGTTATACAGCCCTGCTGGAGGAAATAAATAACAGATACAAGGCAATTTAGGAGAAGCCTTAGAGAGTCAGACTGAGTTTCCTGGAGAGGCATGTTTCTAACTTTCAGAAAAATGCCATTGGGTTTAGTTGGGCCTGGTGATCATGCCTACTGAAGTCTATATTTTCTACAGATCTCCCACAGGAATTTTAATAGACCTAACATGTTTCTCACAGATGTGGGCAGTAGGAACTTGAGGAAACCATCCAACATGAGCTGCTGGGGAGACATACATTTTGATGTCCAGATTTCTTTTTGAAGTATTATTTTCATTTAGAGGTTTTTACATGGGGCTGTGAGTAGGGAACAAAGAAGTACACACGTGGAGTCAAAAAGGAAGACTGTGGAAGGTGAGAAAGAACCCAATGGGTTCAAAGTTCTGCCCAGGAGCCACACTAATCATTCAACTGGGATGGGAGAAAAAGAAATCCAAGAGAAAACAACTTGGAAAACAAGTTGCTTGTGCTCCCTGCTCATTTCTCCGCTTGTTCCCGGCATCCAGGGCACACTTTTCTCTGTCTCCAGACACACAGACAGTAGCCTCTGAGAGTCTGCTCATATCCTAGATTGTGTTGTCTGTCCTGCTCACACAACCTGTTCCAGCTAAGAAACCTGGCAACCAGCTCCCCTGCCCCCCGTGCCACCTAAGCATCTTGCTCCCTCTGCCATTCACTGCCTTAAGGATCTCCTTCCTGTGCTAAGCCTCCCCTGATCCAATCACTACTAAAATGAATTTGAGTTCATCCATGGGATCAAAACCTCAATTCTGAGGTGCTGGGATGTAGCTCATTAGTATAGTGCTTGCCTGACATCTGCAAAGCCCTGAGTTCTAGCTCCAGCTTGGCAAAACAAAGCTGGACTTCCATCTTGCAGTCTGATATGAGAGTTCTACTCCAGTTTTTCCCTGGCTCTCTTGCTGATGGCTCTCCTCCTGACATCCTCCTCAGTTGCAGCCAAGGGAAGCTTCCAAGACCTAGGTCTGAAGCTAGGTGTGGTGACGAATGCCTGTAATCCCAGCATTTGGGAGGCTGAGGCAGGTAGATCACTGCAAATTTGAAGCCAGCCTGGTCTAATAGTGAGTTCAAGGCCAGCCTGAACTGTATAAGGACACCCTGTCTCTAAACAAAAACAAACTAAACAAAAAACCAAATGGGCTCAGTTTGGCGGTCCCAGGACACCAGACTGAAGGCTCTCCTGCCTTTTTCCTGGCTGGGCATGGGGCCTCCGGATGCTGGCTTGGTAGGGTGAGCATTTCCTGGCTCATCCGCTCGGGAACCACTCTAAGCAGGCTCAGAAAGCAGGTCCTAGCACCCCTGGGTTACAGTCCCTTAGCAACCAACTCCCCCGGGACACACAGTAGTACTTTATTCCACCTGCTGGGAGCGCACCGCAGAAGCCTGCAGGACAATGCAATGCTGGGGCTGTGGATCCCCCGGGCAGGCACCCCCAGCTTGTGCAACCCACAGACACACCAGGGCATGCAGAGGCCCTGGTGGCTGAGGTAGCTGGAGATGTGTGGGGCGACCAGCCCGCGGCCAGGCCTGTCGCTCTGTAGATCAGCACCCTGGACCTCGACGGCGTCCCCACCGCCCTCTCCGGCGGCATCTGCCTCTTCGCTTAGGCCGCAGAGGATGCGGCGTGGCTGCCGTCACCAGGCCAGGGGCGAGGTCATCCCAGAGCTGCGGGGACCCTCCCCGGCCTGCAGGTCGCTGAGTGCTCGCTGCAGGTGGGAGCACAGTGGGCAGTTAGTGTTCTAGGAGTGACCTCGGACCCCTGTCCTGCCTCCTTCTCCCACTCCTGGCTGCCAGCACAGAGGTCAATTATTGGGACCCTTTCTTTCTTTTTTTTTTTTTGTCTTTTTGAGGCAGGGTCTCGCTATGTAGTTCAGGCTGGCTTTGAGCTCACTTTGTAGCCCATGCTGGTCTCAAACTCATAATGATCCTCCTGCTTCAGCCTCCCAAGTGCTGAGATCTCAAGTATGAGCCATCAGGCCCAGCTCTGGGACCCTTTACAAGTCAGCTTCTAGGAGGATGCCCTTTGGAGACCTCTGGCCTTGACCTCCCTAAGAGGCTTTCCCCAAATCCTCCACTGTGGCTCACCTCGAACTTGCTCATGAACTCTGCAAAGATGCCGAAGAAAGCCTCAGAGGTGGTGGCCTTGGAATCCTCCCCGAAGAAGGCCAGTGCTTTGCCCAGCTCTTCCATAGCCTCGCGCTGCAGCCCATCCAGGGCCCGCAGTGCAGGCTGGGCTGTCTCCAGGAAGGACTGCAGGGCCTTGGTTAAGGAAAGGGCCAGCCTGCCTGGTGCCCTCCCATCCACCTTGTGTACATTTGTGCCCTCCCATCCACCTTGTGTACATTTGTGTCAGGGGAGGGTATTGGAGATTGAACCCATGACCTTCATACTAGGCTACATTTCCAGATCATTTTTCACTGAATTTTAAGATGAAGTCTTGCTAAATTGCCCAGGCTGGGACTGAATTTTGGATCTGTCTGTCTTAGCCTCTCAGAGGGTGGTGTGTAAGGCTAGGTGTGATGGCAAACACTTGTAATTCCAGCACTCAGGAGGCCAAGGCAGGAAGATTGCCACAAGATCAAGGCCAGCCTGGGTCACATAGTGAGTTCAAGGCCTGAGCTGCATAGTGAGATCCTATTTCAAGCCACCCACAAGAAACTAAACCAAACAAAACCCCCCAGAGAATGGTGTGCATGAGCATGCCCAGCCTGAGTCAGACTTTGAGCCCAGGCCTGTCTGATCTGTCAGCTCAAGTCCTTCTGCAGATGCAGCCCTTGAATGCTCATCCACTCTTTCTGAGGACCTCCATCTGAACCCATGGAAGCAGGGAGTCCTTTCTCATGCTACAAAGGGGTGCTACAAAGAAGACCCATATTTGAATAGGCATTATCTCCACATCTACAAAAATCTGGGTGTTATAGGGGAGGGCAGCAAGAAGCACCTTGTACAACCACAGTATTTGCTCAGTGATCATGTATAAGTGAGTAAGTAATCCCTCTTGGGTCTCTTGCTTGATAGGAAAGGGGAGGAATCCGATGTCAAATTCCTACTTTAAGTCAGGGGTGAAACTTGGTAGTAGAACCCTTCCCTAGCATTTAGAAAGCATTTGGTTCTATATGTAACACTGATGACAATAACAAAATCTGCCTTGAGTACTCAGCCTCTGCAAGTACTACACAATGATGTTAGGGATGCATGACAGGTGCTTTCCAGGTGGAGGACCTGGCCATACGTATAGTCCTCAGAGCCTTCCTCCTTGACTAGAGCTACCATCATCAGGAAAAATCTTGTCTTCTTCTCCAAGGGGTACTGGGGTCCCAGAGGGATACAGAGAGGAAGCGTCACATGCCCTTACTGCTATCCTCCCCGTCTGGATTAGTTTCCTCCTCTGGCCTTGATATTGGGTCACCCAAAAAGAGATCTGGCCTTAGTTACCCAGATTTGGCATAAGCATCAGAGTCTAAGTGACCCAGAATGGCTGGGCTTGGTGGTACATACTTATAATCACAACACTCTAGAAGGTTCAGGCAAGAGAACTGTAAGTTGGAGTCCAGACTGGGCAATTTAGTGACTTAGTAAGATCCTACCTCAAAATAGAAAAAGACCTGGGTTTAGCCTGCAGAAAAAGAAGACCCAGAATGGAAACATTTTTTTCAAGACTTCTGGACACACAACAGCCTGTTTCCAGAATCACTACTGGTGTCTTCAGTGGCCAATGGAGTCACAACCAGGTCTACTCAACCACCTATGGGTCCAGCATGAGGCTCAGCATGAGTATCAGAGGATACTGCCATGACCACAGCAAACCTGTCCTCACTGGAGGGGGACATGCTCTGGCAGGCAGCCTGTATCTCACTGATGGTACCATGGAGGTCAGCCAAGTCACCGGTCAGGGCACGTTGGTTCACTGTACAGAAGGAGAAGCCTCATGGGCCCACATTCCCAATCCAGGACATCCTGCCTCCCTACCCATCCACCTAGCTTACCTTTGGCAGCCAAGGGCACAGTGGGTAGGTCCTGAGCAAAGCCCAGGAGTTCAGGAAAGTGCTGGCTCAGTGATTTGGCAAGTATGTGAAGAAAGGTGGACTTCCCATCTACCGTCTTGGTGGAGTTCAACTGCAAGCGACCCCCAGCACACATCTTCAAGAATCCCAGACTCCTGAGTATATGGGCCCAGCCTCTCCTTCACTCTGGCACAAATTCCTGCCCTCCCCCACCCCACCCCTGGCATTACTTGGATGAACCCAGGACCTGAAACATTTCCCCAGTTCATTTTTAAGTTTTTATTTTGAGATTGGATCTCAAGTTGTTAAGTCACCCAGACTGGACTGGAACTGGCCTCAATCTCCCAGAATGCTAGGGTTACAGGTGCTACTACAATTTCTGGCCTTTAAAACTTTTCCAAATCTCCTCTTCCACTCTACTTTTTCAGAGTGTGAGGCTGACTTGAGAAGTCACCTTTGCCATCCTTATCCCCACCCTTGCTGTAGTCCATCCTAGCTTCTGTGCAGCCAGCTTTGCCCCTGGGAGGAGAGCCCTCTTAGTCACTTGTTTTTTTCTCCCCTCTATCACAGGTTGAGTTAGACTTGGCTTCCAAGCCTTAAGAAGACTGAATTCCTAGTTACCTCTGAATGTTCTCACCTCTGTCAGAAAATTGATCTTGAAGCCTGTGGTCTTGTTGGTTTTGGGCTGGCTGTCATTGAGATAGTTGCCCATGGCCAAAACAAACTGTGAGAAGGAAGGTGGGTGGATGGTGCCCAGGTGTTCATAGAGATCCCCCACCCACCCATCTCAACTCCGGTATTAGGGTGGGTCTCCAGGCTGGAAGCCCCAGGACAGAGGAACGGGTGAGGCAAACCGGGAAGTGATGTACCCTGACCTCCAGGATCTTGGCGAGTTTCCGGCTGTTCTTGAGCTCCAGGGATGCCTGGCGCAAACACTCCAGGCTGCCTCGGATCTCCTCTGTTTTCTCCTGGAGGGTGGCCTGGAAGTGGAGGCTTCGAAGACGGGTCTTGTATTCAGGGACTGACAGCATCTGCCACAAAGGCAGGATCAGGATTCATTCATCCCTCACCAGCCTGTCATGGGGCTCTGCTGGGTGCCTGGGGCTGGTACACTTTTAGGAAGAGTAAGCCTGGTCTTTGGGGGGATGATATCATCCCATCTACTTTGTCCTGGGTGGGACCTGATTATTTAACTTGTTAAACTAACTAGGTGCAGTGGCAAACATCTGTAATACCAGCACTCTGGTAAACTGAACCAGAAGATGGAGATTTTGAGCCCAGAGTGGGCAGTTTAGCTATTTAGTGAGACCCTGCCTCAAAAATAAAAGGTGGGGAAAGCAGTGAGGAAATAGCCCAGTGCCAAAGCCCTGGGTTCAATCCACGACACCGAAAAAAAATAACAAAAATAAACAAACAAATAAACAAAAAGAAAACAACAAATGTGTTAAATTGGAACTCGGGCCTGAGCGCGGTAGCGGTGCCGAGCCAAGGGAGCAAGAAACACAGGCAGCCGCGGCCACAGCGGGAGCCCTGACCGAGGCGGGGTCGCGGGCGCGGCACCTGCAGGACGAACTGGTCTGGCTCACTGAGGCGGCCAGGTGCCTCACGGAAGGCCTGGTAGCGCTGTTCCTCGTCGGCATCGGGCGCGAAGAGCAGCAGCTGAGCCAGATGTGCAGGTTCCAGGCGCCGCGACTCCATGCTCATCAACACCTGCCGCAGCTCGGCTGGGCTAAGCTTCAGGTGCGCGAGGAGGATAGCTGTGGGCGGGACCGCAAGTGAGCGGGACGGGGCCACTGGGCAGGGCCAGGGAGAGGGCGGGACTCGGGGCGGGGTTATTGGGAGGAACAAGGAGAGAGAGAATAGGAAGAGGAGGTGGGGTCTGTGATATTCTCAAAACCCTTCTAAGACTGATTAAGGGGGTCTTAACTTTTATTTGTGGTACTAGGAATTGAACCCAGGACCTTGGGCACGCAAGGCGAGAACTCTAGTACTGAGCCACATCCTTTAGAAAAAGAAGCTAGATGGAGCCAGAGCCTAGGAAGAGGTCTTGGAGAAGCAGAGGATGTGGTTGGAGGCAGGGCCAGAACTGGGGAAGATTGCAGAGGGCAGAGCCAAATGCAGGGTGGAGCCAAGGCTCACACCTGTGGCCCGGTGGGATTGAGGTAGTGTTGGGGTTAGGAGAGAGTTTTCAGCCAAGCAGGTGACAAGTGTCCAGGCCTCCACAGCCTAATGTCTGTCATCCACCCAGGTGAGTCTGAGGCTTTGTGCCTAGAGAGAAGAGGCACCACCCACCCCGTAGAAATCCCTAGGATTCTCTGGCCTCTTACAGGTGTTATAGGCCTTCTTGTGCGACAGGATCTCCACCACTTCCTTCTTCCTGAAGGGCTCTGGCCTGGGCACAGCCTCTGAAAGAAACCAGACAGGTTAGTGTGTAGGCTCGGGACCACCTTGACAGGGCCCAGGAGAGGTGTGGCCTCTACTGATGGCTGAGGTTCCCTTCTCCAAACACCACCTTGTCTAAAATCAGCTCTAGTGTCCAGACTCCCCTCATTCTTCGGCCTCCCACCTGTGCAGGCCTATTTCTAATCCAATGCACTTAGTGGGAGAGGGGTCCATGCCCCCATGGCCACCTCCTCAGAGGCTCTCTCTCCTCTGGCCCTAGAGACTGAGTTGGCAAAGTAATGAAAACCAACTATCTCTTGACTTTTTAGGCAACTCGTGAATGGACAAGCCTATCTCCTTTATAGTGAGACTACTGACCACATACAATAACCGTGGCTGCATGACATCCACCCAACCACTCTAGAGAGATACTCAGAAGGGGAAAGGGAGACCAGAAGAGGTATTTGTAGATGGCTTCTGGCTACCCTGTTCTGGTTGAGTGACTGTGAGCAAATCACCCAACTTCTCTTCGTTTCCTCATTAGGAAGTGGAAGTGATCTTGGAATCCTCTGGTAGAGTCCTCAAGGGATTAATTTGGGAGTGAGAGCATCTGGCATTTGGTGAACACACTAAACAACTGCCAGCCATTTTCACAATCTCCACTTTAAGATGTGAAAAACTAAGTGAGGGCTTAAAGGCTTGGAGACATATTAGGTAAACACTAGCCAGTGCAGCCCTTGGGACTGTTAGCGACAGGATGGCATGGACCTTGGTATCTGGACTTGCCCCAGAACCTGATATGAGGCCACTCACTGACAGGTTTCTGGGTGCCGAAGTGGAGCTCCAGGTCGAGGTATTTCACCATGTCACTCAGTTTATCATAGTCCGAGTCTTCCCCGAGCTATAGAGAACATGGGAAGCTCAGTCAGAGGAGCAACCACAGCTAAAGTGCCCTTTCCTGCCCAAAGCCCTTCTGAGGATTGTCTTGGGAGGTTCTGGAGAGAGGATACCCATCAAACCCAGGGATGAAGCCAAGAGCAGGAGGAGACTACAGGAGAAGCTAAGTCATTGAAGTTCTCAGGTGAGGGGCCAGCTTCTCCTGAGGTCAATAATGCAGTCAATCTTGGAGCCCTATCCATGCAGAAGCAGGCTGCAGAGCTGGGAAGGGGCTGGAGGCAACCAAAGGGGCCAAAGAGGGGTAGCTGAGGGGTCTAGCCCTGTGTGGAGGCTTCCTTTGCAGCCTGGGAGGGTAAGAATAGCCTGGGACAAAGAAAAGGCTGATCCAAGACCAGGTTGGTGGGGTGGCCTCAGGCAAAGGATGGGATCTTCTGTGAGCAGAGCTGGCATTGAAGGACTTGAAGCAGGAAAAGGCCAGGATCCAGACTCTGGATAGGTGGCTAAGATAGTCTAGGTGACAATCTAGAATGACTAACTAGGGCTTGGAGAAGGCTAAGGAACAGGAAATTCCCAAGGGAGAGATCCCAAAGGGAGAGAAGAGAGAGAAATGAAGTCTATGAACACGTCTGCAGGGCAGGGATGCACGATGTGGACTGGGGATATGGCCAGATGTGTGGCTAGTGTCTCTGTGTCTGGCAATGGGACCACTATACTGTGAAGCAACCCATGCAGACTCATCTAAATCTTGCAAGAGTGGGGTCTCAAGGATACCCAGGCTGTGGGTCCCTGTTCTTGGCCTTGATCTGCTAAGAATCTGTATTAGCAACACAGAAAAGTTCCTTCAGATACAGGTTGATACCATTTTATTGGGGATCAAACTCAGGACTTCACACTTATGCCACTGAGCTATCTCCCTGGAGTAGATATCATTTTATCTGGGAGAGAAGACAGAATTAGAACTTAGCAGTTGGCAACAAGGAAAAATGACAAGCACTCTCCCTTCCTCCACACAGTGTGGCCACATGAGAGTGTGACATTGGTCCTAAGATCAAGGGACTGAGGTTGAGGATGATGGTAGGCATGAACACTGGGGTAAGAGAACCCCAGAGCTAGAGGGATCCCAGGCCATATTAAAATGAATATAATGTCTAAGTCAAAGGAAGAGAGAACTCTGTTCTCTCTTAGCTAATCAAGTCCTACTTGGAATTCCCTTGGGGCTTGCTCTTTGACACAGACGTTGCCACTGGAGTATGGGGCTAGAAAACACATTCTAATGACCCAAAGAACTGGTATGGGTTGAATCTTCATTTTACAGATTGGCCAGTGGTGGATACATGAATATAGTTGTTCTGCTTGGTTTCAAGGGCAAGACAACAGGACATCTTAGGAAGACAAGACTTCAGAGCAATACAAAGAAAGATGGCTAAAGCTGTGCAGTGAGGGAAGGATCGGTTGAGATAGCTCAGCAGACTAAGTGCCTGCTTAGGGCCTGGGGTTCAATCCCTGGTACCAAATGCCACACCGGCCCTGCCCCCAGTGCGCTCAGTCAGCAACCAAGTCCAGGTGTGGTGGTGGGTGCCTGTAATCCCAGCACTGAGGAGGCTGATAATAGGAGGATCACTACAAGTCCAAGCTGCGTAGTGAGACCCTTTACCAAATAAATAAATTTTAAAAAATAATAATAAAAAGATAAAGTTGTGCAGTGAGGAATGGAAGGTCTTGACAGATAGTGAATTCCTTGTCTCTGAAGATACTCAAGCAATAGATGGGTACTACTGTGTGGGAAGAGACTCAGGCGTTGAAGTGGAAGCACGGGAACTGGTATGTAGTCTAGATCAGCTGGCCTTTTAACAGCCTAAAGAATTAATCTGACCCAGAGAATGTGGCATTTCCAGATGTCTCGAGTATCTTTGGGTTGGGATACGGATTGGCTTCAATGCCTAGATAGATCAGCCAGGGTGGGTGTGCGCTGGGGCTTGGCCCTCACTCCTTGTTACAGATAGAGGACCAGGGAATGTTCCAGCTGATGTTTTTGTCTTCAGTGCTGCTGCCCAGGCCACCCACTTAAGATCAGGGCCTTCATGGGCCCCAGGTCACTTACCTGCCCCCAGATGGTGCCTTCTGAGTTTTCTACTTGTTCCCATCGCAAGCGCTTGACACTCATGTGGCTGGTCTCACTGCGCCGGTGACCCAGGCCCCGGGATAGCATGGGGGGTGCGCAGGGCACAGGTGGGGGTAGGGGAGGTGGGGGTGGGGGTGGAACTGGGTGGCTAAGCTGGGTAAGGGGCTTAGCCAGGGCCTGGGCGGGTCCCCGGGGAGGGTCAGAGGTGCGGGAACTGGGTTTAGGGTCGTGGAAAGGCAGGGGCGGTGGAGGTGGGGGGCTGAGTGGTGGTGGTGGGATGTGGTCTGAGATGGAAGAGTAGGTCAGGGAACTGCCCTCTTCGCTGCTGCTGATACACTCGCTAGCGCTGCTCCGCTCGTTGGTGACGAAGCTGCCTTGGTCATCATGGAAGCTCATCTGGGAGAGAGCAAATGAACACAGGGCATGGCTGTGCCCAGAGAATCCAGAGCAGGCTGATGGGGGTGAGATGCTGGCAAGGGAGGGACAGCAGGATAGCCTGGATTTGGGGTAAGTCAGTTAGCCTGAAGCTGTAGGTAGCAGAGTTTGCGAAGGTAGAGCATAGCCTGGGACCAGGAATAGGCTGATCCAAGCCAGGCTGATGGGCTAGCCTCAGGCAAAGGGTGGGCTCATCAGAGAAAAGGGGCAGCAGAGCCTGGTAGCTTAGCTTGGAGTTGTGAGTGTGTAGCCTGGGATGAGGAAGGGGTCACTTGAGACACACCGTAGAGAGGAAACTTTAGGCAAAGGGCAGGACAGCCTCTAAAAGGAAAGGAGATATCCTGGAGGAAGGCTTTAGGTAGCTCCAGCCAGGGCCTGACACAAACTGTAGGATGAATGGGAGCATGTAGCGAATTAACACAAGGCAGATCGGGAGGGAAGAAGGCCCCTTGGGGGAGAGGGGGACTGAACTCAAATCCTTCACCCTGAGCTACATCCTCAGGTCTGTTTATTTTTTGTTTTGAAATAAGGCTAAGGCCCAGGTTGGGCTTCAGTGGGCCATCATCCTACCTCAGCCTCCCAGAGTGCTGGAATTACAGGTGTGCAGCCTCACACTCAGGTCTGCAGTAGACCTCTTACAGCAATGGCGATGCTACTCCCCTCACAGAGTCCCACTGCTGTGCACATGCTCACCTCTTCATAGTCATTCTCGGGTGTTAGGAAATCATCCACGATGGTGACCCGGGGGCCCAGTTGCTCGCTCAGCACATCCAGGAAGCGATCTGTGTCTCGGCTCCGCATAGGGTGCGCAAAGGTGAAGAGCTTCCTGCGGCTGGATGCCCGAGCTAGGTCCGGACTAGGGGGGCTGTCAGGGCAGGCAGGCCCAGGGCCTGGCTGAGGGGAAGGAGCCCTGCTGCTGTCCAGGCTGGCGTAAGGGTGAGATTCAGAGCTGCTGGGGGAGGCCAGGCCCCCTGAGCACAGCGGGTCGTAGCAGGGGGAGGGCAAGAGCCGCTCACTGGGCCATGAGATGTTGGACAGGGTCCTGGGCACTGCATGGGAGATGTGAGAGATGGGATGTGAGGTTCCCTCTTCAGCCAACACCTGGGTTCTTGGAGCAGGCTGGAGGAAAGGGTCTCGAGTAGGTGGTCTCTGGGTATTGGATATCACCCTTTCCCTCCCTGAGGACAGAAGACCCTGGGTGACCTTGCCACCCATCATCTTGCCTAAAGGTGACTAGAGGCCAGAGCCAATGGCAGGAAAGGTACCATTGGTCTAAAGTCAGGCCAGACCCCAGCTCCTCTGGGAACAAATCCTAGGTGTCTCACCAGGGACCCAACTCAAAGGAGGCTTTCTCTAGGCCCCAGTAAGGGGTAGAAGGCATCTCCCACACCCAAGAAACCATCTTCCCACCTGGGGCACTCATGGAGCATTGCATGCACATCAGAGTTTATTGAAGAGCCACCAGCTAACCCGGGCACTTTCTTGGGGGCAGATCTCTGCTTTTCCAGATCCATAGCTAGGGTGAGGACCACAGGGCACAAGAGGCTGGGACAAGCCTGGCCACAATGACTCCTACCCATGCCAGGAAGTCTCTGGGGTACTTCATAACCCATTCACAGAGCAGAGCAGAAGCTCCAGGGGTGTGCCGGGAGCGGGGGGGGGGGGGGAATGACACTCAAACAATCATAAAGACAGAGGCCAGTATACCTTGAGGACCAAGGGCTGGCTGAGCCTTTACCTGCTGTGCCCACCAGGCTGGGGACTGGTGGGGAAGCCCGGGATTTGGATACAGTTCCCATCTTCCCCTTGAAGCTGCTGTTGAGTCGAGACTCCAGTTCCGCATAGACAGCTGACATCTGGGGGAGGTGCGTGCACCTAGCCAGCTCTCATTACCCCTGACTGGCCCCAGCTGGGCCTCAGAGGCCAAGTCTAGGTATTTGGCTCAAGTCTGAAGTAGTCATGAGGGTACCCTGGCCTGAGGTGAGCACTACCCTGTAGGCCACCAATCCCTACTATATTGATCCCACCCAGAAGGCAAGGAGAATGTCTCACCATCTTGGGGTTAGGGGTCTCGGGGAGAGATGTGCCATCACCAGCCTGGCGCTCGCCTGGGATCAGAGGAAGAGGCATCTCAGGGCAGTCGCTGGGACCTGCCAGGAGGGTACCATGGAGACCTGGTTACCACATCTGAGATTTTCTTTTTCTTTTGTGGTGTCACAGATTTAATCCAGGGCCTGGCACTGAGCTACAGCCCCAACCTGCTCCCATCCCTTTTTTAACAAGGTCTTGCTAAGTCACTAAGTTACTCCGGCTGGGAATGAACTTGTGACTCTCCTTCCTTAGCCTCCCAATGCTAGGATTACAGGTGTGTGCCACCATGCCCACCTTCCACATTTGAGCTCTAAGGCTCAGGCCTGCTCCAGACCCAACAAGCCCAGAAGACCCAGAGAGGCCACTGCCCAGCCCTGCTGATTCCTAGTCCCTTCTGCTTCTCATCGCATCATGCCCATTTTGCAAATACATTTTTTTTTTTAATTTTAGGGAATGGTCTACAGGTGTCCAGGGTCTCACTACTAGATCAGACTCATAGTGATGCACCTGTTTACAGCCCCCAAAAGCTGGGGTTACAGATGCGTGCAACCACACCCAACCTCAATCTCACACCCAACCCAACCGCCATCTCAGTGTGCCCCAGGGGCGGGGGCAGCATGGCAAGCTGAGGGATTGAACACCTGGCCCCTGCACCTGTTTGCAGGCACTTTAATCCACTGAATTATTTGGCCAGCCCTTATCAAGCCCATTTTGGAGGTGGTAAAACTGAGCCTCAGTCCTACCTCCTCCCACTTGCTGTACTTTCATTGGGGCCTTACCACAGCTGAGGCTGGTCTCCAGGCCCTGGGATCTGAGGCTGCGGCGGCACATGGAGGAGGCTCTCAGGGAGCTCCGTGGCTGGGGCTCTGGTGTTGGCTCGGGCTCCAGCTCAGGTTCAGGCTCTAGATCCAGCTCAGACTCAGGCTCAGCTGTGGAACATGGAGGGGAGATGTGACCCTTGTCCTTTATGCCTGCACAAGCAGGAGGGTGAGGGCAGAAGTCATGTGTAGCCATATGAGCCCCTTCCCTGCTGGTGCCAGGACATTTCTCTTGGGGAAAAACAGGGACCAGAAACCAGGGGCCTGAGGATGAGGGCCTCAACTGAGGGAGTCCAAGCCCTCTTCACATACAGGGTTCATCTCAGGACCCCATGTTTCCAAGGTCTTAATGCCCAGCGCTGGACCAAGCTTGTTTTGTTTTTTCATTTATATTTTTGGCTCAGTGTCTCAGTCACCATCTCAGTGAGCCCTGGGGGCAGGGCTGATGCAGCATGTGGGAAAGGGTATCAAACCCTGGTCTCTGTGCTTGTTAAAGCAGGTGCTTAGTCTGCTGAGCTATCTCACAGGCCCTGGACCAAGCTTGTTACTGTGGCTCAGTGGAGCTTGTTGGATAAAATGAAAGGTTTCAGGTCTAGGCAGATGTATGGGACATGTGCTGCCTAGTTTGGACCCTGAGCTTCCTGCTGAAGCCCTCACTCTCTTCAGCAAACTGTGGCCACCTAGGACTAGGGACATTGGGCACCAAGGGTTAGCAAACAGCAAATCTGCAGGGATTGCCATAGCAGGTGCAGAGTGCCTGTGCAGGTAAATTCACAGGATTTAATGTCACTTCCTTTCACCAGGTGTCAACATGGTTTTATGGACATACTCTCAATGTGTGTGGTGTGTGCTGGAGCCCACCATCCACCATGGCCCAACCATGTGGTTGGGATTCAGGTGGCATGGGGCTAGTATACCTACAACAGGGATCATGTGAGTTTTCTCCTGTTCTGTTCCATTCCATTCCCTTCCTCTCTTTTTTCTCCTTCTTCTCTTCTCCTTCTTCTTTCTCTTCCTCCTCCTCTTCCTTCCTCCTCCTCCTTGTTCTCTCTCTCCTCTCTCTCCTCTCTCTCTCTCTCTCTCTCTCTCTCTCTCTCTCTCTCTCTCAATAGGATCTCACTGTGTAGTTCAGGCAGACCCTAAACTCACTATGTAGCCCAGGCAGGCCTCAAACTCATGGTGATCCTTCTTCCTCAGGCTCCCAAGTTATGGGATTACACGTGTGCATCACCATGCCTGCCCCCCCTTTTAGTTTTTATTTCGAGACAGGGTCTCACCAGGTAATTAAGTGACCTAGGAAGGGCTGGAACTCACAATCCTGTCTTAGCTTCCCAGAAAGCGAGCATCAATATGAACTTCTCCATCCATTACTTACTTGCCAGGGTGCACAGCATAGCCATTGAGATCACTCTCATTTTGTGCATAAGTCTCCTGAGGCCCCAGGAAGTGAGGCGGAGGAGAGTCTTAAGTTTCAGATTATGTTACATGGAGGGCAGGCTATGCAGGCACATCCTCAAGGCCAAGCATGGAACAATCCCCAGTGTGCTGAGTGTATATTTGCCTGGCACGTGGGCACATCTATTGCAGGAAGAGCAAGGTGAGCTTTGAGACCTTGCAGGTAAGAACAGGTATCTGTTTACCTGACAGGCTGAGCAGCTGGCAGCTACCTGCAGAGGAGGGGGCGGGAGAAAGGGATGCTTACCTGTCATGGCCGTGTAGCCCAGAAAACATGCAATTTTCTCCTGGCAGAGCTCCTGCTCCTCATAGGTCAGCAGCTGGTAGATGAACTGCCACAGCACCTGCTTGGCAGGTGTGTCCAGCACCGGGTAGACATCGACAATGAGGGTGTCAATGTTCCTGGGGAGAGCGCAGAAGCAAGGGACTCGACCCAGGGGTGTCTGGTGGTATTGGGGATGGGTGAAATGGCACTTCTGGGCCACAGAATTTAGCCTCTGCTCCCACCTTAAAAGATATTGTAGTGGACAGGGTAGGCAGATTCTGGGAACAGGCTGCCTAGCTTTAAGTCCCAGCTCTGCTGTTTACCAGCTAAGTGACTTTTCTCAAGTTACTTAACTTCTCTGTGTCTTAGTTTCTTCATCTGTCAAGTGAGGATAAAAATAGCATCTATCATGTAGAATTGTTATGAACATTAAAACACAAAAAGTGCATTGGGAAAATGAACTTACTGCATCATGGACTAGCAGGAAATAGCCCAGGGGCTCAAACCTGGTCCATTACCTGTTTTTTGTCTGTGTGTTTTGAGATAGGGTCTTGCTTAAACCCACTATGTAGCCCAGGCAGGCCTTGAACTCACAGTAATCCTCTAACATCAGCCCCTCAAGTACTAGATTACAGATGTGCACCACCACACCCAGCCAGAAAGTTTTACTAAAATACGATCAAAGCCACTGTTTATAATTTGTCTTTGGCTGTTTCCTAGCTACTATAGCACATTTGAGTAGTTGAGATGGAGGCCCACATGGACCATAAAGGCTGAAATACTTACTACAGAATTTGGGCCTTCATAGAAGCATAATGGACAGGGATATGGCTCAATGGCATTAGTGCCTGCCTGGCAAGCCCAAGATCCAGCGTTCCATCCCAGGTGCTGGGGGATATGGAGGGACATACAGTTGATTCCTGCAATCTATGGGAAAATAAAACTGGACTTGTTTTTGTTTTTGTTTTTTTAGAGACAGAATCTTTCTATGTAGTTCAGGATGGTCTTGAACACACTCTAGCCTAGGCTGGCCTTGAACTTGCAGCGATCCTCCTGGCTCAGCCTCCCAAGTGCTGGGATTACAGGCATGTGCCACCACACCCAGCTTCTAGAACTAGATCTTTATCTAACACCACATAGAAGTTGACTCTGGTTGGATGAACAGTAAAATTATGAAATTAAGAGAATATTTTTGTCCCATAATCAGAAAAGGACTTAAAGTGTGGTGAGTTTGATTATACAAAATCAAGGACATTTGTTCAAAGAAGTACAACTTAGACACAAGCAGAAGCAATGGAAATAACAAATGGGATAAGATATTTACCATGTCCAAAATCAAGGAGCTAGATGTAGCATAGGCCAAATTCATGTTTGATCCTACCCTTGAGTAATTTAGTGAGAACCTGTCTTAAAAATTAAAAGTAAACAAACAGGGACTGGGGATACAGGTCAGTGTAAAGATTCTGGGTTCAATTTCCAGTACACTGACCCCACCCCAAAGAGTACCAAAAATGGAAAAGATGGATGGTACTGCAACTGTGCAGGATTTTGGACACAGTCCTATACATGGACAGAGCTACACACACTACTTGGTGTAATAGTCAGACACAGACAACAGTACAATAATGCAAAGCAACAATGATACAAAAGAAAAATACATCATATCTAACAGTAACACATACTTTACAAGAACATTTTCAAACAAATCTCCAGGAAACTTACCAGACTAGTGGAGAGAATTGGGAGAGAAACTATACCCCCAAGGGAATGAGGTTAGAACTACACACGTCCATCATTAGACGGATGAATAAAATGTGGCACATCCATAGAATGGGATACATAAGGGAAAGAAGTACACTATAATTCAGATAAATTGAACGCATGTTGCTAAACAGAAAGAAACAGAAAACAAAAAAAAAAAGAAAATATGATGCTACATGAAAGAATCCAGGCAACAAAGTCCACATGTTATATGGAAGTTGAAGAATAGGAAAATGTACAGAGACAATAAATAGATTAGTGGTTGTTTAAGGTCAGGGGCTAGAGATAAGAAAGTGTTTATGGAGGTGTCATAGTGAAAGGAACAGGCTTTTTTTTTTTAATGTGATGAAATTCTAAAATCAACTGGCAATTGCACATAGTTGAGTGTTTTTGTGTGCATGTGTTTGTTTGGTTGATTTTGGTTTTTGAGAAAAGGTCTCACTATGTAGTTCAGGTTGGCCTTGAACTCTATGTAGCCTGGGCAGGCTTTGAGCTCACATCAATCCTTCTGCCTCAGCCTCCTGAATGATGGGTTTACAGACATGTGCCACTATGCATGGCATATATTTGTGAATGTACCAGATCATCTCTGAAGTGTACATTTAAATGGGTGAAGTGTATGGTATGGAAGGGCAGGTGTGGCTTAGTAGTAAAGTACCTGCTTAGTGTGTGTATGTTGTGGGGAGGCAAAACAAAATGAATGAAGGAGTGAGAGTCTTGGCACAGACCATGATAATAACTCCATGGGCTGAGGTGGGGTGATAAATGCAGCCTTCTGCAGCTGAGGAGTAGAACGATCCCTTATCTTCACTCCCAGGGCCTAGCCTATGGCCAATACCATGGGCGAGGCTCTCTTGAGGTCTCACACACTGTCCCTGACTACCTCACTATCCAGAGAAGTCTGTGACTTCCCCAGGGTTTGTCCTAGGGAAGCCCAATGCCCCCCTCTCCCCTGGAGGCCTGGTACCAGCTACTCCTGAAGCTTCCTCCAAGAGAAAGAGCTAAGAAGCCTCAGTCAGGGAGACCAGGATAGTGAGTCAGGTGAGGATCTGGGGCCCAGCCAGGACAGAGCCCCACTCTCATTCTGCCTGGCTACCTGTGCTGGAAGAAGCTCTCCAAAGCTCGGCAGACCCCATAGCGCTCGGGAGGCGTGAGCAGGTGCTCCAGCTGCTGGCTGAATGTCCTTCCCTGGACCCGGATGCTGGATGGCAAGATCTCTGCCACCCACTGCAGGGAGGTGAGTGCTGAGGATGGGTTGGGGGAATCCAAAGAATCAGAGTCTGCTGGGGCCAAAGACAGAGAAATCATGGTTGAGCCAGAGTCCCCTGTCCAAGGGCAGTTTCCCTGGCAGCTGGGAACAGGATGGAGGGAGAGCCCTGGGCATTGTGGCTCTATAGCATCACTTGGGGGCAGTCCTGGGAAGGGAAGCTGCGGGTCTGGGGGAAGAGCACAGTGCTCTACAGACTGGTGATTCACAAATCTGTGGGCCAAGGAAGTATGGGAGTCTCACCGCTGGCGAATGGGACGAGCCCTTCCTCCACCACCAGTGTGGGCATTGCGCCACTGCCCTGCAGCATGGACACCACCTTGTCATGGGAGCAGTTCCTGCCAAGCAGAAATGGCCCAGAAAGGCCTGATGCATAAGCCCTGTCCATGGCCAAAAGCCAGACCTCTCTGTCCTGCCCATAGTGGCCACACAGCAAGCTGGGCCAGACTAGCCAAGACGGTATCCTGCTTCATAATCTCCTGCGCAGGAGAAGCCCCAGGCCTCAGCCAGCCTAACTTGCTGCTCCTCTGGGCTTCCTGTGCATTAAGGAGGTATGCTTATGTCATCCCCAGGTAGAGTTCACCTCCCAGAGCAAGATGCAAATGGTGCCTTCAGTTCTGTATCCCCAGCATGGAACTGTAGTATTTTCTGGTTGGAAGGATGAACTGAGGTCATGACCAGGTGGGAAGGGTTTGATTCAAGAGTTCTCAGTGAAAGACCAAAGTTGGAGGTCAAAGGGTCAGAGGAGTTTGGGATCCTGGCTTGGGTCCCATGGGCAAGAGTCCTGGGAGATAGTTCATTATCAAGCCCTCACACCCCCGATAGCCTCTGACCTCATGTCCAGTCCATTGAGGAAGAGGATCCGGTCACCTGACTTGAGGGCCGCATTGTCAGCTGGGCTGCCTGGAAGTGAGGAGAAGGGGTGTGCTGGTCAGCGGGGCAAGGCCACATGCCATTCTGTGGCTCTACAGGTAAGAGAGGACACTCAGGGAAGGGTGGCAAAGGACTTTCCTTTAAGCACATCTTTCCTGACCTGTTGGTCTTGTCATGCCTGAGTAATAATAAAACCCGTATTTTAACACTTGTGAGAGCATCTGGGTGTGATGGCACAGGCCTGTAACCCCAGCACACAAGGAAGGTGAGGGAAGAGGACTGTCAGTGCAAGCCCAGCTGGTGTAACTCAGTGACTTAGCAAGACTATCACAAACCAAACACAAAAAACCTACGATGTCACTCAGTGTGAAAACCTTGTGTTCAATCTCCAGTACCTCAAAGAAAACAAAATCACACACACACACAAAGTCTGGTGTGGTGTCACATGCCTATAATCCCAGCACTTGGGAAGGTGAGACAGGAAGATTTACTGCCAGTTTGAAGCCAGTGTGGGCTACAAGTGGGTCCAAGGCCAACCTGAACTACACAGCAAGACCTTATCTCAAAAACTAAAACCAAGCCAAACCAAATCATATTGGAACAGCTAATTCTCACTCTCTGTCTTGGTCACCCTGAAGGGAGGCTGGTAAACTGGTTTAGAGAAGTGGCTCTGGGACACTGAGAGAGCACAGGCTACATGAAATTGGTCACTGCTAGAGGGGGTAGGGCACTACTGAGCAGCAGTCTTCACAGGTAGAATTACAAGGAGTGCTACAAGATGCCTTTACTTTGTCCTGGGCATTAGGAACTCTTAGGACAACCTGCCCAGTCCTTACCAGGCAGGACAGACTCAATCCAGACAGGACCATGGCCACGCAGAGTGAAGCCAAAGCTCTTGTTGCCCTTGTAGACTCGGACAGTCCTGGGAAGAAAGAAAGGGCAGGGTGGTAGGCAGGAGCCAGTTTCCAAGAGGCAGGGGATTATGATGTCCCTTAGCCCACTCCTCTCAACCTCCTCTGACCGCCCCCAGATGCCCACCTCCCATGCCCACTGCCCACTCCCCCATCCCCAGCCTGTGCCAGAAGGGCGTCGGCGTTCAGTGCCCGTACCCTGTCTACCTGCGTGCACCCTGTGTACCTGCGTATGCCCCCCGGGCCGGCGCGGCCACCCAGCAGCGAGGCAGCTTTGCGCGGGGGCGGCTCGTCGGGGCGACGCGGCGCGGCGCTGGCGCGTGTGGACACCAGGAGGCGCTCGGGCCGCTCCTCACTGCGGCTCCGGCGCAGCCTCTGCGCGCCCTGGGTCCGGCGGGCGCGGCACAGCTTGCCCAGCAGGCCCTGTGACACCACCTCGTCGAAGCGCGCCCGGTGCTTCTTGGGGATGAAGATCCTGCCAGCGAGGACCGCAGAGTTGGGGCGCACCCCAGACTGCGTCCCAATTGCAGTCCAAAGTCTTCTTTTCACGGGGCTCCACTCTGCCCAAAGGTGGCAGGGGAATCTGTAGCGGGCATCCAGTCTCCCACTCCGTGTCGGGATTTGTGTTCCCAACCATCTTGGGCCGCACCACGTCTGTGGCGACCTACTTGCTCTTCTTCAGGAAACGAGGGTCATGCTATCTTGTATGACTCTGGTCTCTGTGGGGCCTCAGTACTCGCAAAGCCAGTCCATGGACCAGATCCTCTCTAGCTTCTTTCTCCACCAGCCTCTCTCCCATTCCCTCTTCTCATGCTTTGGCCTTTCCAGGCCAAGCCCCAGGCACCTCCTGTCTTCCTTCCTGCCTCTTTGACCAGCAGGGTCTACAGCTGTGTACTGGGAGTTTGCTGGAAATATCACATTGTCAGCTGCAGTCTCACCTCTAAGTTTTTGCTCAGGCTCTTGCCCCTACCTGCTCACTCTTTTTGTACCCTTAGCTAAGCAGGGCTGCCCTCTCACACCCAGTCCTCCCTTCAATTTCATCCCACATGCATTTAGTGAGCCAGGCTCTGGAGCTCAAAAATAAAGGGCCTATGGCTCCTCCTCTCCAAAGTCATCCTGGAACTGGTGGGCAGCGAGAGATAGCCCCCATGCAAGATCACACCCTGAGATGGATCCTAGAGTCTCCTCTGTGAAGGAAAGCACTATGAAGGCTGGGTCTGCAGCTGGGCTGTGAGCCACAGTGCTAACTAACCAGGGCTTGGCACCTGGAAGGGACTCACTACCCAGCACATCTGCCAGCAGCACTACATCTCTGCAGAACAGCAGCAACTAACATCCTGGTGGACTCTGTGATCCATAGCAGAGGATTCTGAGGCGCAGAGGGAATCCATAACCTTCTAGGGTTGTACAGATGGCTGGCTCCTGGCACAACTGGCACAAGAGCCTAGCTTCCTGAGCATCAGCACTGCGCAGGGATTCTGAAATTAGCAAAACCTCCCTGGCTGCATCCCAAGGCTCCCTTCTTCGTTCTTTGTAATAAGAGCCAGTGCCAGCGCCAAGGGCATGATGGGTAGGGGAGAGAGAGAAAAGTAATGGCCTTGTAGCCAGCTGAGGCACACCCCCCTCTGAGGTTGCCCTGTTACTCCACAAAGTCCCCCCTCCTCTCCATGGGTAGGATAAATGAGGCCAGCCAGGCAGGACAAGCTGCCTGGTGTGGAAGAGGTGTAGATCTTCCCAGAGAAGAGTATGCTAGCCCTGCCCTCAAGCAAGGTCTGCTCCGGGTCTGGACACTTCAGACTAGGACACATTCTGACCAGGAGGTCAGAATGATGACCCATTCAGTTGTGCCAAGAGTCCATCTCTGCCCACCCACAGTGATTCCCACAACCTTCAGCCCCAGCCTCTTTCCCCAGATGGTCACTGAAGGTCTCTGGAAGTCTCTGGAGCCTGACATCTTCATCTGCCCACACCCTCCTAGTCTGCCTGTCTCATGCCCAGCAAAAGAAGGATGAGGAACCTGAGATTGTCTGTCCTATATTTGGGGCTTTAGGAGACAGTTCTGCAAGGCATCAACCCCATACAACCAGCCCCTGAGTCCAGTCCAGGCAGGTGTCTGTGACTAGCCCTGCTTCTACCTCCAGTACCAAGACTGGTCTCCCTGATAGGAACCAGGCTGTGTCACCAATTCTACAGGTAGACTAAGGCTTGTTCTCTGCTTGGCATCCTTGGGGATGGGCCAGAAGCCAAGGCTGCCTGGTGAACCAGACCCCTGCCCGGCTCCTGTGGACACTCCATGCAGCTCAGCCTGGCTCACTCACCCAGCCTGGGTCTGCTCCAAATTGGCTGCTCCAGCAGAGCCAGGTGCAATGGGGCTGAACTGACTATTGCAGAAACATCATTCACTGCCTCTCCCTTCTATGCCAGCAAGGCTTCCTCCCGGAGGCCCCCAGACTCTTCCAGGAGCCCCACAATGACCTGCATCCAGAGGCTCTCCTGGAGTTCTTTCCACCACACTCCCTGGCGCTGTCCAGCTTTCTCCATCTTGACCTTGATCATCATTCATCTAATTTGTAGGAGTGTACGTAGGGGGAGGGTGCCCTGTGCCCTGGTTCCCTGGGTAGCTTAATCTGGGGTGCGCTGCAGCAGAGGTCATGGCTTCTAAACTGGGGACAAGACATGCTGGATTCTCACCCAGAGCACCTACCGGTAACCTGTTTTCTCTGCCCTGTCCCTTCATCTAGCATAGCAAGGGAAGAGTACTTTTCAATCTCAGCTTTCTTCTGACCCCCAACTCTTTGAGTTGCGCGCGAGTTCCGGGCACCCAACATTCAAACCTCACCGCCCTTGTACACACCCCATTTATTTCCAACCTCCCCAACGCCCAGGCTCCGCCCAGGCTCTATGGGTGCCCACCCAGGGCTGAGAAGCCCCTCTATGCCCCCGCCCCACCCCTTTCAGGCTGGCCCGAGGTGGGTCCGCCGCGTCCAGTTCCAGGGGGAGCGCGGTGGGGAAGCTACCTAAAGTGCCGAGAGAAGCCCTGGTCCTTCCCCATCTGGAGTCGGGACAGCAGCGCGGCAGGTGCCGAAGGGCTGGGGGTGGCCGAGCCGGCGAGCGGAGAAAGGGCACAGCGACTCCACGCGCATCTGCTGGGCCAGCGCGCCCCGCCTCAGCCCCGCCCCTTCGCAGAGGCCCCGCCCCGTCCCTCTCCTCCCACCAGGGGATACTTGAGCTAGTAGGGGGCTGGGTCGAGGTCGGTTCAGGCAGACAAAATTGCTCCTCTTGGCTCTCTCCTTTATTCCCTCCGCGAGCTCCTCACTTGCGGCCTCTCTGGTCCGCCCCGCTGCACTCCAGCGTCTTAATATTCAGCTGCTGCGGAGACGGAGCAGTCCAGAGGCGCCCAGCAGTTCACAGGACTCCTTGCCTGTCTTTTGCAGAACATGGGAAGGCTTTCTGGAGGTGGTGGCCAATGCGCTGGGCCTCCAGGGCTCAGGAAGAGTCGCCTGCAAGAACTCCCCCTCACCTGCCTAGGGGAGCTCTGGTGGAGAAGAGGTTGGAAAGGGGGGCCTTGAAAGGCACGGTCAGTAGCTGAGATTGCACCCTACAGCCACGGCAGGGGTAGGGTGTGTCATACTGAGGTCTATGGATTTAAGGCGTAGAGAAGGGACTCCTGTAGGTTTTGGTACAGGGAAGGAAGGAAGTGCTGGAAGGGACACAGGAAAAGGTGTTGCATGAGACAAATGGCTGGAGTCTAACCCTAAAGGAGGGAGAAAGAGTCTAGGGCTAGAAGTGAGCATGGGGTGGCCAGGATGGGACGCTGACAGACAGTGTCCTGCAGGGAGAGGAGAGGTGAGGACAGCCAAGGAGGAGGAAGAGGTAGCATGAAGGGTTCTGGACTACCTCTCCAAGCATCTGGGCCTGCCACTCCCTGGAAGTCATAGCACACGCAGATGCCAAGGCCTGGCTCTGCAAGCCCAATGCCACTGATCCAGAGTCCTGGCTGCTGGAGAGGGGTAGGATCTGAGATCTGAGAGCAAACGATGGATTCTGGTAGCCAGTGCAAGGTACTGGGAGGGGGCTGGTCAGAGACAGTCTCAGTAGGAGACAAGAGCATGAGGTTCCCTCTTGTAACAGGAGGCAGCCACCACACACAGAGGCAGGAAACCCTGGGATTGAAGTCCGTCTCCCTTAGAGGACCCAATCATGGGGCCAGTTTTAGGATTGCTACAGTCAGTCCCAGGAAGGATCCTGCAGGGCTGATCATCAGACCATGCTGCTTACCACACTATACCTCAGCCCCCACTTCCTGGCCCCAGTGAGACTGTCACCTTACTATGACCTCCCAGGGCTACTTCCTCCCTGGCAGCAGCAGGAGACCAGAACCAATGCTCCCTAATGTCATGTCCTCCTCACACTTTGTCCTCAGCACTTCCAGCGAGAGAAAGGGCTGACCACCCTCCCAGTGAGCATAGCTCCCTGACATCTGCAGGGCCACAGTTGTTCCACCATGACAGAGTCATTTCTGATTGCCTCATGCCAACCAGCACTGGCCCAGAAACAGGCATGCCAAAGGCTATGGAAACTGTCCTCCATGCACATCATCTGCAGAAAGGCAAGAGTGGTGCAAATACCCATGCTGGAGTCTAGACATGCTGCTTCAGGACTGGTCCCTATTAGCACAGGAAAGGCCCCTGGTGGGGCCAGCCACTGACCACATGACCCAAGGCAGCACAGGATGGGCCAGATGACAGTGGAGCAGAACTTCTCTGATGTTCCTACCTTCACCATAGAGCACTGCCAGAGATCATTCCAGGGCAGTAGTTCTCAGCCAGGGGTGATTTTGCCTTCTAGGAGATGTTTGTCTGGAGGCATTTTTAGTTGTCACAAGATGACAGCTAGGAGTAGGGTGTACTAGTGAGTAGAGGCCAATGCTGCTTCTATTAAAAGTCTTATAGACACAGGCCCATTCCAAACAACATAAAAAGAATGGATCAGAAATGTCAATAGTATCATGCTTGAAAATTTTGCTCTGAGAAAAAAGAGACCCTCCTTCAGGGAAACCAATACTAATTGAGACCATACAATATGTTTGACACTTCTATCCAGATTACTTCATAAAAATCTCCCAATAACTCTTTATTGTGGTGTCCCTGACACTTGTCACCAAGGTAGAAGAGGCAAAAAGGGGACAAGAGGTCCCTGACATTCCACCTCCAGGTTCTTAACTAATCTCTTTTCTGTTTACAGATGGCACACTTCATTTATAAGGTTTCTTAAGAACAATCCTGCTTGGAACAAAGCTTCTTTTGCGGGGAGGTTGTTGAGACAGGGTCTCACTATGTAGTTCTAGCTGGTCTAGATCTCACAAGATAGCCCAGGCTGGCCTGCCTCAAACACACTGCAATCCTCCTGCCTCAGCATCCCCAGTGCTGGGATTACAGGTGTGCACAATCACACCTAGGATGGAACAGGTAAGTTTGACTACCCTTATTTTTACAGACAAACTGTAAAGGTCAATTAATCTGCTTTCTGTTGTACTGTCAGTGAGGGAAGCTGGGGTTCCAGGTCTGTAAAGTTTGCGAATTGCAGCTTCTTCATCACCTCTGCTGCTTCTTTCCCACTCACCCATCAATTGCCCTTTTCCACCTACTCCAGCTCCTCATAGTCCCTGAAACCAGCTCACTGCAAAACAAACTGCTTTCTTGTTCCCTCATGGCCACGTCACACTTTCCAAACTGCTTGTCTTGTCCTAATTAGAAAGACATTGTACCACTTCATCAGCTTGGGATCCCTTTGGGGACAGACCCAAATTAGACTCTGTGTGGAGTGGCAATGTTCACTGCCATTGTAAAGGGAGATGATTCATTTATTTATGTGGATCTGGGGATTTCATCCACGGGTGCTCTCCCACTGAGCTATATTCCCAGTCCTTTTACATTTTTATTTTGAGATAGGTTCTTGCTAAATTGGCCAGGCTAGCCTGGAATTTGTGATTCTCATGCCTCAGTTTATTTTGGTGCTGAGATTGTGGAATGGCTACTAAACTCAGCTAAGTTGATTTCTTTTGCTTAGGTTGGACCCACTCACCCATCTCACCCTTTGCCTGTTGCCTTTGACTGCCACACTGTACAAAGGAACTTGGACATGTTCTTTGCCCATGTGGCACAGACAGTCAGTGGCTGTTATCTATACATGGCTATTGAATGCTTGATGTACTGCTTGTGAGGTTAAGCTGTACTCCAAACTTTATTGAATATTAATTAAATTTTAAATAGCCACATGTGATGAGAGGCTACTGGTCCAGATGGTCTAGGGTCATGGTCTCACTTTTCCTTCCTTGCATTCCCAATGCTTTTGTTTGGTCACTTGGGCCACTGTGTGCGCGCGCGTGCGCGCGCGTGCGCGCACACACACACAAAAATATAGTTCTTCACCTAGTGCCCCTTTAGCTGCCCAACCTCTCCCTGTAGCCTGTCTCCACTTCATGTGGGGTCCTTGGAGACAGTGACTCCTGGTGCCTTGCCTCATCCTAAACTAAGCATTGCTGTGTTCCATGGGCCAATACCCTCACCATCTGTGACTAGATACCTAGCCTTGGCAGACTCCTTGGGGACTGTCCTAACCTCTCCAAAGGGCACAATGCCCAACTCCTGCAGTCACTATCTGAGCCACATCTGCCTGGATTCCCCCAGGAGTCTGCCTGGATTGCCCAGGGCTAAGCTAGCCATGGGCTGCCCCTCAGCTGGCACTCAAGCCCCCAGGATCACAGCTAGCTGTGGCCATGCCTTCTCCATGCCCAATCTCAGCTGTGTCTGCAAGTGCTGTGCTCACTCTTCAATCCCTGCTGGGTTCTTAGAGCCCAGCACGTGGTGAGGCTGCTGGCAACCAGCCAGGCTTCTGAAGGGAGGGATTCTCAAGTTGTGGGGGGCGCTAACCCCCCTGCTGCCAGTGTAATCTTCTCTCTACTGAGCCCAGCTGGGCGTTGCCCCTCCTCTAACAGCCTCCCGGATTTTCCTGTCGCACTTGACACCCGCTGGTAACACAGGCTGCCGCTTTGCACACACCCCCTCAGCAGCACCCCAGGGAGGCTGGGAGGCACCCGGCATCACCAGGTGGCCTGGGTTCCCGCTTCCCAGAATCTAAATGGAGCACCCCACCCCCCTTGACCCACTGGTGGCTTGGGGCGGAACAGCAGCCAGGGAAGGCAGCGGCACTGAAGCCGGGCAACATTAAGGGGAAAAGGGGGACCCCAGAGGGCTTCCAGTTGATTCAGGCAGCTGGGAGCTCAGAGACAAGCTTGCCGGGCGGGGCGGGGCGGGGTCGGGGATTGCTATCTGTCACCTCCCAGGAAGCCCTCAGCAATAGGCAGCATCTCCACAGCAATTTCAGCTCTAGAAATAACTTTTTTTTTCCTTCCCCTTGCTGCCTTTTCTTAGCGAGGGACAGGCCCCTTACTCACCCCAGGCAGCTCATGGTGGCCTCTTTCGGTGGCCTCCTCTGCTCCACTGCAGAGCTGAGAAGCGCGCCCAGCTGGTTGGGGCGGAGGGGGGGGGGGAGGTTGGCCAGTCCCGTCCCTGACATTGGCCAGGCCCAGAGGGAGGGGCAGGCTGTGGGGTGAATGGCAGCGAGAGGAGGGAGAGGGCTGAGCCCGGGAAACAGGAGGGCCAGGAGCAGGCACAGAATAGGGGGCAAAAGAGGCCAGGCAGGATTGGGGAGTAGCAGTCCCTCTATCATGGAGAAAGCTGAGCAGGCAGGAAGTGGGGTCCAGAGAGTTCTGGGTCACCAGGGGTCTTTCTAGGTGAAGATTTACAGGGAATTTCTTCTGCATTGTGATAAGCAAACCTACAGGCTGAGCAGAAAGTGTCTGGCCGACTTGCTTTATGGTCCTGTTACTGCCACTAATATGCTGTGAGACTTTGGGCCAGCTCCTGAATCTCAATGAGCCTCAGTTTGCCTTTGTAAAATGGGGCTATAGTGGCACTGAGAGATTCCATCCAGAGAGAGTTCCTTTAGTTGATGAGGTCCTTGGCACACACCCATTATCAACATCAAGGGTCAAAGGTCAGAGAGCAGTTGATGCCTGTAGGGTGGGGTAGGGGGTACGGGTCCATAGCACAGCCTAAGTTTCCTGTATGCATATTGTACCACTGCCCCCTCATTGGAGAACTAGGAGTGTCTTGGCATCTTTTGGGGGAATTTTCCCACATAGATTTGTGATACATCAGAAGATGTGTCCTCTCTAAGCCCTGGCACAGTTCAGCAGACTGTAGCCCCTGCCATCCTCCTGCAATGTGATGTCATGGCAGCCTTCCTCTGGCTGCCCTTCAAGGTCCCTGGGCCACCCTTGCTTTGGGTTGAAGGTGTGCTGGGGCCAGTTTAAGATCAGACTCCCATCTCCCAGCTGGGTTGGCCTGGTGTCTCTCGTGGTGAGAGGCCAGCTATGAGGGAAACCCACCTGGCATGGGCATCCTGACCCCAACAGAGGTACCTGAGGTTGTCCAGGAGTGGCCCGCGGGTCTCGTGGGGCAGCACCAGGGTGAGGGCCCACACTAGGTCATCCACCCGCTGCTCAGCTGCAAACTGCTTCAGTGCACCAAACACCTGTTTCTTGGCAGCTGGCTGGTCCCTCAAGATTTCATCCACCTGCACAAAGGGGCCCAAAGGAGAACCATAGAGGATCACTCACCAACTTCCCTTCTTCCCTCAATTTACCTGCACAGGGTAGCCGATGCGGAGAGTGCTTTGCACCATCACATCATTTCAAAGCTCACAGTTGCCCTAGGATGGGCATGGTTAGAATCTTCATTTTACCTCTAAGCAACCTAAGGTGATAGAGGCAAAATGACTCCCAGGACAGAAATTTGTGGTGGGAAGAAAGAAAGAAAGAAAGAAAGAAAGAAAGAAAGAAAGAAAGAAAGAAAGATGTTATGGGACAGTTCAAGGAACGGACATAGGTTACAAGGTTAGGGGGTCAGTATTCAAACTCTAGGGAACTGTTCTAATGAATATTCTAAGAACCAAGGGAATCAAAACAAGAGCTTGAAAATGTGCCAGGCACTCACTAATTGCTAGTTACTATTATTATAATACTATGTTCGGTTCCACGCACTGTTCACTGAGAGAGCCCGCAGAGAACATTCCAGCTTCATAAAAAAGCATGTGCAGTTCTAAATTTTGACAACTTCTGTTCTCCTCATGGATTTTTGTTTTCCCCTTTTTTGTGCACAAACAAGTGTACACTAAACCAGGCACTTCTCCTCCAAGGAGTTGGCCTGCAGATGCACATAGTGTGCATCTACTTTTGGAAAATGGTGAAGTGTTTCTAAAGCCCATTCTTTTTTTTTCCTTCCAGTACTGGGAATTGAACCCAAGGCCTTTGCACTGACATCTGTCTGTCTGTCTGTCTGTCTGTCTGTCTGTCTATCTATCTATCTATCTATCTATCTATCTATCTATCTATCTATCAAGACTGGGTCCTGCTATTTAGTTCAGACTGGCCTTGAACTTGTGGCAATCCTCCTGCCTTAGCCTCCCAAGTGTTGGGATTACAGGTGTGTATCAATACATCTGGCTTTTTTTTTTTTCTGAAACAGGGTCTTACTAAGTGTGTCTAAGTTCCCAGCATGGGCTCAAGCATCTGAACCTCCTGTTTCAACCTCCCAGCATGCTGGAATTACATTCTGTCCTCCATGCCTGGCTCTAAAGCCTATTCCTTCACCCAGTGACCTGTTGTGTAGGAATTTATGCTAGTCATGTCCTGACAAGACAAGGGCACAATGATGTATGAGTGCAAAGGTTTGCCTGTGTAGCGTTTATAATCCTCAGATGTTAGAAGCAATAAAAATACCTGACAATGTTGTCTAAATAACTGCAGCAATCCACATGGGAGATATTTGTAGTTTCTTGGTTACTGAGGTGAGAGAGAGGAAATCCTACGCCAAATGAAAAGCCAAATCCTGATGTATCTTTGGCCAGTTGGAGAACCTGGCTGATCAGAGACCAGATAAAGATCAGGACTTTGGCTTCTGAAGAAATGATACAAAAATGCAAAGGTTCTTCAAGGTAGTGCCAGAGCCCTGCAGCACACTCGGAGTAGATCTTTCCTGAAAGGTGCGTTGGGACAACACTGCTCCTGTGTGGCAATCCGTCCTTGGTTCTAAGCCTGAGGCTCCAGTGCTCATTCCATGAACTGAAAATTCTTTTCCCGCCTAAGTCAGTGGAATCAACTTTCATTACTTTATAACTGAGTGCACAACAGACTATCAACATTGTATATCGCTGATTCTAGGATGGACTTTTTTTCAGCTTTGAAACGGTTTGACTTTCTAACAGCTTTGAAATCAGGGTGAGTTTTACTGCTGGTTACCATTCCTATGCATGTGCATATTGGGTTGTAAGTGCTCATATTGTTACTTCTGCTAAGTTATGTGCATTCCTGGTATTAAATATGTTTAAGCAACAGGGCTTCCAAAAATTACTAAATTAAGTGATGAGAAGATGATAAAGAAAAAAGAAGGTAATAAAGAAGCGTGTGTTATGGGTTAATCAGGAGAGTGCTTTGTTTCTTAGTATCAAATAAACAACAGTCATCTTGCAGTGGATGGTGTTTTAGATTTTTTTAAAATTTTATTTGTGTGTGTGTGTGTGTGTGTGTGTGTGTGGCCAGCTCAGCCCACCAGGGGGCGGGGCTGGCTGGCATGTGGTGCTGGGGGATTGAACTGCGGTCCCTGTGCTTTGCTAAGCTTGTTCTAAGTAGGTGCTTTAGACCACTGAGCCATCTCACCAGCCCCGGTGTTTTAGATTTGATGCAATATAATTTCATTTGCCCAGTGAGAATGATGGAATGATGCCGGTCATCTTTATTTAAAACCATGACATGGGAGTGATAGCTAAGAGTGACAGGATTCACTCTACTCCAAAATTGATGGTAAACAAATTGAAAGAAGAAAAAAGTTAAATAGCACATAGTTTGTCTTATATGAAAAACAATATGTAAATAAATAAAGTATGAAATAAAGAACAAGTAATAGGAAAAAAACAAGAAAAAAGTTATCTTAATCCATCATGGACATTGTACCTAAATGTATGACAACTTAAGATACCTGTCTTACATATTTCATGGTTTTTGATCAATCAGTCTGATTTTTAATCTGCATAGGGTACCATTGCTTTTATAAGGTTTCACAAGATAAATGAATCTGATGCTTGAAAAATACAGGAAGAATAGAAGGAAGAGGAAAAAGAATTGAAATGTGTTGTGCTCATGTACCAATCCCCCGCAATGAGTGCAACCATTATGTACTGCAAGCATGTACTGATAAATTAAAAATAAAAGGAAAAAGAAAGATAAAAAATAAAAATAAAATAAAATCGATGGTAAAAAATAATAATTGATTGTAGCTGGGTGTGGTGGTGCATGCCTGTAATCCCAGCACTCAGGAGGCTGAGGCAGGAGAATCTTGAGTTTGAGCTCAGCCTGGACAACCAAGGAGACCCTGTCAAATAAATAAATAAATAAATAAATAAATAAATAAATAAATAAATAAATATTCTGTCCCTCTCTTCTCTCACTCTGTTTAACTGCCTTGCTTTAGTTTTCATTATATGGAATTGCTTGTCCATTGCTGTTTGTTTTTGGTTTTTGAGACAATCTTGTGTTGTAGTGCAGAACGGCCTTTAACTCACTATATAAGCTTTGAACTCGTGGTGATCTGTGTGCCACCACACCCAGCCTCTTCGCTGATTTTGCTACTTGCATCTTGTCTCTTTCCCACAGGAATAGCAGTTGTAGGAGACCCGGCTACTTGTACATCTTGTTGGTCATTTTGACTGGGGAAAAGCCCCAAGTCACACAGTACCAGATCCCACAGATAAGGAAGGTGAGGACTCACTGTCATCTTTTTATTTGACAGAAACTGCCGCAAATGACTCTGGGGGCCAAGGACCCTATATAGTGAATGTCAGAGCTTGATTTTGCAACCTGACTGTGCTCTTGAACTTCAGAGCTATAGATAACATTACTCCCTAGATGGTCCTTTTGGAGGATTAAGACAAGATTAAGGCCAGGGCAGTGACCCCAGAGTGGATGAGTAAGCATTAGTAGGGGGCTTAGAGGGATTCCAGGCAGTGGCCACTTTTCCTGAATGTCTGAGTCCTGGTACATGGTCACCTCCACCCTGCACATGTCACTGTCCGTCTCCCCACCAGACATGCTAGCCGACTGTCTGATCCCTCTCCAGCCTCAAGCATGGGGCTTGGTGGGCACATTTAGGGAACTGAATCAAAGAGCAGCATGGAACTGCATTTCCTGCAGGCTGACAGCTGACCCCTGCTGCCTTCTGGATGTAGCAGCAAGCACCCCTTTCCCTGCACTTGCTGTGCAGCCGAGGGTGGAGAGTTTGCAATCAAAGTCAGCAGCAGCCTTGATTCAAAGGAGAACATGGCTAGCTGCAGAGACATTTTATATAAGAAAGAGGAAAAAATAGTTCCCCCTCCTGGGGCCTGTGCCACAGTGTGGTTTCGGTGTCAGTTATTACCTAGATGTTCTCAACCTACATCCAGGCATGAGGCATCATCACGGGACACTAATGGCTTTTCTATTAAATATTAGCTCCTTCAAGGAGGAAAAACTGGGGCAGGCTAAATGCTGGCAAGAACCAGGGGGCTGATTATTGAAAAGCAATGGGGGTTCTGCAGAAGCCCTTCATCTTCCAGAGATAATCTTACTTGGGGATGCATTTGGCTTTTCGGGGTACTTGGTGAGCCCTAACCAGAATCCCTTTTTCCATACTCCTCCTCATTAGAAAATGTACCACAGCCAGCCTGACAGATTCTACCCTGGAAGCCCTGCCTCCCAGACAGCTCTGTCCTAAGCAGAGCTCTGAGCATGCCCCTTCCAACTCTGCAGGGATTACATGGCACCAGGGACAGGTTTTTATTTATCTGGCAAATTATGTGGGATTATAGCAGACATTACTAATTCCCACCAATATTTCTAGTTCTACCTCTTCCCAGACACATGAAAGACTACATTTCCCATCAACACTGGGGAGCAGCAATATAGCCAGTTCTGGCTACACAGCCTTGATGGGAGGAGCTATCCTAAGAGCCTCAGCGGAATCATCCAAGTAGAGATGGGGAGCTGGATTGCTGAGACATCATGGGGATGCCAGCCACTCTGGAAAGTCACTGGGACCTCTAGAGGTCTTTGTGCCAGTGAAGAGCACACTTCTTAGTGCAAAAGCACCAAGGTGCTGATTTTGTTATAGCAGCAGAGCCTATTCTGGGTATAGGGAGAAAGTCACTTTTTCTTTTCAATGCTAGAGATTAAACCCAGGGTCTCTTGAATGCTGAGTACATGCTTTCCCATGAGCTAAACCCCCAGCACAGAAAGTCACGATTTTTAGGAGCTGAACATTAGTGACACAGGGAACTCTGAGGTGAGTCTTGTATGTACAGGAGGAAGCATATGCACCTAGTTATGGAGGGCAGCCTGATCCAGGCCACAGGGCTCAGAGACCTAGGCAGGGCTCACCCCAGGCTACATGATGGAGGACAGGGTTCTGAGGGGTTGGATTAGAAGAGTGAGGACTGGACTGAACTTAAGCATCGAAGGTGCTGGGGTGGTGCACAGCTGATTCTTTGGGAGTGGGCCAGGAGCCATTTCTGCAACAGCCAAACTCTGACAGGGCTTCCAGGCCTCTTGCAATCCCAGTCCCAACTCTTGGGTCCTTCCATGGACAGGACTGAGCAATTCCCCTTTTAGGGGGGACAAGTCCCTAAATGCAAGTGTCTGATTCAGTAAGTAGAGTTTCTGGATTTGACTTCCACATGGGGCCAAAGCCTCAGGCAGGGAGCAGAGCATCCAGACTCCAGATTCTTCCCTGGCCATACACAGGTTCACTCTTAGTTCTGCTGCAGCCTCAGCCAAGTGTAAGACAAGCACACATTTTTGAAGGTCCTGGAGGATAGGCATATGAGAGTGAATGGCCTGCTATACTAAGACCTGGCCTATCTGTCCTCTGTCATTCTCCCCCAGCCTTGTGACTCTGCACTATACCTCCTTCTCTCTCTGCCTGTAATCAACTCTTGCTTCTGTCATGACTCAAGCCTTGGGCTCCTCCATGGTCTCAGGTCTCTGCGATTCCAGGCTCTTGGTCTTCAGGATCACCCTAAGTTTCCACAAGTGACACATCTAAGCTTATTAGTGCCAAAGCCTTGCAAGAAATGCCTTTGGAAGATTGTTGGACTTCTTATGCTAGCCAGCCAGGCAGCCAGACTGCCATGCTAGGCAACACCAGATTTTGGTTTTGTGGAAGCTCAGAACAGGTGAGCTCTTTAAAAAAGATTACTAGAGCAGGCCAAATAGCTTAGCAGATAGAAGTGCCTGCAAGCAGGTGCAGGTGCAGGGGCCAGGGGTTTGATCCCCAGGCCTGCCATGCCAGCCCTGTCCCTAGGGTGCGCTGAGACAGCAATTGAGACTGGGCGCGGTGGCGCATGCCTGTAATCTCAGCTCTTGAGGGGTTGTAAACAGACAAATCACTATGAGTCCGATCTAGCAGCAAGACTCTGAACATCCTATAGACCCTTCCCTAAAATTAAAAAAAAAATCACTAATTTAATACTAGAAATAGAAAGGATCCCTGCTCCTACACACAGTGTGGATGGAATTCAGCTACAATGTTGGGCAAAAAAAGCCAGGTAATAAGCAGTACATACTGAGTAATTCCATTATATAAGGGTCACAAACAGACAAAAATCATGGATAGAAATGAATGTGAGAAGATCAGTTAGTAATTGGGTGTGGTGGTGCCCACCTGTAATCCCAGCATACCGGCAGGCTGAGGAGGAACATGGCATGTTTCAGCCCAGTCTAGGCAACTTAGCAAGTTAGTGAGATCTGGTCTTAATTTTTTTTTTTTCACCAGGGATTGAACTCGTGACCTTGCACTTGCCAGGCAGGTGCTTGTGCCGCTGAGCTGTCTCCCCAGTCCCTGGTCTTAAAATTATAAATAAATAAATAAATAAGCTGGGGCTCTAGCTCAATGTGAAGGCCATAGGTTCAATTTCAGGACTTGGTAAGACATGGTGGAGGGTAGAGTCCTCTAATAGGGAGAAGAGACAGGAAAAGGGGCATGTGGGAACTTTCTGGGGTGAAGGAATTCTGCTACAGTCTACATTCTATCATTATCTGTGTTTTATTCTACATCAGGATCAGGATAATGGTTACAAGAGTGTAAGGCTGTATAAAATTTATTGGGCTGTACACGTATTGTTGCTGATTTTTTCCTCCTGCTGTGCTGGGAATTGGACTTAGGTCCCCCTACATACTAAGCAGATGCCTTACCGCTGAGCTCCAACTCCAGAATGGCACCTGCATTTTACAATTTATTTTGATATAGGGGTGTGTGTGTATGGGTGGGTGGGTGTTTCCCAGCCTAGTCTCAATCTCCTCTGCTCAAGCAATTCTCCTGCCTCAGTCTCCCAGGATCTGGGACCATAGGTGCCCCTATAAGCTGTCTGTTTAATACACTTTACATCTGCAATGCTTCAATCAAAAAAAGAAAGAAAATCCCTACAGAACAAGTGAACAAAACTATCAAAATTAGGTACAAGGCCTTGACGGCTGAATATCATTCTAACTTTGTTAAACTGTCTCAGGAAATCTTCCAGCTCCAGCTGTTGAGAGCGATGCTCTGCTCACCTCGCCCCTCACCTGCTAGCCACGTCTACCACCCGCCAAGGCCCGCCACTCTAACCACGCCCCCTAGCGCCCGCGCCCCGCCCGCGTCCTCCAGGGTACCTTTCTGCTGAACTCCTGGGCTCTGCGCCTGCGCTCTCGGTGCACGGCGTCAGGGCGCTTGCGGCCGGCTAGGCGCAGCAGCTCGCGGCCCAGTGCGAGGCCCCGACCGGAACTCGCGACCCGCGGTGCTGTGGGCAGAGCTGAGGGGCCGCCATCTGGACCAGGGAGCACGCCGAGGCTGGGGGGCACGCGAGGGCAGCGCCGAGCCAGGCTCACTAGACGCTCACGGCTCAGCCCACCCACCGCTACGCCCTCCACCTCCACGATCTGGTCCCCAGGCCGCAGGCCCCCAGCGTGTGCGCTGCTCCCTTCGGCCACCTCGAGCACGAAGCAGGGACCAGAGCCGCCCAGCCGGAAGCCGAAATCTTCGGGCCAGCCTTGGTTGGTGGCTGGCATGGGTGCGACTGGAGAGAACGAGAGACAGGGATTCCTTTGTGGCCCTGTCCTTCCAGAATGGCCTTGGCCCACCATTTCGCTCTGCCTCTTCCCTCAGACTCTTCATTCCCCTCCATCTGTGTGTACTTTCTCCCTTCTACCTGCCTGTCCCCAAACTACGATGGAAGAAATACCGAAAAGATGGAGCCCTGGGGCTAGGAAGATAGCTTGGCAGGCTAAGCTCCAGGACCTGGGTTCGATCCGCAGTACAGCCTGCCGTACTGGCACCTTGCTGGCCCTGTGCGGCACTGCCGCCATGCAGGCCACTGAAACGGAGAATGGTGGTGCACGCCTGCAATCCCAGTGCAGGGGAGGCTAAGACAGGAGGATCTCTATGAGTTTGTGCTGCATAGTGAGACCCTGTACCAAATAAATAAATAAATAAATAAATAAATAAATAAATAAATAAGGCAAGTGAGGAAAGGCGTGCAGCAGGCATCTGCTGGACGCAGGACAGGGTTCAGACCCCAAGATATCGTAAAAAGGCATGGGAGTTTAAGGATCTGTGATGGGGGGCTAGGATTAGGGCATGTGGCCTTTAGGATGAAGGACAGAAGAGCAGACTCAGTGGCCCCCAAAAGTCCAGGTGAAGATCTCTATAGATATTTGTATGCATTGTCCTTAGCTCTGGATTTCATAAATCAAAATTTTCTTTCTTTGGCTGTAAAAGAAAAATGATCTTTTTTCTTTCTTTCTTTTCTTTTTTTTTTTTTTTTAAGACAGGATCTCACTATGCAGTTCAGGCTGGCCTTGAACTTACTTTGTAGCCTAGGCTACTAGTCTCAAACTCACTTGGATCCTCTTGCCTCAGCTTCTCCAGTGCTAGGATTACAGGTGTGTGCCACCATGTTGGGCCACAAATAATTCATTTTTATTTTATTTTATTTTATTTTTTGTGGAACCAGGAATTGAACTCAGGCCTCTGCACTTTCCAGGGAAGTGCTTATTCCACTGAGCCATCTCCCTGGCCCCAGTGATTCATTTTTAAATCCTTTAAGTCCCTTGTTTTGTCTGCCAAAGCCACTTCTTTTCTTGGGAGCTACTTTACTATCTGGCTTCCATGGTTCACCCGACATACATGGTGCCCTCTTTCACTGTTCTCTCTCCTGTCATCCTTCTTACCCCTTCTCCATAGGCCAAAATCTCCTCTCAGAGCCCTGCATAAATCATATACCTTTCTAGAGCTTCAGAATGATGAGACAGGAAGAGGCCCTAGAAACTGAATCAAGGGAAGGTGCTTTGTAAACCACCTCATACTTCCCCAGGAAGTGGAGACACAGGCAAGCCCCCTCTCCAACTCAAAGAATGGCGGAGCCTCCCCATCTACTGCTCCTAGCACTGTGTTTTACTTCCCCACTATCTCAGGCAAGACCCTGAGCCTCTCTCCAGATGTCTCCTGCCTATCTTGACAATGAACACTCAGGCCTTCTCTCTTTCTAAGGGACAAATAGGTTGTCTGCTAGGCCATCCTCCCTCTCTTGCATGTCCAGGGCCCACGTGAGAACAAATAGTTAGGTATTGGCTCTGGTGGGGAAGACCTGGCCAGTCACTGTATCCTATCCAGTCTCCCTAGGAGAGTTCTTTAGAGCCCTTTCAGATATGACATGTTAGCCTGGGGATGGAGAGGGTCTTCTTCTGGGCCCATAGCAAATTTGGGGTTCCTGACCACATTTTTCCACCATATAGAGGATCTGTTCTTGGGGCATGGTGGCACACGCCTGTATCCCAGTACTTGGAGGTTGAGCCAGGAAGATCTCTGTGAGTTCAAGACCAGCCTGAGGGTTACAAAAGTGAGAACAAGGCCAGCCCAAATTGCATAGTGAGACCCTGTCTCAAAAAAAAAAAAAAAAAAAAAAGATCAGTTCTTATAATATCTTTTTTAAATACATATTTTAGGGAAGGATCTACAGGGAGGTGTTTGGGGTCTTACTATTAGATTGGACTCGTAGTGATCTGCTTGTTTATATCCTCCCAAGAGCTGGGATTACAGGTGTGCGCCACCTCACCCAGTCTCAATTGCCATCTCAGCATGCTCTGGGGGCAGGGCTGGCCCAGCAGGCCCGGGTATCAAACCCCCAGCCCCTGAGCTATTTGGCCGGCCCTCTGGTTCTTATAATATCTGAACTCTTGAATTTTACATACCTGAACTCCCCTCAACTTTCATTTGACAGTATAGGACATTCCAAAGCCAGGTATGTAGAGTTTCCCCACACCCAGCCTGGGAGTTACAAAATGTCACCCCAAAGGCTCATGTATTCAGATTAGGAGATGATTGGATCATGGAGTACTGACCTCATCAGTTAATTGATGCATTAATGTGTTCATAATTGAATGTAATGTTGGGAGGTGCAGCCTGTTGGAGGAAGTAGGTTGCTGAGGTAGCCTGGCCCCTTTCTCCCTCTGTCTTTCCTGGCTACCTTGAGGTGAGTGTCCTTCCTCCACCGCCCCTTCTGCCATAGTGCTCCTGGTAGCAGCTAGCTGACGATGGACTAAGACCTCTGAAACCATGAGTCAAAAATAAACCTTTCCTTCCCTGGCATGCCTGTGCTGTGCATGCCTTGCTGGGGCACACTGAGACCAAAACTGAGACTGGGCATTGTGGCGCACACCTTTAATCCCAATGTTTGGGAGGCTGAAAACAGGAGGATCACTACAAGTCTGATCTGTGTAGTGAGACCTTATAGACCCTGTACTAAATACTTAAGAAAAGCTTATGTATTTTCCAGCCCAGACTACATAAAGACCCCTCTGTCAATTACCCTTCCCTTCCCTTCAAAATGGATCTTAGGCTCTCCCAAATATAGTGCTAACCCCACCCCACCTATGCCCAGTGGACCACAGGGAGCTTATTGCTTTGGCAGTGACAGGAAGTGACCCTGAGGTTCCTTCCTCAGTGGCCAACATCACAACTTGGCAGGTGAGAAAGAGGATAAAGACTGATGCTCCCAGTCTCAGGTGCTTATGGACCCTCAACCCCACACAGTTCTCATGCAATGAGTTCTCACACCATGCCTGATGGTGGCCAAGTGGAACAGGCTTTTACTGGATGTCACCTAAGGACTTTTCCATTTCATTCTGCTGTTAGAGCCCTGGGCCTCCTTCCTTCCCTTTGACTCCATGGCTTCAAAGAAGTGTTCTTCAGGCCTCTTGGGGAATGCTGCTCCCTGAGAGAGGGAGCCTCTGGGAAGATGGCCTCATGGACAGATCTCCGAGCATCTGTAGGAGCTGAGGGACCTCTGAGTCCAGGGCCTTCAAAACCCAGCCCTGATCAGGCTTGGTGATGCATTAGTGTAATCTCAGCTACTCAGAAGGCTGATGCAGGGAGTGGAAATTCTCACACCAGCCCAGGCAATTTAGTGAGACTGTCTGAAAATAAAATTTAAAAGGACTGGGGCTGAGTTATAGGTGACATACACCCATAGCTCCAGCACTTGGGAGGCTGAGGCAGGAGGATTGCTGTGAATTCAAGGGGAGCCTGGGCTACATAGTGAGTTCAAGGCCAGCCTGAGCTACACAGCAAGACCCTGTCTCAAAAAAGGGAGGAGCTGGAGACGTAGCTTAGTGGTAGGGTGGTTGAGTAATGTGCCTGAGGCCTTGAGTTCAATCCCCAATGTGAGAGAAAGAAAAGGAGAGAGACAGAGAGAGAGACAGAGGCAGAGAGAGACAGAGACACAGAGGCAGAGATAGAGAAAGACAGAGACAGAGACACAGAGACAGAGAAAGACAGAGAGACAGAGACAGACAGAGAACAAAAAGAGAGGAAACCAAGGCAGTTGAAACCCAGCCTTCATCAGAGGTCCCTCTAAACTAGCACCAGGAGGTTTGAGAGCAGAAAGGGTCCACACCACAAGCTGCCTATAATGCCACAGACCCCCATAGTCTCTATTAGGAACCCCTGTATTAGTCAGCTTTTTATTGCTGTGACCAAATACCTGACATAAAAAAATTAATGAGGAGAGGTTTATTTTTGGATTTTTGTTCTGTTTTGTTTTTAATGTATTTAGTACAGGGTCTACAGAGTCTCACTACACAGATCAGACTCTTAGTGATCCTCCTGTTTCCAACCTTCCAAGCACTGGCATTACAGCTGCGCACCACCATGCCCAGTATCTGTCGCCCTCTCAGCATGCACTGGGGGTGGGGCCGGCATGGTGCACCAGAGATAGAAGCCCAGCTGCTGCGCTCTGCCTAAACAGCTGCTTTAGTCTGCTGAGCTGAGCTATCTGACCGGCCCTGGCATTAAATTTTTGAGGCTCCTGCCTCAGCCTCTGCAGCAGCTGGGATTACAGGCATGTGCCATCACACCTGGCTTTGAGGTCAGGTCTTGCAACAGGAGAGAAGCCGAGTGCAGCATGAATCATACCATTCCACAAATGCAGAATGTTGGAGCAGGAAGAGGCTCCAGAGTTCATTTGTATCCTGAAAGGGAGATTTATAAATCTCCCCAGACTAAGCCCAGTGGGTTCTAAACCAAGGTCCCCCCTCTGGTGAATGGAAGAGCTAGCTAGCCTCCCTTCAAGGTTACTGCCAAGCTGCTTTCCTACTCCCCATCTCAGGCAAAGCCCTCAAACTTCTGCTCAGATGCTTTGATTAAAAAAAAAAAAAAAACCTAGCTTGAGCTGGTTGTGGTGGTGTACACCTGCAGTCCCAACATTCCAGGAGGTAGAGGCAGGAGCACTGAAAGTTTAAGCCCAGTCTGGACAACTTAGTAACTTCATTCTCTACCTCAGAATAAACAAACGAGCAAGCAAACAAAAAAGGCTGAGCATGTAGTTCAGTATGAAGGCCCTGATCTCAACCTCCACTTCAAAAAAGGGAATGATGGCTGGGAACCAAATTTGGACTGGGACCCACAATCTCTTCTACCTGTGTACCTATTCTGAGCTGCACTCCTTGACAGAGTAAAAGGCTGTCTGTTAGAGGTCAGAGCAGGCATCTGCTCACACCTGTACCCACCTTGGGGAGCCCAGTGGGCCACGGGGGCTGCAGTACTAAGACCCTTAGGCCTTCTGAGCCAGCAAAGCCCTCTGAAGTGTCCCCAGAGCTATCTCACCACTCAGAGCCCCGAGTCCGGCCTCTTCCTTTATACTGCCCCTGGCTTGGCTTGCTCAAGGCACAAGTGGAGGCATCTCAAGACCCCATCCCAGGTTACTGGGTCCATACAGCTCCCCACATTTGCTCACCTTCTGCACTGATGACTTCAGTGATCACAGAGGACAAGGCACAGTGGTCTTGGAACACCGGGAACACTCCCTTGTTGCCTCTGTTGCTCAGGGCCTTGGCATCAGTTACTGATGCGACTGAGGGGACAGCTGGAGTTTCTAAGGCAAAGTGATCCTCTAGGTAACCTGAGCAGGTCCCCCGTGACTAGGTAGACCAGCAGGAGGGCTGGACACCTTGGCCAGGACCCAGCCTGGCTGGCCCCTGCTCTATGGATTAGGGGGCCAAGCAACAGTCTTCAGGCAAAAGTGGAGGCTCGGCTTGCCCATTCAAGGTTACAGGGCTGGCTGCGTAGGTTGGGAGGATTCAACTGGGTCATTTGGGAAAGGGAAGTGTCAGTTCAGTGGGACAGGTGATAGTTGAGGGGACCGGTGAGATCTAGTGGGACATAGAGCTCAGTTCTCATAGAAAATGTCACAGTGTGAGCAATATAGGCTGGGCTGGTTGGCAGGTGAAGGAGAGACCCAGGTAGAAAACGCAACTTGGGTTGGGGAAAAGGTGCTGACTTACATCATTTTGGAAATGAGTAGAGTCTGTAAAACTACAGGCAAAAGGAATAGTGGTTGATAAAATAGTCCCACAGGGGCTCAGGTTAACAATTCTGAAATCACACCATATGTGCAGACTGGAATCAAATAATTCAGTAAGTGTATGGTGAGAGGAAAGGAGGAGAAGCTAGAATGATGTGTGTGGTTCTGGGTGAGACGTTCTGGGCATCAGTGCCAGCCTGTATTTGGCTTAATAAGGTTACAGGTGGATACATCGAGGAGGCTTTCTAGAGGTGTGAAGATTCATGGACCGATATATGCACATGTATGTGCATGCTTTGTCCACTGAGAGGGCCTAGAAACAAAAATACACCAGTAGCAACCAGCACACGGGTCCCAGATCTTGATTTCCAGTATCATTCACCAATAACAGAATCCCAGACAACCTGCAGAAAAGACTAGGGCAATTTCAAATGATTTGTACAGCTACACACACCCTCAACTCTGCCCCCCCCAAGGGAGTGAAACTTCTCCTTGGTAGGTGGCAACTTTGTTTTTGGGAGAGCAATGTGAAGAAGCTGGCGCCTAGGCACAGTGATGCTCCAGTGGAGAAACCTGACAAATGCTACCTTCGGCAGTTGATGAAGATTAACCTCTACAGTAACAAGCCCCATGAATAGTACATATCCTTGACTCATGTGAAGAGAATGGGAATTTTCATTTCAGAACTAGTCTGAGAAAAGCTACAAGGAACTCCAAATAAAGAACATTCTACAAAACATTCATCTCTTTACTAATTTATTTAGAGACAGGATTTCCTATGCAGTTCAGGCTGACCTTGAACTCACTATGTAACTTAGGCTGGCGTCAAACTCTTGGTGATCCTCCTGTCTCAGTCTCTCAAGTGCCTGCACTATAGGAGTGACCCATCATGCCCAGCATCTCAACTCTTTATAACTGTCATGATTATCTGAAATAAGGAGTCTAAGAAATGCTCACAGGTTAGAGGAGCCTAGAGAGGTGTGATGGATAATTGCAATGTGGTATCCTGGGTGAGAAGATGACATAGGATGACAACAACAGGGGAGATTTGAGTGTGGGGATAGGGCAGGGTGATGAACCCATGCTATTTATGTTCTCTCTCTCTCTCTCTCTCTCTCTCTCTCTCTCTCTCCCCCCCCCATATATGGATTTGGTACAGGGCCTCACTACACAGCTCAGACTCATAGTGATCGTCCTGTTTTCAGCCTCCCCAGCTCTGGGATGACAGGTGTGCACCACCATGCCCAGACTCAGTCACCAGCTCAGTGTGCCCCGGGGGGCTGGCGCAGCATGCAAGGCCGAGGATTGAGCCCTGGTCCCTGCGCTTGCCAAAGCAGGTGCTTAGTACACTGAGCTATCTCACCTGCCCCCTCTCTCTTTCTTTTCTTTTTCTTTCTCTTTCTCTTTTCCTTTCTCTTCTTTCTTTCTTTCTTTCTTTCTTTCTTTCTTTCTTTCTTTCTTTCTTTCTTTCCTTCCTTCCTTCCTTCCTTCCTTCCTTCCTTCCTTCCTTCTTGTCTTTTTGAGGCAAGATCTCCTTATGAGGTTCAGACTGCCCCTGAATTTGAACTCACTGTGATCCTCCTACCTCAGCTTCCTCAGTGCTTGGATTGCACATACATGCCATCCTGTCTACTTGCTTTTCTTTTAAGGCAAAAGATGTTTATGTATGAGGGTTTTTTCTAAACTAAAACTTGGATAGCTCCATGGTATAAAGCACCTGCCTGGCAAGGGTGAGGTCCTGAGTTTGATCCCCAGTTCCAAAAAGAAAAAAAGAAACCTTGAGTATTCAGGATTAATTGTGGTGTTGGCTCTTTTCGATAATAGGTTGATTTGGGGTCCCACTCAGCTCTAAAAGGATGCCATCTCTGGTGCAGGGGATTTCATATTACATTAAGAGCTTTTTTGTGTATGAAACTAAAACTATTCTAAAATTAAAAGTTTATTTTAAAACTCCTCTCCTCAGGATGTGGGCCAGATAAAAGTTACTTGTAATAGGTCACCATGTTTGAGCTCTTCGTTCTCCATTGTTCTCCACACTTCATCTACTCAAAGGTGTTTTCCAAGATAGTGTGTTTTATGTGCGACAGATTGAATGTGTGTGTGTGTGCGCGCGCGCGCGCGCACGTGCAAGAGAGAGAGAGAGAGAGAGAGAGAGAGAGAGAGAGAGAGCAAGAAAGATGGACTTTTTGTATATGCAATCTCTCATTTCATGTATACTATATTGTGTTATAAACCAGATTATAAACTATGCTTGGGAGTTTAAAGTATATGCCCATGAATGAAAAAAATAACAATCATGAGTGAAAAAGAACAGCCCCAATACAGATGGAAGTGTCTCATGTTATAAAAGAATCCACGCAGCAGCACAGCTCTAACTGCTTAACAGGCTGCTTAATTGTGGTGCTGCATGGTAATCAGACATAAACAGTGACAGTCACATGGGTGAATTGACAAGCTCTTTTGTTTTCTCTTATTAACAAACAGTGTTTCTCCAAGATGGTAAAAAACCCTTCTGGGCCAATGTAAAATGGTGTAACCATTATGGAAAGTTATTTGGCAGTTTCTTTAAAAGTTAAGTGTGGGCCGGGGCGATAGCTTGGTGGTCTAAATACCTGCCTGGCAAGCGCAAGGACCCAGTTTCAATCCACAGTACTGCATACTGAGCTGACCCTGGGGTTCCCTGGGCACACTGTGCTGGCCAATGGAACTGGGTATGGTGGTGTATGCCTGTAATTCCAGCTCTGGGGAAGCTGAGACACGAGGATCACTATGGAGTCTGAACTACACAGTAAGACCCTGTACCAAATAAGTAAAAGATTAAAAAATAAAAAGTTAAATATATGGCCAGCCACTGTGGCACAATTCTACCACCCCAGTGCTGGGGAGGCTGAGACAGGAGAATCACACATTCTGCCCAGGCAACTTAGCAGGACCCTATCTCAACTTAAATGCACATAGATAAATGACTAGGGAGGTAGCTCGGGGCAGAGGCTCTGGGTTTAAGCTTTAGAACCACCACACACAAAAAGAGTTAAGTATATTACCCTCTTGTCTTTGTCTGTTTAGCATGCCATAACAAAAATACCAGACTGGGAAGTCAGTTTGTATGCTGTGTGTGTGTGTGTGTGTGTGTGTGTGTGTGTGTGTGTGAGAGAGAGAGAGAGAGAGAGAGAGAGAGAGAGAGGTGTTGAATTTGAACCCAGGATATCATGCATGCTAGTCAAGTGCTTTACTACTGAACTGCATCCATAGCCCCAGATTGGGTGATGCTTTTTTTTTTTTTTTTTGAAACAGGGTCTCAAAATAAGGGGCTGGCCAGATAGTTCAGACTGGATTCAGATTCATGGTAATCCTCCTGCCTGAGCCCTCCAAGTGTTGGGATTACAGGCATGCACCACTATGCTGGGCTAGGATCCACTTTTTTCTTTTATTTTTGGAAACAGTCTCACTATGTAGCCCAGACTAGCATCAAACTCAGGTAATCCTCCTGCCTCAGCCTCCCAAGCGCTGGGACTATAGGCATGAACCACCATGCCCACATGAATGTAATTTATATATAATAGAAAGTGATTGCTTATAGTCCTGGAGGCTGGGAAGCCCAAGATTAAAGTGTTTGAGCCCCATAACAAAATACTATGGATGAAGTGGCTTACACCACAGAGATTTATTTGACCAAGGCCCTGGGGGTTGCAAGGGCACAGCCAAAGGGCTAAACCGTTGAGTTCCTTGTGAGGGCTCCTTCCTGGTAAGTAGGCATATGTAAACTGCGGTGCATCTATACAGTGGACTTCCACTCAGTAATAAAAAGAAATGAACTATGAATACACACAAACACATGGCTGAACCTCAATAACATTATAATAAGTGAAAGAAGTTGCTTATAAGGGCTCTCTGATTCCATTTATATCAAATTCTACAACCTGCAAACTTTTTTATAACACCAGAAGACAGATTTGTTATTCCAGGTGCTGGGGTGGAGGGAGGGATTAATCACAAAGGAGTGTGAGCACTCTTGGTGGTGGGGGTAGTAAATACAGAATCCTGGGCTAGCGAGATAGCTCAGTGGACTAAATGCCTGCTTTGGCAAGTGCAGGGACCAGGGTTCAATCCCAGGCCCTGTATGCTGCGCCAGCCCCAAATCTGGGGCACACTGAGCCGGCATGTGAGTCAACGTGTGGTGGCCCATGCCTATAATTCCAGTGCTGGGGAGACTGAAACAGGAGGATTACTACAGTCTGAGCTGTATAGTGAGACCCTGTACATATAAAAAATATTTAAAGAGATTAAAAATAGGGGCTGGTGAGATGGCTCAGTGGTCTAAAGCACCTACTTGGAACAAGCTTAGGGAAGCCCAGGGACCATGGTTCAATCCCCCAGCACCACATGCCAGCCAGCCCGCCCCCTGGTGGGCTGAGCTGGCCACACACACACACACACACACACACACACACAAATAAATAAAAAAAATTTTAAAAAAAGAGAGATTAAAAATAAATAAATAGCCAATGATGAAATCAGTCATGGCTATAGAATGAGGTCTTTTTAAAAACTCTAAAGGCTGGGCTTCAGTGGGTTGGGACAATGGTGCTGCTGCTGCCTTGGGAACAGAAACCGTTATGCGCAGGACCCTGTCCAGCCATTCTCTACCTATCTTTTCACTGGACTCTTTATCTGTACTCTCTATTTTTCCTCTAGCATCTATATTAGTTTTAATTGATGCATAGTAATTGCAAAAATTGTGGGCATTTGTGTTCTTTAAAATATCTTGCCTGGTATGGTGGCACATGCCAGTAATACTAGCACTCTGGAGGCTGAGGCAGGAGGATCACTACAAGTTTGAGATCAGCTTGAGTTATACAAGGTCAGCCTGAACTACATAGTGAGATTCTGTCTCAAAAACAGAAAAAAAAATCTTTATATATTGTGGACCACAACTGTAATCCCAGCACGTAAGAAGCTGAGTCAGGTGAATTATCTGGAGTCTGAGGGCCGCCTAGGCTACACAGTGTGTTCAAGGCCAGTCTGGACTGCATATTTAAACCCTGTGTCAAAAAAAAAAAAGTGAGACCCTTTCTCAAAATAAGGGGCTGGCTAGATAGTTCAGTGGACTAAAGTGCCTGCTTAGACAAAGCACAGAAGCTGGGTGTTTGATCCCTGGCATGCTGTGCCAGCCCAGCCCTTAGGGTGTGCTGAGATGCGACTAAGACTGGGTGTGGTGGTGTGCACCTATAATCCCAACGCTTGAGAAGCTGAAACAGGAGGATCATTACAAGTCCGATCTGTATCATGAGACCCTGTAGACGCTGTACTAAATACATTAAAAAATAAAAATAGAAAACAATACTTTTCTCAAAATAAAAAATTAAAAAAGAACTGGGGCCATAGCTTAGTGTGAAAGCCCTAGTTTACACACACACACACACACACACACACACACACACACACACACACCCTTTGCAATAATTGACAATGGTCAGTAAAATGTTTCAAGAATTTTCTATGAGCCACTCCAACAAATTAATTGGAACCTAAGGAGGGAATTATAGGACCACAAAATTTAGAGCCATATGGCTAGAAGTATAGGTGGAACTTGCAGTTGATATCTTAGGCAGGTACAGGTCTTGTGGGTCTGAGCGCTCCACCTGTGGGATGTGAGTTGAACTCCAAATAGACATTGCCAAACTGAACTGAATTCTAGGACAGCCAGCTGATGTTTGTTGGAGAATTTCTCGGTGTGGGGAAACTCCACATACCTGGCTTTGGAATGTCCTATACTGAATATTTACTGACAGTGAGAAAGGCTGATTGTCCCCTCTCTTCCAGCCACCCTTCTGCTCTCAGTGGAACTCAGCATCTCATACTGCTTCTGTTGACCACAGAAGAAAGCATTTTGCTACAATCCTGCTTTTCCTCCTCCAACTTCTACCTTTTTGCCAGTGGATAGAGGGTCAGAGGTCAGGCCAGGGCATCAGGGTTATTAATAGATGTGGAAAAGGAATCTCTGGAGATTGCAGAGTGGGCACTACAGGGCTGGCATCCTTGACCCCTCTCTCCATTTTGCTTCTCAAAGTCAAATACCAGTAAATGCTCTAGACTCAGTTTACTGCTTTCAAATTATAATCAGAACCCCCACTTCTCTCACTCCCGGTGCCAGCCGCCACCATCCCTGTCCCGGACTGGTTTCTTGGCTTCCTCATGGGTCTCCCCTTTCCCCTTCAATCTGTTATTAACATGGCAACCAGAATGAACTGCTCATGGTTAGACACTATTTTGTCAGAGAAATCCAGGCTCAGACATACAGAAAAGGAAAACTATGAAGACATGGGTAGAAGATAGCTATCTGCAAGCTAAGGAGAGAGGCCTTAGAAGAAACAGACATGCCAACAGCTTGATCTCAGACTCGTGGCCTGAAGAACTGTGGGAAACACATGCCTGGTGCTTAAGCAGCTCTGTGGTATTTTGTTGTAGTGATCCCAGAAGACTAATAGCCTGCCACAGTGAAATTGCATCTGGGCATGGCTAAAAGGTTCTTCATTCAGGATGTGTTGAGAGGATGGGTATGAGACTGGGCCAAAAGACCAAATGATGACAGATAGAGTTTTATTGGGAAAACCAAGACATTGGTTTAAAATTGGCTAATATCTCCCTCTCTTTCTGCCAAGTCTTCTCCACCATGTCCAGCTATTTTGGACTGAGGAAACAGAGTCTGTGCTGAGGATTTAGATTCTTCCCTAAGCCTCTGTGTATAATTGCACTGGGCCCTTAAGGCCTTGAGTGACAAAGGGGAAGACCATCCCCATGACTGAGCTGAGTTTGACCAATGACACAATACCTCCCTCCTCTGCCCAGGACTGGGGATTGAATTCATGGCCTTTCCACTGAGCTGTATCTCTAGACTTTTTATTTTTTATTTTAAGACAGGTCAGATCTACTCTGGTTTTGATCTTGTGATCCTCCTGTGTCAGCCTCCAAGAGTGCTGGGATTATAGGTATGTGCCACCCTCTTGCCATGGCATTTTGAGGGCAGGTCTGATGGTTGGCACAGGGCCATGCTATGGTTTTAACAACTTGGTAGCATGTTAGTCAGTGTCTCTAATACTGGCTGTGTGACAAATAACTTCTGATTTCAGTGGCTTCACATAACCAAGGTTCATGTGTCACTTACCTCACAGTCTGGTGCTGCCTGTGAGCCAGTGTTTCCCTCCCTCAGCACCTCGCTTCTATCACAGGGTGAAATCGGCCCCAGGAGCACCAGCCTCTACCTCTGCTTTATATTCACTTCCCCTTCCTCTTGTATGCCGTCCCAGCCACCTTAAAGTTATTTTATTCGGTTTTATGTATCTATGCCTGCCATCCCCAATTCTGCCCACATGAAGATGAGATGATACAACATTCTGAAGTTTCTTTTTGTCGTCTTTATACTCATTGATTTCCTTGCAGTGGTCAAATAAGCTTCAGATGGAGTCATCAGAGCCTGGTGGGCTGGTCCAATCATCACTGGAGCCAGGACAGGGAGAAGGGACACTTTGCTTATGCCAGGGACATTTCATGGAATTTAAGGGGGCTCATTCCAAGCCCCTCCTAGTGGCCTGGCCTGTTTGCACCTCCCTGGTGAGGTCACTGGCTGTCATAGTGTCCATCTTTTCCTCATCTCCTAATTCTTTATTTTTGTTTTGAGTTTGTTTTCTTCAGTACTGGAGATTGGATCTAGGATCTTCACCCTAAAGCTACATCTCCAGTCCTTTTAAAAACAATTCTTACATTTTGAGACAGAAACTTGCTAAATTGCTAAACTGCCCAGGCTGAACTCAAACTTGCAATCCACCTGCCTCAGCCTCCCAGAGTGCTATAATTCCAGGCTTGTGCTACCACACTCCACCTAGAAGCTCCTAGTTCTTGGACAATCTGAACTTGGCCTTGTTTGCCAGCTCTTCTTTTTCTGTTGAGGAGCCTTGGTTCCTTCTCTATACTCTCTTTCATTTCCTAAGGAATCACGTCTGTACTGGGTGACCTTGCTCCACTGTGCAACTGCAGGCTTGTGGATAAAATTTCTTTCCCCTGCCTTGGAATACACATTTCCTTGAACCTGCACCAGGAGACAGCTGCCAGGAAGGGATCATATTAATAGATTTGCCTTTGAGTCTGGGAAGCGAAGGACATCTACCAGAAGTTACTGCTGTGCCCCAAAACATCCCGTATTGTTTTACTGTTTTATTATTTTATCCATCTCAGCTTAGTCTTACATTTTTGGAACATTTTTGAGATATACCTCTCATGATTCCATATATCACAATTTAATTAGATTTCCACTTACTGACTCCCAACCCTGCATCCCTGCCCTACCTTAGTATTACCCAGACCACCTTTCAGGAATTCTCCTGTTCCCTGAGCAGCTCATGTTCTGTGGGAGAAACAGATCTAAGCTGTGTCTTCAGCAGCGGACTTTGTTCAACTCAAGGTAAGGATCACATTCCACTTCTTTGGCTATGTCATTGGTTCAAGGGTGAACCTATAGCCTAAGTTAGCAAGGTGAATCAAGATGAATCTCAGCAACAACAACAACAACAACAACAACAACAACAAAAGAATCTCAGCATTCCTACTTGGAATGTTAGAGAAGACCTCCTCTCCCATCTCCTGTCACTGGATGTGAATGTGCAGACATGTGGTCTAAGCTATGGCTGACAGCCTTTCTACCACCAGGAGGAAAGCTGGGTTTTAGGATTAGGCAGATGCTCCAGTGGCAAACTAAGGAACAGAAAGAAACTTTGTTGTTGGTGATGCCAGTAAGCTGCTGCCTGAAACCATTCTTGAAATCATTATTGCTGGATATTCCGGTGGCAGAGGCCAAAAAATCTTCTTTTAAAATCCCGTTTGGGTTTACCATTACTTGCAATGTATTATTAATTTTTTTTTTTTTTGGCAGTACCACAGATCAAACTTGGGACCTTGAGTTTGCCAGGCAGGTGCTTATACTTCTGAGCTATATCCCTGGCCCCACTTGCAATGCAAAGTGTCCTGAAATGCCAAACCCTTTTACGCCAAAAATATTGCTCTTTTTTTATTGATGAAATTTATTATTGTTGAGGATGGTGCCTATATTATATAAGACCAGTGCTCTAACCCCTGAGCTATGGAGTCCCCTATGTTGCGCATATTACAGCTAATATTCATTGAAGTACTTTAAGGGCATTATCTTATTTAACCTTCAGAGCAGCACTAAGGTACATGCTTTCATCCTGACTTTACAGATGAAGAAACCGAAGCTCAGAGAAGTTAAGAAAGTAGCCTGAAGTCATTTAGTAGAAGAGATGGCTCCTTGACTGGATAACCATAAGTCTGATTCCCAAATGTCTGATTCTCTTAGACCCCACCTGACCTCCCAGTCAATATTTCACATTTCTTCTTAGAATTATGTTTCTGTCTGTCCTTAGCAGAGTTCAGCATCAGTCCTCATGTGCTGGACATCAGATGTATTAATACAAGATGTGATCCAAGGGGTGGTGGTGGTGTACACCTGTAATCCTAGTGCTTAGGAGGCGGAGACAGTGGGATCACTGTAAATTTAAGGCCAACCTAGGTTACATAGTGAGACTCTGTCTCAGAAAAAATACATGATTTTTACGGTGAATGTTTAATTTTTAAAATTACGACAGTAAAGAACTCATATCCTGTTAATCTCCCTCAAAATACTCCCCCTTGTTTAGCATGCACTTATCCCATCAATCTTGCCTCTTTCTTTTTTTTTTTAATATTTATTTATTTATTTATTTATTTTGTGTGTATGTGGCCAGCTCAGCCCACCAGGGGGCGGGGCTGGCTTTGCCTCTTTCTTTGCTTTTTCTTTTTTTTGGAGGGGGTAGCTCAGCCCACCCTGGGGGTGGTGCCAGGGATCAGACCGTGGTCCCTGTGCTTGACTAAGCTTGCCTAAGCAGGGGCTTTAGACTGCTGAGCTATTTCACCAGCTCCCTCTTGCCTCTACTTCTTTCTGAAGCAGTTCTGGAAGTCTTCTTTCATGAGTGTCTTTAATTGCAATATCATGGCTATCTTAATGTTCTGAATCAATTCAAAGTGTTCCCCTTTCATTGCTATTTTGACTTTTGGAAAGAAGCAGAAGTCACAGGACATCAGATCTTGCGAACAAAGTGGATGGGAGTACTGTAATGGTTTTATTTGAGAAAACTTGCCATAACATTTTGAATCAATCCAGGATACTGAGGCAGCCATGAGAGCACACATAAGAACATGAACACTTCTAGAGATGTTGCAGAAAGTGACAAGAATGATGGGATGAATGTGTTTGATGACAGGGGAATAGAAGGGTAGTCATGGCAATGTGTCTTTTATTGTAATACTTCAAAATTTTAAAAAAAATTTAAATCATTTATTTATTTGGTACAGGGTCTTGCTATGCAGCTCAGACTCCTAGTGATCTTTGTGTCAGTCTACCCAGTGCTGGGATTACAGGAGTGCATCGGTTTCAGTGGCTGCCAACAGTATGTGGTACTGGGGATTGAACCCAGGTCCTTGAGCTTGCCAGGCAGGTGCTTAGACCACCGAACTATCTCCCCCGCCCTAGTTTAAAATTTTAAAAGATTAAACATTTATTGCAGTTTTGACTGTGTTTTATAAGTAAGACACATGACTGCACAGTATCTAGAAATTCCTCTTCCTTTCCCCCCACAAGTCTCAGCAAAGTGTTTATAATACTGTGCTTTGCTTTTCTTCAGCCTTCTTCCGAGGGGAGATATCACACTTGATGGTGAGCAGAACTATCGGCAACCCAAGCAACAACAAAGCATTCAGAACAAGGATATCTGTGTGATATACAGGTGTAGGATCAGTTTAGACAGCTAGGAAGTAGGGATTCTACTTTAAAAGCACCCCTTTTTAATATGGCGTCTGAGTATGGTGTTTGAAGGCAAGTAGAAATTCAAACCTGTGACTGGAGAACCCGTATGGTGCACTCTGAGCCACTCACAGTGACACATTGTGGCCCCACCTACTGGCCAGAGCAATTTTTGGCTTGGTATTACCATTCAAGATTCCCCCAGGTACAATTCACCCTTTTTCTTTCATTCATTCAACACATTTTTATTAAGAATTTACTGTGAACTAGACATTAGAACAGTTGTTGTTGACATAATAAGCAAATACACATCCAATCCTTGTCCTCCAATAAAAATACTTTTGTAGGGGCTGGAGAAATGGCTCAGTAGAATAATTGCTTCCCTGGCAAGTGCAAGGGCCTGAGTTCAATCGCCGGTTCTGCCAAAAAAATAAAAATACATAAAATTGTATTTTTGTAGCTGGGCATATTGGTACTCGCCTGTAACCCCAGCTACTTGGGGGCTGGAGGCAGAAGAATCATGAATTTGAGCTGAGCCTGCGCAACAGAACAAGACCCTGTTACATTCTTGGTTCTCCTTTTTGTTTCTCCATTGTAAAATTCCTCATGACCAACAAATCACTGTAAGCAAGCATCCTGTGCTATGTGCCTATTGCAAGAACAGTTATGCATTCCTGTATCCCATTTCCTAAGTATTGCTTCAGTCGTTCCCTTGGGGACAAGTGATCATGGTGTAAAAGGTGGTTGATCGTGTCAAGTGATCTTGCAGGAGGTAAACAATTGATACGACAGGTCCAGTTTCAGGCTGACAAGAGGGTTTAGGAATGCTCCTAAGAGGAATTCTTTGTTACGTGCACCAAAGGTGATATAATCCTTTGTATCACGCTTGAATTACACTTCTAGTTTTAGGCTTCATAGTGTTTTCTCTTATGGCAGCTTATAAAATACAGGCATAATATTTGTGTTTGAAGATAGCGAAGAACAGAGGAAAATAAAATGGTGAAAGCACATGATTTTCAGAAACTGACCAACCACTGATAAATTCATCATGAAAAAATAATTTAAAAAAAGCAGTGAATAGTCTAGTTGCAGAACTACGCTTAACAACAAAAGAGTAAGGGAAAAAAAAAAGAGTAAGGGAAAATACAAATGTCCAACAATTAGAGAATGTTAAGGTCATTATCTTGTATCTCCAAGTAATAATAAAACTATCTTTTAGTGGAAAACACTTATGATAAACTAAAAAAAATCAAAATTGCCCAGATACTACAAAAGTGTCTAGATTATAGCCATTTAAAATTTTTCAGTGAATATAAAAGTTCACATTTTCTATGTATAAAAATACATAGTAAAGTAGCAGTTAAGATAGAAATTTTTTTGTCATTATTTGTACATTTTGGGTTTTTTTATGTGTGCAAGAGGGTCTTGATATGTATCCCAGGCTGGCCTTGAATTTACAGTGATCCTCCTGCCTCAGCCTCTCAAGTGCTGCAATTATAGGCATGTGCCACGATGCCCGGCTTTGCCATTATTTATATACTTTAATAAAAGTTAAAATTTGTGGGCCAGGGAGATAGCTCAGGGGTCTAAGTGCCTGCCTGGCAAGCACAAGACCAGGTTCAACCCCTCGGGGCCCCATTATTGAGCCATCCACCAAAACCAGGCATGGTGGTGCATGCCTGTAATCCCAGTGCTGCAGAGGCTGAAACAGGAGGATCACTATGAGCCTGAGCTGATAGCGAGACCCTGCACCAAATAAAGATGAAAAACAAAATTGTTTACAAGGAAATCATGAAATAGGGGAAGAGTTACAGGTAGCATATCTCAATATGGTTTGAAAAATGGTTCACCTACTCAGAAAGTCAAAGGTGGATTGAGCATCAGGCATGGTTCACTCGGCTCTATTTTTCTGTACCTGTCTCAGGTCTCACTCCTTAGTGTGTTGGACCTATCCTCATGCTCCCCTCCTTTCATGGTCCCTAAAGGAAGTGAAGTTCCAAGAATTCTTTAAGTTCTCCCTCCTCCACCTTCTTTTCAGTGCTAGAGATTGAACCTAGAGCCTTTACATTAAGCTATATGACCAGCCCTTTTATTTTCAGACAAGTTCTCCCTAAGTCACTATACTGCTCAGGCTGGGCTCAAATTTTTGATCCTCTTGCCTCAGCCTCTCAGAATACTGAGATAATAAGTAAGAGCCAGTCCATTTGGCCCTTTCATATCTTCATCCAACTTGGTGAGAGAGGAGAAACCATTGAAGGGGAATCCTAATCTTCACGGTGATTGATTCTTTTGCACTGAAGTCTTGCTATGCTCTGGCTGTCCTGATTTGAAAAAATTATTGTGGTAAGGACAGTACGATTACCCTGATTGACCAAGACTAATCTAATAGGTGGGACCCACCCTTAAGGTTGGAAATGAGTCTAATCCTATCTAAAAAATATGCAGGGAGGACTGTACCAGACATACTGAGTAGGAAACCTCAACTGCTTATAATGCAAGTTTCACTATTGTGCAAAACAGGAATGGAAGTAAGAGGATAGTTGAAAAGTTAGAAGATAGTCTTTGGATAAGCCCTTTGAATGTTTCCTTTCCCTTCTGTTATAAAATCCAGATTTACAAATGCCCTTAAAATCTTGGAATTCTGTATCCTTTGATTAAGGGCAACAATCCTGTAGTCTGTATAAATAGCTGCTTCTCCTTAGAACAAAGAAGGCCTACTCTACTTTGTCATTTAATTGCAGTGCTGTAGGCAGTGGAGTTCGGGACACCAATAGAAGAGGCATAATTCAGCTATGTAGCCATGGATGCAACACATTAAAGACAACTTTGGAGTGGTGCAAAAAGATCACCAAAACACAGAGCTGAGTCAAAAACAATCTCTGGAGAACCATTATATGTAAGTCAATGATTTTTTTTTTTTTTTGAACTGGGATTGAACTCAGGCCCTTGCACTTGCCAGGCAAACCCTTATTCTACTGAGCCATCTCCCCTGGCCAATGAGATTTTTTTGTTTGTTTGTAGACATGCTCTCACTATGTAGCTCAGGCTGGCCTTAAACTCACTATATAGCCCAGGAGAGTGTGGAACTCATAGTGATCCTCCCAAGCTTAGCCTCCCAAGTGTTGGGATCATAGGCATAAGCCACTGTTCTGGGGCTATTTCTGTTTTATCACCAATGTTGGTGTCTAGAACAGCACCTAGTATACATTAAGCACTCAATATATGTTTTGTTAAATATATATATATATATATATATACACACATACACACACACACACATATATATATATGCGCAGACAAAAGGGTTTTTAGGATACTTAATGTGTATCCTTATTGGGATTCAGGAGGGATGGCGGCCAAGGAAAATTTTTTATTTGGTTTTGGATAGTTTGACTTCTTTACTGAGAAATGTTATCATTGGCATTTATCTCAAAAATGAAAGCTAGTCCAGCACAAAAAGCCATAGGTGATCAAACCGAGGTTTAAAGTTAGTTTGAACTGAAACTATCCACAACGAAATGAAAAGAGATAAAAATAAAGTTCTGCATGCAAGAGGGAAAAAAAGCAATTTAAAATATTTGAGCCCCAGCTCAGTGTCAACCACCAGAGCGGTGTCAGCTGGAGACCCTAAAGATACCCACCCCAGTTCTGGCCTTGTGATGGACTCGATACACCGTTTCTCTGGTCATATCGCATGTTCAGATTCTGTGTTCATAAGTTTGGGAAGGTGAATGATGTACTCAGAAGGCGGCAAACTCAGGAAGGAGAGAAAAAAAAAAAAGGGAATCAAGAAGCTGAAGTAGGCAGCAAAGAAAGACAAACAGGAAAAGTACAGGCTTTGAAGCGGGTGTTTAGAGATCAGACATTTTCCTCTCAAAGGGAGGACAGGATCGCTCAGGCTTTCAGAGGCATCAAGAATAGACCTTTCTAGGCGGATCTGGAGGCATTTACAGCACAGGAACACCCCGCAGGAGCCTTCTCAACGCTATGTTTGGAAGCAGCTTTCTCACCCCAAGTCTGGCTATCATCAAAACAAGCCTTCTCTTTTATTCAGGAGGATTATTGGTCAGGCACTTGTCACTGACCCCCAGGGGGAGATGTTCAGGGCTGTATGCAAACAGCAGGGCATGAACACATGCAGAGCGGATTCGGACTTAGATGGGTACATATTGTGCCTTCTTCCGTGGAAGACTCTGGAACGGGCTGAACAGACTCCAACGATGAGGCCGGCGGCGAGCAACTGTACACGATGAAGACACACAGTGTATTAGCTTAAGTGTAACAGCCCCGGACCTCCCCAGACTCCTCTTGGCCATTAATCACACACGGTTGAGCTCCTCCCAGATCGTGCTAGCTTCACAGCCCTATTGGCCTGCTGTACCAGGCGCAGATCCGTCCTCTCGTCAGGTCTACTTCGAAACGGCACTGAAAACCCATTACCTGGACGAACTAAAACCAGCAACCCCATAGATCCCGGCAGCCTGCCCCACCTTCGCCGGAAGTCAGCCGACCGGCGCGTCGCGATGACATCACAGGCCCGCCGGAAGTCTCCGGGTTAGAGCCGGAGGCTGTAGCGCTGTAGCATTGGCGGTTGCCCCCAAACCTTGGGGTAAGGCGGCCTACGCGGGGCTTGGAGCTGCCCGTCTTCGTGTCTGAACCTCCTTCTCCCTAGTGCTACTTTTATTCTGCCCCGGGCCCCGGGCCCCGGGCCCCGGGCCCCGGCTCCCGGCCCCTCTGCCTGCGATCTTCTGAGTCAGCTAAGCCTTGCACGCTCCAGGGCTCCAGGCCCAGTGGGTTCTCCCGGTCTACTACAGACCAGCCCCGGGGTCCAGACCTTCTATAAGCTAGCCTTCCTGTCCTCTCGGAACCTGTTGCATCCCTCTTCCTACGCAAGGGAAAGCCCCGGCGAGGTCTTAAGTAGAGCGTAGACTCAAGGAAGCCGTTTGCCTGGTCTCCAGATAAGGGTAGCAGTAGGGACAGCGAGAGATCAAGGGGTTGGGGGGGGGGTAGTGCATCCTGTGATTCCAGCGCTGTGGGACGCTGAGGTCAGAGGATCACAAGTTCAAGCAGAACCTGGACGACTTAGCGAGACCTAGTCTCAAAATGAAAGAGAGACAGAGACAGAGTATGCTGGGGACGAGTTCAGCCTAAGGTCCCGGGTCCAGTCCCAATCCCGACCACATACCACGCACGCTCACACGAGGAATTAAAAATACGGAGAGGGATAGGAAAGGATAAGCCCAAGACTACTGCCTGGTTTTTTCCCAAGTAGCTGTTTCTTCAGAAGTCGTGTAACTCATTCCACCTGTTGGGTGTTCAGTATCCCCACTTCCGAACCTTTCCACAATGTATTCTGCCGCTGGCTCCTACTTTTACTAGGTGAGGGGTGAACTGATCTGTCTCTGCAATCACATCCAGCCTCCTGGAGGAACCATGCCTCCTGCTGCTGGGGGTGCCGCCAGTAGTGGTGCTCACACTACTCTGCCTGAGAGGAGCTGCTAGAGGAGCTGTTGACTCTGAATGTTGGGAAGATGACTGCCAAAGTTGTCGGCTGAAAAAGTAGCCAATCGAGAAAGATGTAGGCTGGAGACTTTGAATTACCTGGTGAGAATTGCTGCTCTGCATTTCCTCTTTTATGTTACTGAATAGCTTCTGGTTCGATTATCTTGGTTGGAATTCCTGGCCTTCCTGGCCCAGAATCTTATCTACCAAGGCCAAAAGTAAACCACTTTCAGTTTAGTAACATTAATGTATGCTCTCAGGTTTCCATGGGTGGTTCCTCACAGTTTGCCCTGGAGGAATGTGTTAAAGGACAAGGACATCTGATCCTGGGGACAAGTCTCTGGATTGCCACTGGGCAGTGTTTGCTCTGGTCACTTTATCAGCACATTCTTTTGGGTACTTCCTGCGTTGCCAAAATGTAGGGATGTTAAAGCAGGATTTGTTGCTGGAGGGAAAGAATATAGATACATTTTTCTTCACTTTATCCTAGCCTTACAGGAAGGTGATAACTCAAACACAGACCACTGGGTTCCCCTTGGAGGGAAGCACAAAGAGGCTTCTCAGAGGCCATAGTGCTCTGTGGCATGTGCTTGAGGTCCAATGAATTCTGTTTTGTAGCCATTTAAAGTGTTTGAGAATATGTGCCATTCAATACATATTTCAGTAGCAGCTAGTTATATTGTTTTTGTTCCTTGGCAGCTTCAGGGATGGATTTCCTGGCTCTCTTTTTGTTCTACCTGGCTTTCGTGCTGACCAGCGTTGTTATGATTTGCATCTGCTTAAAAAGTCATCGTCTCACAAGCCTGGTCCAGGGTGGAACGCAGGTAAGAATTATCCTAGCATGCTGAAGTTTGAACTCTACTGGTCTACAATAACTCACTAGTATTCCTGACAGGGAAGAAAACAATCCATTTGAATTCATTGGTTCAGTTAATCTTTCAATTATGGCAGATGTATGTTTTCATTTTTGTTACTGCAGAAGGTAACCTCGCTGTGATGCTTTGAGGTAAGATGACATTCTCAAGGTTGGCTCTTCAACCTGGATGTGGTGCCTGTTATTGGGCATGGATGTGAGCAGTATCTGCCTGACCAGGCTTGATGGGTGAAACTGGGATGGATGAATAGAAGTGCAACATGGGATTTCTTATCCTCCTTCAGGGTCCAAAGGGAGGGTTCAGAACTGGGGACCAAATTAAGTACAAAACTAAGCAAGAAAGGGATTGACTCAGGATGGGCCTAGCTTAATGCTAGTGATATGGGTATGGCACTTGAACTGGGATCAAACCCAGAAGGGGGAAGAGCAGCCTTCACATCATCATTTCCTGGATGTGAGGGGGATCTGGCTGCGACATCTGTCACCCCATTGGTCTCCAGTGTTGATTCAGCCGATCTGGATGGCTAGGCAGATGTCCCCTTCCCCCCTCAACGATCCATGTGTGTCCCTCCCAAAGCTTTGTGCTTGGTCTAAGAGGGTGACCATCCCTGCGAGAGGAGGACCATTCTTGGTCAAGGATATATGAATAGCTGCGCTCCCCTGCCAGAACCTCCAAACAAGCTCACATCAACATTCCCTTAGTCTCTGCTCACCTCTTTTTTCTGAAGACCATGACAAGTGCCCCCTTCGTAGTCAGGGTAGAAGTGGAGGAGTTGGCATCAAGAGAAGCCGTTAGAAGGAAATCCGTTTTCATCTTTCTTATTGGCTTCTCTATGTTTATGCTGAAATAAAATTTAGCATCTCTAAGACTGGCAGTGTGTGAAGCCTCTAATTTGAAAGTGAGACGAATGAGACAAAAAATTGAAATCTTTTCTTTTCTTTCAGCTATGTTCCTGTATAATTCCACAATGCCTTCAGAGAGCCATGCAAAGATGGCTTCATTACTTCTTCCACACACGGTATTTATAGTTCAGAGTTTAAATATGATTTTTTAAAAAAATTATTTGTTGCAGGGTCTTGCTACACAGTTCACACTTATAGTGATCCTTCTGCCTCAGCCTTCCAAATGCTAGGATTACATGGGTGTGTCACCATGCCGAGTTTTGGGACTGGCACAGCGCGAGGCATGCAGCACTGGGTATTGAACTTGGGTCCTTGTGCTTCCCAAACAGGAGCTATCTCCTCAGCCCTAAATGTGATCTTCTTCCTTATCTGTTGCTACTCTGTAGCTTCAGGAAGCACTTTGTGGTTTCCAGCGTAGTAATCATGCCTATGCTGGGTAATAATGCTAAAAGGATGGAGAGTCTTGTGTTCTGAACTTCTACTCACAATATCTGCCTTTTATCTTTGTTTTCTTTTTGTTTTTATTTTGTTATGTATTTGGTACACGGTCTCATTACGGCAGCTCAGACTCATAGTGATACTCCTTTTTGTAGCCTCCCCAGCACTGGGATTACAGAGCTGTGCCCGGGGTCAAGAGCTGGCACCAGTGCCAGCAAAGCATGCAGTGCCAGGGATCGAACCCCAGTCCCTGCACTTGCCTAAGCAGGCACTTAGTCTGCTGTCTCGCCAGCCCTCTTTGGGGGTTTTGATATGTTTACTTTTTTGTCTCATTGAGACAGGGTCTCACTATGCAATTCAGGCTGGCCTTGAGCTCCCTTTGTAGTCCAGGCTAGTCTCAACTCACAACTATCCGGGGACAACCCACTCGGGCCCCCCTTCTGTCCCTCTCTTGGACAGGAGTTTTCTTTCCCTCAATAAATATATTCTCATAAAAAACAACAACAAAAAACCCCCCACAACTATTGTCCTACCTCAGCCTCCTGAGTGCTGCTGGGATTATAGGCATGTACCACCATGCCTGGCTGATATGTCTACTTTTAAATAAAGACACTTTAAAAGTGGGAAAAGATTGACATGTTTTTCTGTAAAATACATGTGAAATGTTTCACCTGGTTTCTTTTTTTCCCCCCCATAATTTTATTGAGAAACAAATAGCAATGAGACAGTTTCAAACCAAATTGGTAGGACAGTTAAAATAATTAACACATTACATACATTCTCCCCAGTAGTTAATTGCTGTACAAGATGCGGACATGATATCCTATTTACAAACACCATTAGAACAAATCCCTCTATTCATTAAGAGAATGTAACTATATATCTATCCTAACCACTTTCAATACACAGATACAAAATGGACATTCATCTGTATTCCTTTTTTTTGTTTAGTTCTGTCATTTGAATATTATAGGTGTGTTAACGCAGCAAAATATTCTAAAAGAGTCCAGTAGTCCATAATAGTATTGGGTCTTCCTCTTGACTGGCAATGTCAGAAATTGTTGACCTGAGTCCCCTACAGCTCAAAAAACACCATGGCTTTACTTCTTATACTTCGTTTTTATACTTTTCTGCTGGATGGTTAAGACCAAGATAAAGTAAGACCTATGCAACAAGAGTTGTAGCTTTTGGATCTGATAAGGTCAGTGAAATCCCCTCAGGATTTATTCTGAGATCCTGTACCTCAGGTTGTAGAACCTTTGTCAGTGTCAGCCATATGGATGAGTCACGGCCATTGCTTGACCAATGTGCTCTCTGTGAAAGCCTGAGAGAATGTTTTCTCTCCATGTGACTCTCCTTAGGAACACTCTACATCGTTGATCACTTTCCTCTTTGGCCCCATAATCTCCTTGATCAGAAAATTTGGGATACTACCGAGTTACATGATGTTACAGTACAAGTTCTCATATGTCCTGAGTCTTAATTGACCTTGGAAGGCTAGGGCCAAAATGTTGGCTTTCCTTGCAGCCCTCCTTTTTCTCTAATTTTGGTCTGCAAACTTAGATTGTTAACCCTCCAGAAGAGAAGTTTGTTATTACCATACAACCTAGGCTGTTAAGCTTAACCTCACTGTCTGTCTGAATATCAAACATCTTAGGCATAGTAAGTCCCTACAGAATATGATGAAAAAACATTTAAAAATGGCAGAAGGATTTTTTCTTTTGCTCCGAATGCCTTCAAGGCAGGTTTGGCTGGCTTGAGTTCTGGGGATCGAACCACAGCAACCTGAGCCTGACTGCTTTATGGAAGCAGCCACTTAAAAAACTGAGCTAAGGGACAGGCCCCTTCACCTGGTTTCTTACTTAATTCTGAAAAGTGGTTGCCCCTGTAATATTTCTTAGCTTTGTATGATTTTTTTTATGGAGCAGCCCTGTGAATAAACCACACACTTCTTTCCTTTCAGCAACTGCACTTTCATTATCCTGCACCTGGTCTTGCAAGGGCTGGTTTATATTGAGTATACCTGGGAAATATTTGGCTACTGTCAAGAGCTGGAGTTCTCATTGTGTTACCTTCTTCTGCCCTATTTGTTGCTGATGATAAACTTAGTTTTCTTCACCCTAACTTGTTTTACCAATCCTGGTAAGTTGAGGCGCTTATCATAACAGATTGGGGACTTCTCAACTGTCTTATTGATTGTGTAGCAAACAAATAGTTTAAAAAGATTGCAAAACTTTTATGTTTTCTTATTTATTTTATTGTCTTTGACCAGTGGGTTATTTAGAACTGTTCTAACATTTTCCAGTGTGCTCTTTGTGTTTTTGTTTATCTTTTTGATGCTTGGGCTATATAGTGAGTTCAAAGCCAGCCTGAGCTAATTAGATAAATCTGAAATTGTTTTGATTTTTTTCTAGCCATTGTGGCACATGCCTATAATCCCAGCACTCAGGAGGCTGAGGCAGGAGGATTGTTTTGAGTTTGAGACCAGCCTGGGCTACAAAGTGAGCTCAAGGCCAGCTTGAAGTGCTACATAGCAAGACCCTGTCTTAAAAAAAGAAAAAAAAAATTGTGTGTGTGTGTGTGTGTGTGTGTGTGTGCGCGCGCGCGCACGCAGGCATCAGATATTGCTAATCATAGTTACTCAGGAGGCTGAAGTGAGAGACTGGGAATTCAAGGCCAGCCTGAAGAATTTTTTTTTTTAAATTTTTACTTAGCTGTTTATTTTTGATCTTTTTGAGACAAGGTCTTGCTGTGCAGTTCGGGTTGGCCTTAAGCTCACTTTATAGCTTAGGCAATCTTGAACTTGGAATGATCCTCTTGCCTCAGTCTCCTGAGTGCTGGGATTGCAGGTATGCACCACCAAGCCTGGTCATGAGAAATTTATTTGAAAGCTTGTGTGAATTTTTTCTTTTTTTACATTTGATGAGGGGAAGGAGGGGGGCTGGTACAGGAACTCAGTGGTAGGATACTTGCTTAGCATGGTTGAGGCCCTGAGTTCAATCCTCATTATTGAAAAAACCTGTTTTTTTGATACTTGCATTACACTTGGACATGTGGTCAATTTTTTTAAGTGATCCATGTCCTTGATGAGTTTGTGGCTGGGGATATAGCTCAGCAGCACAGTGCCTACCTGGCAAGCACAAGGTCCTGAGTTCAATTTCCTGGTTTCAATTTTCCAAGAAGAAAAAAAAAGTTAGTATTTTTAATTCTTGAGTACCAAGAATAAAAAGTCTTTTATATTGTTTATAAATTTGTTCAAATATTTTATAACCATATTAACTTTTTTATTAAAACAGTTACTGAGAGTGGTAGGGCTGGTGGTATAGCTCAAGGGCTGGCAGTGTAGCTCAATGGACTAAGTGCTTGCTTAGGTAAGCACAGGGGCCAGAGTTCAATCCCGGGCACTGAATGCTGCTCTGGCCCTGTCCTAATCCCAGCACTAGGGAGGCAGAAATCAGGATGATCACTACGAGTCTGAGCTGCATAGTAAGACCCTACACACACACACACAAAAGCCTTTTAAAAAATAAAAAAAAAAAATTATCTCATTCTGATGATGAGTTTCATACTTCTTCATTTTGTCAATTTTTGCTTTCTATATTTTGAAGCTATTGTGTGTATATGTATATTCTTATTAGATACACTCAAGTTTAGGGTTAGTATAATCTTTTCCTGATGAATTCAGTCTTTTCACAGTATAGTGAGCCTCTTCATCACAACTAAGGCTGTTTGCCCCAGAGTTTCTTTTGTCTGGTACTACCTTTATTGTACTGTTTTTTCTTTTTTCTGTTTTGCTTTTGATTGGCATGTCCTTGAGCTTTTTTTGTTGTTGTTTCATACATTTAAACTTTTCTGTCCTTAAAGTACTATTCATCAACAGATACATGAATAATTAGAATATGGTAAACCTATTTAGTAGACTATTAGTCATAAAAACAATAGTGTCTGGGTGTAGCTCAATGTTAGAGCACTTGCCTAACATGTGGAAGGCTCTGGGTTCCACCTTTAGTATACAAAATAGAATAAAACATAACAAGAGTGAAGTATAGATTTTTGCTATGCTTGGATGAACCATGAAAACTTGCTGGTAAAAGGTTGGGATTGCATTTAGTCTGTATAACAGTTTTGGAAGTATGGCCATTTTCACTATATTGGTTCTTGTTACTCAAGATCAAGGGATAAGGGGCGGGGGAGATAGCTCAGTAGAATAAGCACCTCCCTGGCAAGCACAAAGGCCTGAGTTCAATTCCCAGTTCTGCCAAAAAAAGGTAAATAAATAAAGATCAAGGGATACCTTTCACTTTTTTTTTTTTTTTTAAATTTATTTAGAATAGGGCCTACAGGGTCTTACTATACAGATTGGACTTGGGGTGATCCTCCTATTTTCAACCTCCCAAGCACTGGAATTACAGGGGTGTGCCACCACGCTCAGTGGCATTTGCTGTCTCATTGTGCCCCGGGGGTGGGGCTGGCATGGAAGGCTGGGGATCAAACCCTGGCCCCTGCACCTGCCCATGCAGGTGTTTTAATCTACTGAGCTATCTGGCTGGTCCCCTTTTCATTTTCCGACATCCTTTCAATCTCCTTTTTGAGAATACTATAGTTTTCTATGTAGAGGTCTTTTGTTCCTTCCTTAGATTAATTCCTAGATTTTTTTTCTTTTTGGATGCTGTTGTAGAAGGTGTTTCCCTAATTTCTGTCTCAATGAGTTTGTTATTAGTGTACAGGAAGGCTATTGAGTTTTTTCCTTTTTTGTCTTTTTGAGATAGTCTCTTTATTCAGTTCAGACTGACCTTAACTCACTTTGTAGTCTAGGCTGGTCTCAAACTTGCAACAGTCCTCCTGTCTCTGCCTCTAGAGTGCTGGGATTACAGGTGGGTGCCACCATGCTGGTCTGGCTATTGCTTTTTGAGTGTTGACCTTATATCCAGTTGTGCTACTGAATTTGGTTATTAAATCTAGAAATCTTTTGGTGGAGTTTTGGAGGTCTTCTATGTAGAGTATCATGTCATCTGTGAATAATGATAGTTACCTATTTCTTTTCCAGTCCTTATACCTTTTATTTCTTTCTCTTATTTAATTGCTCTGGCTAATGTTTCCAGAGCTACATTAAATAGGAGTGGTGACTGTGGACATCTTTGTCCTGTTCCTGATTTTAGTGTGAAAGCTTTCAGTTTTTGTCCATTTAGTATGATGCTGGCTGTTGGTTTTTCATAGATGGCTTTTATCAGATTGAGATAAAGACCATCTGTTTCAGTTTTCTGTAATATTTTTCTTTTTAAATCATGAATGGGTGCTGGACTTTTTAAGGTTTTTCTGCATCTAATGAGTATATGTGCTGCCAAAGCGAGCACTGTGCATCTATTGAGATGATCATGTGGTTTTTGTCCTTGGTTCTATTAATGTGGTGTATTACATTTATTGATTTGCATCTGTTGAACCATCACTGCATCCATGGGATGAATCCTGCTTGGTCATGGTATATAATCTTGATGACTTGCTGCATTCTGTTGGCCAATATCTTATTGAGAAACTGTACATTTATATTCATTGGGGAAATTGACCTGTAGTTCTCTTTTTTGATTGGATCTTTCTCTGATTTTGGTATTAGGATAATACGTGCTTCCAGTAATGAATTTGAGAATATTGCTTCCCTTTCAATTTCATGAGTTTGAGAAATAGCAACATTGGGTCTTCTCTAACTTTCTTGTAGAATTCAGCTATAGATCTGGTAGAGTCTGGGTCTTTCTTTGTTGGTAGGTTTTTAATTATATTTTCAGTTTCATTGATTAATAATTGTTTATGTAGAATTTTTATATCTTTTTGAGTCAGCTTTGGTAATTAATAAGTATCTAGAAATCTGTCCATTTTTTCCCTGTGTTTTCCATCTTATGAGAATATAGGTCCTTGAGACAGGAATTAATGCTTCCCTGGATTTCTGCAAGATCTGTTGTGATTTCACCCTTTCCATTCCTAATTGCATGTGAGTTTTTCTGTCCTTTTTTTGATCAAGTTGGCTAAGGTTTTATCAATTTTATTTAAACTATAAAAAACCAGCTCTTCAATTCATTGATTCTTTGTTGTTTTCTTACTCTCCATTGCATTAATTTTTGCTCTGATTTCTAAAATTTTATCTCTTATATGAAATTTGGGTTTGAGTTGTTCTTCTTTTTCCAGAAGCTTGTGGTTCAACATTAGCTTGTTTATTTGAGCTTGCTTTGTTTTCTTCATATAGGAGTTCACCACTATAAATTTCCCTAATAGGACCCCTTTCATTGTGTTCTGTAAATTCTGGTATGTTGTATTACATTATTGTTTAATTGTAGAATGTCTTAATTTCATCTGTGACCCATTGGTTGTTCAGCAGGGTATTATTTAATTTTCATGTTTTATGAAGTTCTTGTAGTTTTTTGGCCATTTTATTTATTTATTTATTGTGGCTGGCTCAGCCTACCTTGGGGGTGGGGCTAGCACAACACCACATGCTGGGGATTGAACTGTGGTCCCTGCACTTGCCTAAGCAGACGCTTTAGACCACTGAGCTATCTCGCCAGTCCTCTTTTGCCATGGATTTCCAATTTCTTTGTACTATGATATGATAATACATATTGTGTAATTTCAATTCCTTTACATTGGGGCCGGGGAGATAGCTAAGTAGAATAAGCACGTACCTGGCAAGAGCAAGGCCCTGAGTTCAATCCTCAGTACCGGAAAAAAAAAAATTCCTTTACATTTACTGAAGCACATTCTGTGAGCTAGTATCTAGTCTGTTTTGGAGAACGTCTCACATACAGCTGAGAATGTGTATTCTAATGTTGTAGAGTGGAACACTATAGATATCTACTAAGTCCATTTGTTCAAAAGTTTGGTTCTAATATTTCATTGTTGATTTTCTGGCTAGTTAATCTGTCTGTTTGTGACAGTGGGATATTGAATTTCCCCATTACAATTGTATCGTGCTTATTTGATCTTTCATGTCCATTAATATTTATTTTATATAGTTAGGTGCACTGCTATATGGGGCATATATTTATGATTGTTCTTGCTTCCTTTTGGATTGTTCCCTTTACAAGAATGTAGTAATATCTTTTGTCTCTCTCAGTGGGTCTTGGCTTGAAATCCACTTTGTCTTCAAATGAAATAACTACCCCTGCTTTTCTCTGAGTTCTTGTCACATGGAATATTGTTTGCCATGTTTTGGCTTTCAGTCTACGAATTTTTCTTTGCATTAAATGTGCTGGGGAGATAGCTCAGTGGCATAAGTTCCTGCCTGACAAGCACAAGATCCTGAATTTGATCCCCAGTACCAAAAAAAGAATAAAAATAAATGTGTTTCTTATATGCAGCATATTGTTGGATCTTGCCTCTTTATCCATTCTGCCAGTGTGTTTCTTTTAATTAGTGAATTGAGACCATTAACATTGATGGTTGTAACTGACAGGTATTGACTTATCCTTGTCATGTTACTTTTTTTGTTTTGTTTCTTTAAATCTATTTATTTGGTATAGGGTCTCCCTAAGCAGCTTGGACTCTTGATCCTCCCATCTTAGTTTCCTCAGTGCTGGAATTAATGGTATGTGCCACCATGCCCAGTTTCAGGGCCAGCACAGCTTGTGATCTGGGGGATTGAACCTGGGTCCTTACACTTATTAGGGAGGCACTTTGACCCATGAGCTATCTCCCTGGCCCAGAGTTGTTTTCTTCTAGGGCTTGAAATATTTCACTCCAAGTTCTTTTTGATTTGAGGGTTTATATTGAGGAGTATGCTGTGATTCTGATAGGCTTTTGTTTACAGGTGATTTATTTCTTTAACAGCTTTTAATATTCTGTTCTTGTGTTGAATTTCAGGGATCTTGACTGTTACACCTTGGTGCAGTTTGTTTTGACTGTGGCACTTGCTGAGTAAAAGAAACCAGACACAAAAGCTACAAATTATGTGATTCCATTTATGTGAGATGTCCGGAAAAGGCAAATTCATAGAGGCATAAAGTAAATTGATTCCAGGGCTTGGAAGCACTAGAGAGATACAGAGAATGACTGCTAGTGCTAGTAGGTTTCTTTTTGAAGCCATGATGATGTTTTAAAATTAATTCTGATGAGGTCTTCATGACTCTGCAAATGCTAAAAACCTTTGAATTGAGTTTATAGATTATGTCTCACTAAAGCAGTTGTAAAAATGAATTGCCAACATTAAATATAGTAGTTTTAGTTGTGTTGTTTTGGGTCAGATTTCATGAACATCCAGTCTGTCATATTGCTTAAGCTGATATTTGTCCTTTTTCAGGCACTATAACAAAAACAAATGAATTATTATTTCTTCAAGTTTATGAGTTTGATGATGTAATGTTTGCAAAGAACATGAGTTGCTCTACTTGTGGTTTAAAGAAGCCAGCTCGATCCAAGCACTGCAGTAAGTATGGCTGTCGTGGCAGCAGCAGCACCCTGCCTAGTGTCGATGTGGGCTTTCCTGTAGGGGGGAGTGTTTCGTGAATCTCAAAGCAGAGGCATTTGATCCCCAGCCATGGGGTGACCACACTTGTGAGAGGCCATGTAGTGGTTTCTTTTAGAGGACTGACAGGAAGGTTGTGTGTTTTGTATAGTGGCCAACCCTGAGCTCTTCCTCTGCCACATGGCAGGGTGTGTTCCCCAAGAGATGTTTCTGTGGGCAGCTGTGTCTGCTCAGGCTCAGTTTTCTGCAGAATACCCATGATTCTACAGTTACACACGTGTGGTGTAAAATTTTCTAGTCACTACATTGCTAAAGGAAGTTAACTTAATTTTAATCATATATTTTATTGAGACCAACATACTTAAACCATCTTTTATTCTACTCTTGTAGTGCTAGGGATTGAACTCAGGCCTCATGCCTCCTAGGCAAACACTCTACCATTGAGCTACATCCCTAGCATTTTTCATTTTTGAAACAGGATCTCATTGAAAGGTTTTTTTTGGTCTTGTTTTATTTTTTGTATTTTAGTACAGGGTCTCACTACACAGATCGGACTCTTAGTGATCCTATTTTTAGCCTCTCAAGTGCTGGGATTACAGTCTCCATCTCTGTGCATTGGGGGCAGGGCCAGCATGGCACACTGGGGATTGAACATCAGTCACTGAGCTATCTGGCCAGGTGCTTCAGTCTGCTGAGCTATCTGACTGGCCCATAACAGGATCTCATTGAATTGCCCAGGCTGGGCTCAAACTTGCCCTAGCCCTGTTCAGCCTCCCAAATAGCTGTATTACAGTCATGTACCACCATGCCTAGCTCTAGAGTATCATTTTCACGTGCAATCAGTATAAAGGTATCATAGGATAGCTTATAGCACCGGCCATGGTGCACACCTGTAATTCCAGCACTTGGGAAGCAGAGATAGGAGGATAACCTTGAGTTTAAGGCTAGCATGGGCTACAAAGTGAGTTCAAGGCCAGTCTGAACTACATAGTGAAACCCTGCATCAAAGAAGACAAAAAAGTACAAATAATTTATGTTCTGTTTATCCCATTAAATCTTTGAAATCTGGTATGTATTCTACTTTTACAGTACATCTCAATTTGGATACTAAGTTCTCATTGGAAGTACCTAATCTATATTTAGAGATTATAAAATTCACAGTTGGAAAAGAGTACATTCACATACCCAGGCTATATCCAAACATTCTTAAATTCTCTAATAAATGAATCAAGTACCACAACATTTTCTTTGATTATACACATCTATGTTGATATAATGATATATCTTTTTCAAAACTGACTTGACTTTAAGCAAAACCATCAGATTTGTTTGTTTGTTTTGGTTTGTTTTATGGGACCGGTTTTCACTATGTGCTTCAGGCTCTGCCCTTAAACTCATTTTGTAGATCAGCTCATGGTAGCTCCTTCTGTCTCAACCTCAGGAGTACTGGGATTACAGGCATACACCACTATGCCTAGTCAAAACCACTAGTTGTGGAGCTATGTGTGTCCATGTTAAATAAATTCACAACTCTTAAGTCACTCTGTATTATGTACATTATTTGAGAAAAGATTTGGATAAATTGGGGCTGGGGAGATGGCTCAGTGGAATAAGTGCCTCGCTGACAAGTGCAAGGGTCTGAGTTCAATCCCCGGTTCCACAAAAAAAAAAAAAAAAAAAAAAAAAAGATTTGGATAAATCGAAAAACTGTGTATTTGTCAATATCCATAAAATATTCTTTCAGATTTTCCTTGTAGCCATATTTCAATGTTCAATACCCAGAGATATGGCTAGTGGCTACTGTTTTAGACAGTGCAATTCTAAAAGCCAGGTGGCAACAGTCCACCTCCCCTGCTACCTCTCACCTATACTGCCAATGTTTAATTTGTAAAAATCTCAGTAGGTGTTCAGAGTGTCATTGTGTTGTCAAGTGACTCCTTCACTTCTATGCAGGTGTATGTAACCACTGTGTGCACCGTTTTGACCATCACTGTGTTTGGGTAAACAACTGCATTGGGGCCTGGAACACCAGATACTTCCTCATCTACCTCCTGACACTGAGCGCGTCAGCAGCTACCATGGCCGTCCTGAGCGCAGCATTTCTGGTCCGCTTGGTGATGGTGTCAGATCTGTACCAGAAAATGTACATTGATGACTTCGGACAGTTCCAGGTTATGGACACAGTCTTTCTCATTCAGGTGATGATTATGCAGTAGGCAGTACATTTCTGAATTCAAGTTGAGAAAGTTGTATTTTCCTAGTAAAAAGTGAAGCTATTCCTTTTTTAAAAGTTGATGTTAAATTCACATTCTACAAAATACACCATTTATTTATTTGTTCGTTCATTTGTTTATTGAGACAGGGTCTTGCTACGTAGTTTAGGCTGGACTTGAACTCACAGTGATTCTCCTGCCTTAGCCTCCCAAGTGCTGGGATTATAGGTGTGCGGCACCATGCCCAGCCAGCACACCCTTTAAATGTGTATAACTCCGTGGTTTGAGTAGGCATGCTCCTTTCACCACTGTTTCATTTCTGAATGTTTCATTAGCCCCAAGAAACACTCCTATTTCTTGTCCCCATGGATCCTGGCATCATTAGTCTTACTTACTGTCTTTTTATTTTGTATTTTTTTTTATTGAGAAATAAATATGAATGAGACAGTTTCACAGCTGATTAATAGGACAGTTTTGATAATCAATACATTGTACATTGTTATCTTCTTAGTGGTTATCCATAGTACAAGAAGCAGACAGGATATTCTGTGCAAACACTGTTAGTACACCTCTTTCTTCTCATTGAATTAAGAGAAAGTAGCTGTAAATTTATCCTAATTATTTTGTATATATAAATACAAAATGATCTTTCCTTTGTATCTTTTTTTAAAATTGTCTGTCAGATGTGAATATTCTATTGACATCTAAATACTATAAGTTTTTGAATTCAACTAAACAACCTAACACTGTCTAGCAGTCTATAATAGTAGTGGGTTATCCTCAGAAGTTATTGACTTGAGCCTTTTGTAGTTCATCATATTAATATGGCTTTACTTTATATACCTTGTTTTTATACTTTTCTGCTGGATCGTTAAGACCAAGATAAAGCAAGACCTATATAGCAAGAAATATAACTTTTGTATCTAATAAGGTCAGTCAAGTACCCTCAGGATTTATCCTGTAGCCTTGTACCGTACTTTGTAGATCCTTTGTCAGTGTCAGCCATGAGGATGAGTCACAGCCATTGCTTGACCAATTTGCTCTCTGTGAAAGCCTGAGAAAATGTTTTTTCTCTCCATGTGACTCTCCCCAGGCACACTATACATCATCGATCACATTCCTCTGTGGCTCCATAATCTTCTTGATTAGAAAATTTGGAGCACAACTAAGTTACATGTTGTTACAGTACAGGTTCTCCTATGTCCCGAGTCTTCACTGACCTTGAAAGGCTAGGGCCAAAATGTTGGCCGACCTTGCAGCTCTTCCTTTTCTCCAATTTTGAACTGCTAACTTAGGTTGTTAACCCTCCACAAGAGAAGCTAATTATTAACCTGCAATATATGCAGTTTGGTTTACTGTATCTGTCTAAATATCAGACATTTTGGCATATCATGGAACAGGTATTTTCCATCAAGTATTGATATGTTGAACTTTAAGTCCTTATAGAATATGAAGGAAAATAATTTTATAAAAGTAGAGATAAGCATTTTACTGTCTTTTTAAAATTTATTTATTTTTCTTAATTATTATTATTATTTTTTTTTTGATACAGGGTCTCATTACAAAGTTCAGACTCATAGTGATCCTCCTGTCTCAGCATCCCCAGCACTGGGATTATGGGCATGTGCCACCACACCCAGTTTCTGGCGGCACAGTGTTCCCAGGGTTCTGGGGCCAGTGTGGCATGCAGTACCAAATTTGCCAGGCAGGCACTTAAGACCACTGAGCTATCTCCCCAGTTTACTTTTTGTCTTTATGAATGTGCTTTTTGGACATTTTATATAAATGGAACCATGTTACCTCTGACTTTTTGGACTGGCTTTTTTGTAAAATATTGTTTTCGTATTTCATGGGCATGTTGGTGTATGCCTATCATCTGAGCTCCGAGGAAGTTGAGGCAGGATTGCTGTGAGTTCAAGGCCAGCCTGAGTCATATAGTGGGTCCACGGCCAGTCTGAAGTACATAGTGAGGCATTATCTTTTAAAGGACTTAAAAGGGCTGGCCAGATAGCTCAGCAGACTAAAGCGCCTGCTTAAGCAGAGCCCAGGAAACAGGGTTTTATCCCTGGTGTGCCATACTCTCCCTGCCCCCTGCACTGAGACAGGTGATTGAGACTGGGCGTGGTGGTATGTGCCTATAATCCCAGCGCTTGGGAGGCTGAAAACAAGAGGATCACTATGAGTCCAATCTATGTAGTGAGACCTTGTAGACATTGTACTAAATACATTTTTAAAAAAAAGACTTAGAAGAAATCAAATTTTAGTCATTGCAACATGAATATATACTTCATTATTTTGTTTCTTCAGCACTGAGGATTAAACCTGAACACTGAACTATGTTTGGCTTCCTTCTTCCTTCCCTTCCTCCCTCCTTCCTCTCCTTCCCTCTCTTTCTCCTCCCCTCCCCTCCCTTGCCCTCTTTCTCCCACCCTCCTTCTCTCCTTTCTTTCCTTGCCAGTATCTGGGTTTCAGCTTGCAATCCTCCTACTCAGCCTCTTAGTATTTGGATCACAGGGATGTGCCTCCATGTCCAATATGGGCTCATGTAGTTTTAAAGTTAGTATCTTTTTTTTTTTTTTTTTTCAGAACCAGGGATTGAACTCAGGCCCTTGTGCTTGCCAGGGAAGTGCTTATTCCACTGAGCCATCTCCCCAGCCCCTCCTTTCGGTTTTTTAAAAAAAAATTTTTTTTTCTTGTTTTAGAATTTGAGATAGGGTCTTGCCATGTAGTTCTGATTGGCTTCTAACTTATGTTCCTCCTGCCTCAACCTCCCAAGTGCTAGAATTATAGGTATGTGCTACCTTAAGCCCTTATATGTTTTTTTTTTTTTTTTTAACTCTTTGACATGGATTTAAAGCATGTTTCAAAAAGTCATGCAGGAAGTCCCATCCACTCCCAATACCCCTTTCTCCCATGCCATTGTCCTGTATAACCACAGTACCTTGTCATTGGCACAGCCCATAGAGCTGAGTTTACTGATCATACATGCACACATGCTCATGAATGCAGTTCTGTGTGGTCTTGCCCCAGGAGTAGCCTCGTGGAACCACCAGTACCATCAAGTTGCTAAAACCTCGATTCCTTTCTACTATCATTTTGTAGCCACATCCATTTCTTCTCCACCCCTAACACCTGGCCACAATTAGCCTATTTCTTTTCTCTGTAATTTTATTTCATAAACAAGAGGCAATACATAGGCTTTTATGACTGGCTTTTTGTACTCAGCATAATTCCCTTGAAACCTGTCTAAATTGGTGATATCAGTGATTTAATCCTTTTTGTTGCTGTACAAGGATTCCATGCTTTGGGTGTACCAGTTTAACCATCTGCCTCCTGAGGGTTATTTGAGTAGTGTCGTTTTGGGCTATTAACAAAGTTGCCACAAACATTTGTATACAAGATCTTTGTGAAAGTGAGTCCTTAGTATAATTCTTGGGTCATAAACGTCTATTTTAAGTTCTGAAAAGGACTCCCGTACTGTTTTCCAGAGCAGTCATTTCACAGTGACTTCTTATTAACCCACAGTGTGACTAGCCCAGGGTTTATTGTTCCTTATGTATAATTTCTTATTGTTCCTTAACTCCTTTCTTTGAGGAAGAGGGGATGTTAAGAGTCACTGCCAGTGAATATCCTTCTGCATGTATTTTTGTGGTTGGATGGTTTTAGGAGAGACACTGATTTCTCCTGCCTATCTCAATTTTATTTTGATACATGAACTCAGATCTGTGCTAAATCTATTTTGCAAGTAGATAACTGGTACAGTCCCGTTTCCTGAGCAGCCTCCCCTAGAGGGACACTTCATTTATCCCAGAGTAAGCGCTCACACACACAGATAATCCTGAGGCTATTGGTCAGTGTTGATTATGGTTCTCATATATGTTTACTGTGCCAGGCTTGGATGCAGATGGGTGGCTAAGGGAGTGGCTCTGCTGTGTCTGCAAACTGGGTCAGGGCTGGCGCTCTCCAGTTCCTAACACACATTTTCTTTTCTCCCAGTACCTGTTCCTGACCTTCCCAAGGATTGTCTTCTTGCTGGGCTTTGTTATGGTGCTGAGCCTCCTCCTGGGGGGCTACCTGTGCTTTGCTGTGTACCTGGCTGCCACCAATCAGACCACCAACGAATGGTTCAAAGGAGACTGGGCCTGGTATCAGCACTGCCCCCTGGTGGCCAGGCGCTCATCAGCTGAATCCCAAAGTTACCAGAACATTTACTCCCATGGACTTTGGAGCAACCTCCAAGAGATCTTTCTACTTGCAGGCCCATGTTACGAAAGAAAGAGGAAATAAATGGAAAGAGTGTCACTGTCTTTCAAATATAATATTTATTTATACATATGGATACTTCTAGGCATTATTTAATTTCTACTGTGTGTTCATAAACTGACTTTTGGTTTCTGCTGTGTATATACCTGCTTTCAAGTGAGGAAGAAAGGAAAGGAAAAGCTAAGGTTTACTGAGTGATTAATTTTTGCCAGTTGCTGTGTCAGATCTATTTGCTTATCCTGTTGGAATCGAGCACCATTGAGGACTTGCGGGGGCTGTGCGGGAGGTCACTTGTCCAAGGTTCTAGGTCACACTGAGACCGTGATCTCACTCTTAAATGGGTACCTGGACAAAGACGGGCTGTACAGCCATGTCCCCTGACGTGCAGCAGGATCTGTGACTCAACGCTTTGGGCTATGCCTGGCTGCACCCTTTTAATGCCCTTCCTTGGCCTATCCCTGTCTCCCAGGGGATTTTCCTAGCCATTACCACGTCCTCACGGAGGCGCGCCTTTGTGCCATCCTGGGCCTTTACTGCAGGCTCTTGCTGTACTTGTGTCACCTGCCTTGCCCTCCACTGCCCCCTCCTGGTCATATGCATGTCTTTTCTGCCTTGTTTAACAATTCCAAAATTAAACTGCTAGTTCAGTGGAGAGAGGGGAATGCTAGAAAAGAGGCTTATGAAGTGCTGACGGGCATTAGGAGGGCTTTCAGGAGCAGGAAGCAAGGTGGACCAGACCTTGAAGGCTACCAAGTTTCCCCCAGACCATCTCAGTCTAGGCCAAGGAACCCGCAGCCAACGAAGCCAGGCCTCTGCCCAGGACTGGGAAACAGAAACCCTGCAGACAGAGTGGGCAGCGGGGCAGGCCCTTTCCAGGCACCATCAGTCCAAGAAACCTGTGGGTTCAGAGCACATGGAGTTTTAAGATGAATAGCCTAGGCTGGGAGGCAACCCAAGAACCCAACCCTCCCAAATGCGGAGGCTTTGAACGCCGCTCTTAGCAGGTCTGCAAGCCGGGGAAAGCCTCTTCCGGCGCTCAATGGAGGGCGCGGCTGGGAGGGCAGCTCGATCCGGTCCTGGGGCGGGGCCTACCTGTCCAGCGCGCCGCCGCTAGGGGGCGCACTCCTGAGAGCACGGCCACAGCCTGCGCTTGGCCCCTGCGGGCCGCCGTCTTCGCTCTGCCGTTCTGCCGCCGTTCAGCTGTGCGGCGTCGGCTCTAGCAGCTCTGGTTGGCGCCGCTGTCGGACCGCGGGTACCCGCTGGCCGGTGGCAGCGGCGATGGCCCCCTGAGCGGGCCAGCGGCAGGTAGCGGGTGGGCAGGCGGGCGCCGCGGCCCAGCCCAAGTCAGCACGGAAGCCGGACCGCGCCTCTTTGTCTCCACCGGCGGCGGCGCGTCCCCGGCGCCCGGGCGGAAGTGGGGCGCGCGGGGCACCTGGGCACCATGAGCGACATCCGCCACTCGCTGCTGCGCCGCGATGCGCTGAGCGCCGCCAAAGAGGTGCTGTACCATCTGGACATCTACTTCAGCAGCCAGCTGCAGAGCGGGCCGCTGCCCATCGTGGACAAGGGACCCGTGGAGCTACTGGAGGAGTTCGTGTTCCAGGTTCCCAAGGAGCGCGGCGCGCAGCCCAAGGTGCCTGTCCCGGCGTGCCCTTCCCGGGGTGACAGGGGCTCGCCCAGCCCCTCGGTTCTCGCCCTGGGCCTTGCTCCTGCAGCAGTTCCCCCAGTCCCCTGCCCTGCAGTCCTGCGGCATTCCCCAGCGGAGTGCCTGGCTTGCAGGTAGTGACAGCTGCGACCCAGCGGTGTTCCAGGAAGGACTTCGGGGGCTGTCTGCTTACCTCATTAATGGCCTGTTATCTAAAGTCCTAGACTGTGTGGGTTATCATGACTCCTCCAGGACAATACGTAATGAGAAGTCTGACTTTTTCCTGAGGTTAGCCTCAGCATTTTGCTGGGACCTGGGTTTCTGAAAAGCGCCTTGGGGAACATAATGCGTGCCCTACCTTCTTACTGCGTGAACTAACCAGCACGCAAAAGCCACATTTCTGACAGCTTTTTCCCGGGTTTGTTTTGCAGAGACTGAATTCACTTCAGGAGCTTCAGCTTCTTGAAATCATGTGCAATTATTTCCAGGAGCAAACCAAGGACTCCGTGAGGCAGATTATTTTCTCCTCGCTTTTCAGCCCTCAGGGGAACAAAGCTGATGACAGCAGGATGAGCTTGTTGGGAAAGCTGGTCTCCATGGCTGTGGCTGTATGTCGAATCCCAGTTTTGGAATGTGCAGCCTCTTGGCTCCAGGTACTGCTGTGCAATAGCCTTCCTTCCTGGAGTCTCTGAAGATGAGTTTACTTAGAAATTTTCATTTAACTGGATTTCTGGAGAGGTCTTTTCCATATGTACTACTTTATGTCCTTTGTTATTGCTGCACTGTGGACTGACACCTGTATTCCAGTCCCACTTCTATATACAGAGCATTATATATTTTTTTTTAATCCACTTGACAAAGGTGAGATCTTTGTGGCCACAGTAATATACTCTATGAGCACACGTGATAAGTAATTCTGTGACTGTGCCCTGAGACAAGGCTGATTTTGAGTCTCACAAACAAATAGACCACTGTTAAGCATGAGGGCTGTTCCTCTCTCTGCTGGGGCCCACTAGGATTTGTGCTATGGTAGGACAGATGACAAACTGGCAACAAAAAAAGGTACAACCAAAGTTTGTGTCCTGGAGCTACAGCTTCCTTAGCAGCTGCTGAGTGTAGCCAGAGTGGCTGCTAGGCACATACATGGGAAGAGAAAAAGGCAGGGGAGGGTGAGGATGTGGGATTCAAAGGTATTACAGGAACTATTAGAGAGAATAGCATTGTAAGAGCTTGGAAATGCTGCTCTACACAAACATCTTTCTTATTTGATCATTCACTGACTCCTAAATCTTTTTGAAGTGGGAGCAGCTATTAATTTTTACCTGTTAGAGTTTCACCTGAAATGCTGTTGGGTTACAGAAGTTGTCATTTTCTCATCTGAAGTCAGAAATCATCTTTCCTAAGTAAACTTCAAAGCCAGGGTTTGCAGAGCCTTTACGCAATTACTGTAGTCTTTGCAAGTCACGGTGTCTCTATTGTAACTACTGATCTCTGCCCTTGCAATGCAAGAGCAGCTTTAAACAGTAGAAAAGCTTGCTTAAGTGAGCACATTATGTATGTCTCCATGAAACTATTCACAGAGGCAGGAGATGGAGTGGATTTGGTCAGTGGACTTTAGATTGCTGGCTCCTGCTTGAAAGGAAGCTGCTAACATCTGTCTCCATTCTGGGAAGTGGCTCTACCAGTTCTGGTGGTCCTTATGGTTTGTACGTAGTTGCTACCTGCTAGCTCCTAACACCTGTAGTTATGTGGCCTGTGGATTCTTTCCAGCGGACGCCTGTGGTCTACTGTGTGCGGCTCGCCAGGGCCTTGGTGGATGACTACTGCTGTTTGGTACCAGGCTCCGTTCAGACACTGAAGCAGATATTCAGCGCCAGCCCTCGGTTCTGCTGCCAGTTCATAACGTCTGTCACTGCTCTCTATGACCTGTCAGCAGGTAAAGATAAACATGTCATAACCACCAAAGAAGCTTCAAATGATGGCTGGTTTTATTTCCCAGTGAATGCTTTGGTGTTTTTGTCTCAGAAATGTGCTTCTTTATTTTGGGCCTAAGGATCAATGTGGGCAGCTGGACCGGTACAGTTTGCTTCACAGGAAATGTTCGTAGTGTCCTCAACTACTTGAGTTGGAATGATGGAAATGGCATAAAAAGCCAAGTTGGAATCTGGTGAAGTGTGACCACCTTTCCAGAAATACCACTTACTTTTGATCTCCCACATTTTGTTTTGAAAAATCCAGAAAAATTACGAGTATAGTACAGTAAACGCTCATATACTTTTCATCTAGATTGAAATTACATGCACACTGAGCTATATCCCTAGCCCTTCTTAAATAAATGTTATTTTACTTTAAGACAGGGTTTTTCCCTGTCACTGAGTTGCTAGGCTGGGCAATTTGTGACCCTTCTGCCTCAGCCTCCCCAGGTGCTGGGATTATAGGAGTGTACCACCATGCCCAGCTGTGATGAGCAGTTTTGTTTACAGAGTCTGGCTCAAAGCCCAAGTTTTGTTTGTATTTCGGGTTACTCCTATTTTGCCTTCTACTCTTGCTGACCAGAACACTGACAAATAATTTAATTCTTCCAATGATGTGAGGGCCTGCAATGACATTTCTGTCTCCATTTTCTGCCTCTACCAGTCCCCTGAAAGTATTTGAACTTCCTTTGCTCTGTAACCTTTTTTTCTTGCTTTTACACTTTAGCTTTTTTTTTTTTTTTAATCTTTTATTTATTTGTTTGATACAGGGTCACCATGCAGCTTGAACTCCTGTCTCAGCCTCCCCAGTGCTGGGATTACAGGCATATGCCACCATGCCCAGTTTCACTGGCTGGCTCGGCTCTGGGCTGGCATAGTATCCAGTACCAGGAGTCGAACCCAGGTCCTTGCACTTGCCAAGCAGCTGCTTAGACTGCTGAACTATCTCTCCAGCCACATGTCTTTTTTTTTTTTTTTTTTTTTTTGGTGGTATTGGGGCTAAAACTCAGGACCTTGTGCTAGCCTGGCAGATGCTCTCCTCTTCCCCAGCCCTTTTTTTGTCTCTTTGAGTCAGGGTCTCACTCTGCAGTTCAGTCTGCCTTGAACTTACTTTGTAGCCCAGGCTGGTCTCAAACTTGCAGCAGTCCTTTTGCCTCAGCCTGTGGAGTGCTGGGGTTAGAGGTTTGCCACCATGCCAGGCTCTACACATTTTAGCTCTTGAGAAAGCTTGTGTGGCAACAGTGTGGTCATACAAGTACATGCCACCTTCTCCCACTAGTTTCCATACTCTCCTTAGAAGCAGTTTGCCACTGGAGTGGGCCTGTTCTTGTGGAGCAGTGCCACCCTGCTACAGAGGAATTATCTGTAATCTCTCCTGCAGGGCTTCCCAAGGATGATTATTAATGGGATACTGTGTTTGGATACTGCCTTTGGTTTTCTCAAAGGAAAGATTTAATTAAACCCCATTCATAGCATTGTAGTTGCTTTTCAGGTCATTACTTGTTTTGGGCCAGCAGGACAAAAATTGGCCTTGGCTTTGGGAATGGATGAATTAGATGTGCAACAGGAAGTAATGTTTCGGGGGTAACCACTGAGTGTGTCTGCAACTTGGTGTTTTTCTCCTAAGCTGGCGTGTCAGTGCTAGTGCTTCCTTCAGCCAGGCCTGAGACCATTATCAGAATCGTGATTAGTGCCACCCTTATGGGAATGAGAGCACCTGGGAAGTCTGTGCCTTCACGTCACGAAAGGAAGATGCTCTCCTCGCCATGCAGTCTCTTCCTGCCCAGGTGGTACTGAGAGCTCTGGGCTCACTCACTAAGTGAAGGAGTCACTCATGTAGTACTTGTGCTTAAGTGTGTGCCCAGGACACAGGGCTGGCTGACTGCAGGCTTTTAGGGAGGCCTCTGCTCAGCCCTGGGAGTACTCTGGAGTTGTGGGTGTGAGCCTGGTGTTACCCAGACAAAAACATCTGGGAGGATTAAGGGACTGGATGCGGAGTGGCCAAGGGAGGGTTACATATGGGTGCTGCTGCCTGCTGCTGCCGCCGCCTTACATTAGCAAGGGCAGTGTTTGATAGCAGCTGTCAGTAGGAATGGTCTCACGGCAAGGCTGACTTTAGGAGAAAGCAGCCAGAAGCTGTGCCTGATCACGTGCTGGCTTCCCACACTCTCTTCTTCCATGCTTGCTTAGAAGGACTGCTGTCATCCTCAGCTTTCCTGCAAGCTATGGGCTGCACTGCACAGGTGGCTGGGGACACAGGCAGCCTGAGAACATGGCATCCCAACTCCAGGATGGACAGTGTTTCCTGGTGGTCTAAGAGCCAGGCTGCTTCCGGTCAGATCTGAGCTCACCATGTACTTTCAGTGTGTCCTAGGAAATTACCTAACATCACTGTACCTCAGTTTCTTCTTCCTTTGGGAATAACTGATGGAGCTAGATAAGGTTTTGATGCATTTGTCTGTGGAAAGGAGAGTCCAGTGCCCAGCACGCGTGAAGCTCAGAATCAGTGTCAGCATTCGTCCTCATTATTATTATTCTTTGTCTGGGCCCTGGAACTTGCCACATTGCAGGGATCACAGGAGGCCAAGCTGTTGCTTAGACAAGATTCTTGGCTTGGGCCTGGGAAGGTTGGTGGCTGACGGATGCTGGCAGCTTTTTTTTCAAAGTCTAATGGAATTCTAAGGAATTATTAACCTAATAAATGTGTGTGTGTGTGTGTGTGTGTGTGTGTGTGTGTGTGTGTATTCCCCCCTTCCCCCCAGAACCGGGAATTGAACTCAGGCCCTTGAGCTTGCCAGGGAAGCTTATTCCACTGAGCCATCTCCCCGGCTCCTAAAAAATCCTTCTCACCTTTCTCTTTTGTTTTGTTTTCTTTCTTTCTTTCTTTTTTTTTTTTTTTTGGCAGAACTGGAGATTGAATTGAGGCCCTTGCACTTGCCAGGCAAGTGCTTATTCTACTGAGCCATCTCCCCAGCCCTAAAGGTTTATTTTTTATGTATTTATTTTTGTATTTTAGGAAAGGGTCTATAGGGTGTTCAGGGTCTCACTACTAGATCGGATTTGTAGTGATCCACCTATTTACAGCCTCCCAAGAGCTGGGATTACAGGCTTACAGGCACGTACCACCACACCCAGTCTCAGTTGCCCTCTCAGCGCGTCCTGGGAGCAGGGATGACACGGCAGGCCTGGGGATCAAACCCCGGGCCCCTGTGCCTCTAACAAGTATTTTTTCACCCTCTGCTTTGAGCAGAGGGTCCGGTGCACCAGGGCACCAGGGATGTAGCAGTGATTCAGCTTTCATGGGATGGATGTCCTAGAAAATAAGACAGAAAGTAGGCTGGGCAGTAGTGATCTTACCAGGCAGGAAGGCTAGAGATCTGTCCTCCTCTGTCCCCTTCTCATTTTTGTCCCCAAGACCAAGAACACTTCTGACTGAATGCTCTTTGTTTGCAGATGATCTCATCCCACCTTTGGACTTGCTTGAAATGATTGTCAGTTGGATTTTTGAGGACCCGCGGTTGATTCTCATCACTTTTTTAAATACTCCAATTGCAGCCAATCTCCCAATAGGATTTTTAGAGCTCACCCCACTCATTGGATTGATCCGCTGGTGCGTAAAGGCCCCCCTGGCTTATAAAAGGAAGAAGAAGCCCTGTTTATCGAATGGCCACGTCAGTAACAAGGTCACAAAGGACTCAGGAGCGGGGATGGACAGAGACTCCCATGTCTTGTACTCGAAACTCCACCTCAGTGTTCTGCAGGTTCTCATGACTCTCCAGCTACACTTGACTGAGAAGAATCTGTATGGGCGCCTGGGGCTGATCCTGTTTGACCACATGGTCCCTTTGGTAGAGGAGATCAACAGACTTGCGGATGAACTGAACCCCCTCAATGCCTCGCAGGAGATCGAGCTCTCGCTGGACCGGCTGGCACAGGCTTTGCAGGTGGCCATGGCCTCGGGAGCCCTGCTGTGCACGAGAGGTAGGTGCCTTCCCCACCAGGCAGGCCTCGGGAGCGGTGACAGCACTGCCTAAGCAAAAAGAAAACAGGGACTCCTAGACGGACACTGGTTTTGATTCCTTTGGTATTTTCTTCCTGTAAGGAGAGTGGGGTTCCAGGATATCCCCTAGTGTACCCCCTTGCTCTGCTGTCCCCATCCCAGTCCTATGTGCCATCTATGAGATGTGTAGATATCACCTGGCTCTTCTGGCTCTAACTAGAAAATCGGCAGAATATAATCTTTCCTCATGAGGATTCTTTCCTGTAGTTCTTTTTTCTTAGGGTGTATAATTCACCTATTGTATATGTATACCTCCATGGAACTGCCACCTGTTCACGACGTGTGTTCCCATTGCCTGTTTTGGGATTCTCCTGCATTTCAGTATTTGAGTCTGCCCGGTAGTGGCCTGGGGCCATCAATCCGCTGGTGTTTGCTTTTCCACTGTTGACCCAATCACAAAGGTGGCCCCACTCGAAGGCTGCTAGTGGTGAGTTTCTAGTCTTGCTTCCAGGGCTGGAGTGCCTTGGCCCTCTGCTTGGTGAGAGACCTGCCCTTGGGCGCTTTCCTAACCACCTGACCAACTGTTGGTGACGGTGCCCCCTTTCCTAAATGGCTTCTTCTATTTTGGACCTATTTTTGAAGGAGAAACTGCAGAAAAGGGAAGCCCAGTGTCTAAAAGCATGTTGGAAATATGTAGTAGCAGGCACTGTTGCTAACTTGCTAGCATCCTGGAAAAGAAGCATGTCAGCAAACAGTTCTCCTTGACTCCAGTCGTTCCTCAATCACGTCTCTCCTTAATTGCAGATGACCTGAGAACCCTGTGCTCCAGGCTGCCTCATAACAAGTAGGTACCTTGTTTGCTGACATTGCTGGGACCGGGTTGCAGGAGGTAGAGTGCAGCAGACCCCTTTGTCCCTGGGTCCCTCGGCACAAGTTGGTCTGCGGGGTTCAGAGCTTCTCTTTGTAAGGATACCCTTGGGACCTAATGCTAAGTGAGGAGCAGAAGATAAGCTTAGCCCACAGGAGAAGAACCCTGAGTAGGGTGTAAACATGGGCCAGGAGTCATGGGAAGAAACCAGAGCCCAGGCCATGCTCGCTCACAGCTCCCGCAGCCTGTTCCTTTTGGCTGGGAGGGCAGTGTGCTGGCACTCAGGTGACACTGAATTGCACTCTCAGGGAAAGACTGCAGAGCCACCAGCCTAGCGTGCAGGGTATCAGTTGCATGGGGGCATGGGCTTCTGGTGGGAGGGATCTGGTTCCTGAATGATGCTCTGTATGATTTGCAGTGACATTTGGGCAACCTCGTCACCTGTCTCTGAGCCTCAATTTTTCCCTTGTAAAGGGACAAGAGTACTGTTGCCTGCCTCCCACCCTCCAGGGTGGTGACGAGGCTGAGAGGAGGTGGTGTTTGTAACTCATCACCATCTCTGCCACATGGAATCCTCTCCATAGCCTCAGCTGAACCCTGGAAAGCAGGAATAGGATTGCACCCTGCTGCTTTCTGTCATTGTAACCTTGGGCAAGTTCCCTGTCTCCTTACACCTTAGTTTTTCTCATCTGAAAAATCAAGAAAATTGTAGCTCCTGTCTCAGGTTCCCCTTGCCGTGCCCCACCACAGGCTCTGTGAGGGCTGAGTGAAAACCTAGGAAGCTCTTGGAACAGCACTTGGTGTAGGGTATCTAGCAAGTGTTAGTTGCTGTCACCATCACTGGTCCTGTGGTGACTTAGGATTTTCACCTCTGTGAATCTGTTCTTGGCAAAGAAGCCAAAGAGTATGTACACAAGAACATCTTATGGGGGCCAGGGAGATGGCTCAATAGAATAAACACTTGCCTGGCAAGCGTAGGGGCCTGAGTTCAGTCCCCCGTTCCACAAAAAAATCAAAAACAAAAAAAAGTCTTATGCAAGTAAGTACAAGCTCGTAAGTGGAAGCAGCTTAACCAAGGCACAGGGAGACTTGGTGAATCAGCCACCATGCTTCTTGGAAGGGTTGAATGTTACATATCCACTGAAAATGATCACTGAGGTGACTGGGCAAGGACGTGTTTCTAATTGAAGGCAGAACTGTCCAGGTTCATAGAATTGAAAACAACTGAGTTAAGCAAGTAGAGTTATTAATGTTTTTTCACATCTCATGTTGTTCCTTAATGAGGAGGCATGGGGCTCCGGGGCAGGCTTTGTCAGATGGTGTGGATAAGGGAGTGGACTGGCACAGCTGGATTGTGCATGTCTTGGCCCCCCATGGCTGGTCTCCTGGTTCTGTCAAGCCATTGAGTCTGGGCAGGAGCTGATTGAGACAGAAATGTGCAGAACCAGAGGCTGGGGCTGGGCTAGTTGTGGAGGAAGGGCAGGCCTATCCCACATTTGGGGACCCTGTTGTCCAGCTCCACTGATGGGTTCCCCCAAGTGACGTGGAAGAGATTCTGTGGGGTGGGGAAGCACCTGTGCTGCTCCATCAACAGAAGGGACAGGCTGGCCCAGGCCAGCTCTCCTGTGGGAGAACTGCTGCTCTTCTTTTTTTCTGGGCCTCAATTCTAAGAAAATTCCTTGGAATTTAACTACAAATCCTTTGAATTCTAATGGACTCTTTGGTATTACTCAACTTTCCAACTAGGCTGGAAATGCCTGGAAATAGCTTTTTATCTCTGGCAGGGTGTGCAGGTTCAAACAGATCTTCTTTTGCCTCTGTGGTACTCCTTGGGTTGGTTAAGTTTTTGACCAAGTTTCTTACCAAGTGTTATCAGAAAAATAAACATAAGTGAAACAGAGGCACTACTGACCCCATGCCCAAGGCCTTCCTGAAGACTTGGAGCCCCTTTGTGTTGTGGGTGGGCAGATAGGGGTCAGCTGTGACCAGCCAGCCCCTTCCCCTGGAAGAACTAGGCAGTGGGAGAGAGCTGGCAGTCCACTAGAGAGCAGACTGTGACAGGACGCAGCAACGTCACCCTGATAGTGTGTGGGGAAGGTGCAGAACTGTAGGATGAGGGCTGAAGGGGGAACCGGGCCTGACAGCCTTTGTTCAGTGGTAGGAGAGACTAGCATAGACCCTCCAGCTAGGCAAGGCCCAGGTTGAAGCCAAGCAGTGCCTGTGTGTCTGCACGGGAGCAAAGCAGGGGGCCAGGGAAAGGGAAGGGGAGGGAAGGAGGCAGTCTGTGTCCTCAGCCTGAAGAGCCAGGCGTTTCCAATGGGGAGCATCCTTGGGGAGTTGATTACTTGAGGCCACATGAGAAGAGCTAGAGATGGTTAGTGATTCTGGGAGGTCCTGCTGATCATCCTAGGAGGCCTGGGCCAGAATGGGGAACCTTTATGGAGTCTCAGAAAGACACAGTGAACTGGACCTAGTGAGCTGGACTCAGTAGCAAAGGCCTGTAGTCCTAGTACTCTTGAAAACTGAGGCATGAGCCCAGCCTCTGTGACTTAGACTGTCTTGAAAATGAAAAAGGGCTGAAAATATATCTTAATGTGAAACCTGTGAGTTTAATCCCTGGTACCACCAAAAAAAGGGAGTGGGAACTACAACTTACAATTTTAAAGAAGAGGAGAGGGGTGGGGAGTCCAGGCAGCTGGGCAGGGATGTATCCAGTGGTGGGGGGCCTAGGATGCTGGTGAGGCAGGTGGTTGTTCACGGAGACCCAGGGACCAGGCCTGGTGGGGCAGCTGCAGTCCAGTGTAGAGGAGCTTATAAGCTAGACAGGATATAGCTTTGCAAGCTGGGGAGTAGCATGGGGGAGTGGGTCCCACAATCAGGAGGGACGGGGTCATGGTGCGAACTGTGCCCAAAGAGTGCTGTGCTGGATTCTTGATTTCAGGCTTCTTCAAAAGACTACTTTGAAAAGGGCTCATGATGCCTGAATTTACTTATGACGTAGTTATTAAGCCTGACTTTATGAGCTGGTGTTGTGGGGCTGTCCTCCCCCCACTCAGGAGGCAGAGGAGCATCCATGTGGCCGTGACCTGCAGTGTAGCACCCCCTGCTGGCTCCTCCTCTGGCTAAACTTTGGCCATGCTGGGTTGCCTGCTGATCTGTTCCCTATAGGCTTCCTCCCTCCTCTGGTGCTCAGTGTCCCCCAGCTGGAAGCTCATGTGACACGGGTCTTCATTGATGCCTGTCCTGGCAGGTGGGCCTGTGGAGCATCTCCGTGTCCTGGTAATGGATGCAGAGGGACAGAGCCGGCCCTACCGCACGTGTGTTGCAGGGGGTGATCGCGCCCTAGGATCCTAATGCTTCTCCTTGTTTCTGCAGCCTGCTCCAGCTGGTGATCTCTGGCCCAGTGCAGCAGTCACCACACACAGCGCTGCCCCCTGGGTTCTACCCTCACATCCACACGCCCCCGCTGGGCTATGGGGCTGTCCCGGCCCATCCTGCTGCCCACCCTGCCCTGCCCACACACCCTGGGCACACCTTCCTCTCTGGCGTGACGTTTCCATTCAGGCCAATCCGCTAGGCCGGCCTGTAACGAGCCATGTCATGGCCGAGTGCCTTCTGCAGCTGGGTCAGGGGAGCCTTCTGGAGAGAAGGGGTGCTGGCCCCCCCAGAAGAAGAGCCTAGGGAGGCAGCAGGCGGCTCCTCCTGGCTGGCAGACCATCTTCACTTGAAGTTCCAAGTCACCGTTCAGTTGCCTGCCTGCCTGGTCACATTCTTAAAAATCCAGATTGGATGGATGAAAGGGAAGCATGCTGGCCTCTGCAGAGTGTTCCGCCAGTGTTTTCATATTCCGGTTCTGTGGGCTCTGGCTCACTCGCTGCCATCCAGGCGAGCCCTTGGAGCCTGTGCCCAGGGGAGAACTAGAGAGAAGCCTCGGCGGTACACCCATCTGCCCACCTCTCGGTCTGTGAATGTGACTCATCCCTACCACAGACACAGGCTCCTTCTGCAGCTCCGTGAGCTCAGAATGGAAGTGCTGCGACCCCAACTTGGGCAGCCCGGGCGCCGCTCACAGACACCTGTTCACAAAGGAACTTCTGTTTTATCGGGCGTCTCTAAATTTTCCTTTCATATGTTCAAATAAATGTTTTCTAAATAGTTTTATAGACTCCTTGATTTTTTCTTTGGTGAGACGAGGATCAAACTTCAAATGTACCAAGCAAGTGCCTGGCCACTGGGCCACAGCACAGCCCTTGTGGAATGTGTTTTAGCAATGTAATAAATGTGAAGCATGAGGCTTCTTCTCCCATCTGTGATAATCATGTTAAGTTGAATCTTAAGTTTTTCAGCTACATTTGACAGAAGCACTGCAGTGTCCCCACCCTGGACCCCAGCCCACGTGTGGCTCTGCTAGCTTCAGGTCTGTGTTCTCTCCCCTCAGGTACAAAATACAGCTGTTAAGATTTTTTTTTTTTTTTTGAGACAGAGTCTTGCTGTGTGGTTCAGGCTGCCCTTCAGCCTAGCCCAGGCTAGCCTGGAATTCATAGTGAGCCTCCTTCCTCTGCTTCCCAAGTGCTGGAATTACAGGCAGAACCACCACACCTCGCTTCAGGTTTTTGTTGTTTTTTTGTTTTTTTTTTTCTCTTACTATGCTGTTGGAAGTTTTCTGCTTTAAGTTCTCATTAATTTGGGGAGGAAGGAATGTTCAGTGACCTTGCCACTTAGGCTTCACTAGCCTGACATGAGAAGTGGCAAATGGTAACAGCAGACTGGAACATGAGAGGCTAAGATTACCTTGTAGGGAAAAAATGTAACCTTGTTATTTATTTACCCTTCTATTCCTGGTTGAAGGCTGTGACCTGGAAGACCAGACCAAACTGGGTAGCCTAGTAAAGTCCCTGGACAGAGAGAGAGTGTGTGTGATTTAAAATCTGCAGCTTAAGGCATCTGTGAGGTCAGGAGCACGAGTTGAGGCCTTGCATCTAAGGGACGTCCTTGGCAGGGACTGTGTGTCCTTGCTCAGGGGAAAGAGCCCACAGCTTTCCCAGCCCTTCAAGCAGCAGCCACAACTGGAGCAAAGGAGCCATCTTGCTAGGTGAAGCCCATTAGGAATCTGTTTTCAGAATGCATTAAAAAGCCACAGGGGCCAGGGAGATAGCTCAGTAGAATAAGTGCTTGCCTGGCAAGCACAAGGGCCTGAGTTCAAACCCCAGTTCCATTAAAAAAAAAAAAAAAGCCACAGCCATAAAGGACATTTTGAGTTTGATTTAATTATCTCTGATTAATTATGCTTAAGTGTAAACCTGCTAAGGTCAGATTGGGAACCGCAGGAGAATGTGTGCATCTGTCTCCGTGGGACACATCGATGAGGCCAAAAAGATCAGCAGCGGGCCAGCTCTTGATACTTCACTCCTGTACAGTGTTTGAGAAAAGAACCGCAGGTTGCTTGATGTTACTTCCTTTTTCCCGCGGGTCTGTGAGCCATGCAGCCTCCACCAAGTGTATCTAGGGACTGGGTAGATTGCAGTTCCTCAGATCCTGGATTGTTCTTGCCAAAATAAAACAGAAGAAATGTAAAGAAAGCCACTAACCACATGAGGTAGCACACATCTGAACTCGGTACTGGAAGACCAAGGCAGGAGGATCATGAGTTCAAGGTCAGCCTAGGTTACATAGCAAAATCTTGTTTTGAAAAAAAAAAGGAAAATGCTAGAGCTGGAGATTTCCTTTGGTAGCTGTAGCAATAATTAAATCAACCTATGAAAATTAGAGGTAAACTCACAATCTTGTCCTTATTAATGAAAATGGTACACCTATGTAGTAATTATGTTCCAGCCACATAATGGTTTTACCTAACATTAAAATTTAATATATGAATATATATATATATATATTTTTATTTTTTTTTTTTTTTTTTTTTTTCAGAACCAGTGATTGAACTCAGGCCCTTGCACTTGCCAGGGAAGTACTTATTCCACTGAGCCATCTCCCTGGCCCCATGAGAAAATATTTGCAATATATAAAATAGTATATCTCCAGAATAAATTAGTGTTTACCTACAAGTTAAAATACATTCCCCCAAAAAAGGTGAAAGAAATGAACAGAAAATGGAAGAAGAAAAGTGGCCAAAAAATATGGACAGACTGTCTGTGGTTAACCAGGGGAATGTAGACTGTAGTCAGCCAGTTTTTCAGTCATTAGGCCAGCAAAATGAACTATAGCTAGGTATAGAAAGGCCATATCATACAAGAAACTGGTTTAGCCCCTCTTGAGAAATTAAAAAATAAAATGCCCTTGTGATCCAGCAACTCAAAAAAAGATGATATTCAGTGATGTTTGCCACAGTGCTTTCTAAGTAACAATTTTAATGAGCTATAATTTATCTACCCAGCTGACTGATTACAGGTACATGTCTGTAATCCCAGTATCTGGAAGGCTGAGGCACGAGTTTCACAAGCCCAGCCCAGGTAACTTAGCAACATAGTGGAATCACATCTCAAAAAAATTTTAAAAGGGCTGGGGATACAGCTCAGTGTGAAGTCCTAGGCTTAATCCCTAAGTACTGCAAACATGATAAAATGTAATAAAATGTAAAATCCAGTGGTTTTTATTGTATTCATACAATAGTATAATCATTACCACTAGTTTAGAACCTTTCATTACAAAAATAAAAAAATAAAAGCCTACCTGTAAGGATTCACTATCTTGATTCCTAAGGCTTGGGCAGCCCCTTGCCTACTTTCTATGGATTCACCTTTGCTGGAAATTTTATATGACTAGATTCATACAATACGTATGATTAGCATAGCTTATGTCATAGCATGGGCCAGCTCTTACTTCCTTGATAGGATTGAACAATCCATTATTTGTAGATACCACATTTTATTTCACTCATTCATCATTTGGGATGTTTCTATCTTTTGGCTTTTTTGGGGGAGGGACAATAGTCTTGCTGTACAGTTCAGATTGGCCTTGGACTCACTGTGTAGCCCCGCCTGGGCTTTAACTCCAGGCAATCCTGCCTCAGCCTCCCAAGTACTGGAATTACAGGTTTGTGCCACCATGTCTCTCTCCTTTGACTTTTTTTGAATATTACTTGTGTATAAGTTTTTTGAGTAGGGCCAGGGAGATGGCTCAGTAGAATAAGTGCCTGCCTGGCAAGTGCAAGGTCCTGAGTTCAATCCCTGGTACCACAAAAAAAAAAAAAAGAACAGTTTTTTGAGTGAACATTTCTCAGTTTCCTTGGAAAAAAAATACACAACATTGCTCAATGTATATTTTTTTAATAAGGAAATTCCAAATATGGCTAAAATAGCCATTCTCAGGGACTTGGCCAACTAGTTATAAGCTCAGTAGAACTTTGGAACCAGGCTGGTGATATAAGTGGATGATGCTGCCAAGATTAGAGTGAGAAGGACTGGGTACCCAGCTAAAAAGAACAGGGATGGCAAGATAGCTCAGCAGACGAAACGCCTGCTTATGCAATCACAGGGACCAAAGTTCAATCCCCAGCACCGCATGCTATGCTGGCCCTGCCCTCGGGCACACTGAGCCAGCCACCAAGACCCGGCCTGGGGGCGCACGTCTGTAAGCCCAGTGCTGGGGAGGCTGAAAACAGGAGGATCACTATGAGTCAAGCTGCTTTAGAGAGACCCTGTACCGAATACATAAAAATAAATAAAAATAAAAAGGCAAACAAAGAGCTGATCCATGCCATCCATTGGGCACCTAGACCAGGGTGAGTGTAACCAAGATTCTAGTTTTCAAGAGGGATGGAAATCAATTTTTAAATGCTGTATTTTCTTAATTTTTTAAAAATGCCTTTGTTGGGGCCAGGGAGATGGCTCAGTGGAATAGGCGCTTCCCTGGCAAGCACAAGGGCCTGAGTTCAATCCCTAGTTCCACAAAAAAAAAAAAAAGCCTTTGTAACTGGTGTTAGATGTCTAGATAGTCAAGCTGGGTGTGGTGGCAAACACCTATAATCCCAGCACTCAGGAGGCTGAGGCAGGGAAATGGCTACTAGTCCAAGCCCAGCCTGAACTACATACATAATGAGACCCTATCCCTCCACCCCCTCAAAAAAAAAAAAAAAAAAAGACAAGAAGTCAATATAGTGATGGAGAGTGACTTATAGCATGAATGTCATTCCAGAATTTATTCCTAAATAAAACACACACGCACGCACACACACACACACACACACACACACATTGTTCTGGTTCCTTGATCCACAGATACAGATTTGCCTTTCCTCTGTTTTCTTTCTTCCGGTTCTTTATCCTTTCCTCTCTTCCTCCCTCTCTTCTGCTTATTTTTTATTTTATTTCCGTTTCGTTTTGTTTTTGAGAAGGCCCTTCCTGTGTAGTTCAGGCTGGCCTCAGATTTGCTGTGAGCTCCTGCCTCAGCCTCTCATGTGCTGGGATTCTAGTATATGCCACCTCACCTGGCTAACTATTTTATTTATTTTACTGTATTAGAGATAGAAGCCAGAGGCTTGACATGGCTAGGCAAGCACGCTACTGCTGGGCTATATCCCAGCCCTTCCTTCTTTTTAGACACAGTCTCACAGTATAGCTCAGCCTGGCCTCTAATTTGCTGTCTTTCTGCTTCCGCTGCGGACAGTGCTGGGATTACAGGCATGCCCAGTGGGAAAAGAGGGTTTCTCTCAGGACTTCAGATACAATGCTGCCAGAGCCATAGTAGTGTGGTTACCTGATGGAGCCTGGCACTGCAGAGGACTGAGAGAGAAAGAAGGGAAACAGAGACCCTTCCCCTCTTGCCTGCTCCAGGGGCCACTTGTCCCAGCTTTGTCTACAGAGAGGTTTTCTTGGAGCTTTGCTGCCTTTGCTTGTTACATATTCCAACTTCAGGCTACCAAGGCTGTGTCCAGTAAGAAGCAGAAAAGACAATAGCCCCTGAGGCACCTGCCACCTGGCTCCTCTTCATGCTTTCACCTCTTCTCTGCCTTATTTGTCTTTAGTCTTCAGCCATTTGTTCTCCGGGTTTTTAAGTGTTTTGGCTGTGATAGCAGGAGAGGTAGGCAAGTCTCCTTTTACCTCCTCAGATGTTCCCCACAAGCGCCCTTTGCTCTTTCCTTGGGTCTGGGCCCCTTCTGCACTGAGCTAATATCATAAAACTGAGGTTAAAGGGCTGGGTGTGGTGGTGCATGCCTGTGATCCCAGAATTCAGGAGGCTGAGGCAGGAGGATTGTTGCAAGTTTGAGACCAGCCTGGGCTTCAAAGTGAGCTCAAGTTAGCCTGAGCCGTGGTGAGACTCTGTCTCAAAAAGACCGAAACAAACACTGAGATTAAATCAATTTCATCTCTGGGGCCACAGTGATAGACTTACTGTAGCCTCATTATTACAGGTCAGGCCCCTCTTGTGTCCTAAATACCTTGGCGCCTTGATGGCATGTGCATTGACTGTTTGACTTGAAGTGGCTGATTAGACAGCCAAAGTTCTCTGCTGGCAGCCGTGGTTCAGGGCCTAGATTGGGAGCCCTGAGCTGGGGTGGGAAGGGAAAGGGCTTGGTGTGGATGCTAAGATGGACTGTCTAGGCCCACATCAACCTGAGGAGCAGAGGATTTGTCCTGAGCTGCAGAGAGACTGAGGCACACAGTGCTGCGCTCTGGCCCCTCTTCCAGATTCCCTTAGCAAAGAGGGACACCTTGCTAGAGTTATGCCAAGGCAGTCGAAGACTGGATTCAGGTGTATGAAGTCCCTGCCACTTGTCCCAACCTGTCACAACTCTGAAGAGCCGTACTAGATGCTGAGGCCCCCATGCCCTGGGTGTGTGTGCATGGGTGTATGTGTGTGTGTGTGTGAGACTGGACAGGGTCACTATCCAAAGCCTCCCTCTCCCCTGTGCTTCCTTCTCCTTTCTCTTCTGGCTTGTGGAAACTTCCATCACAAGACTCCTTCCTGTGTGCTAACTTCTATCCCAGAATCAGGTGTAATCCCAGGGCCAAATGCTCAGGTGTAATCCTGGGGTCAAATGCCCAACACAGCAATTTAAGGAGGAGAGGCTTAGTGGGACATGGTGGTGCTTACTGTGAGCCCAGGTCTCTGGGAGGATGAGGCAGGAAGATTAAGAGTTTGAGCCCAGCCTGAGAAACTTAATGAGATTCTCTTTCTCTGTCTCTGTCTCTGTCTCTGTCTGTCTGTCTGTCTGTCTGTCTGTCTGTCTGTCTGTCTGTCTCTCTGTCTCTCTGTCTCCCTCTCTGTCTCTCTCTGTCTTTCTCTCTCTGTCTCTCTCTGTCTCTGTCTCTCTGTGTCTCTGTCTCTGTCTCTCTGTGTCTCTGTCTCTCTCTCTCTCTCTCTCTCTCTCTCTCTCTCTCTGTCTGTCTGTCTCTCTCTTTCACAGTTCAATTTGGCTTACAGGACTCTCTGCCTTTCTATCTGTCTAAGTTCAATTTGGCTCATGGGTCTCTCTGTCTCTTTCCGCCTCTATCTCTGTCTGTCTGTCTCTCAGTTCAATTGAGCTCACAGTCACAGAGGTTTCAGTTCCTGCTCAGCTGGCTCCAAGGCAGAAACATCATGGCAGAAGGAGATGGGGAGCAAAGCTGACCAAGGCAAGGCAGCTGGGAGGCAGAGCACAGCAATAGGGCCAGCAATACATGCACCCTCCTAAGGTACACCCCAGTGACCCACCTCCAACTGAGCCTCACCTCACAGCACATTCAGGATTAATCCTCTGATGAGTAGTGTCCCCAGGATCCAATCACCCCTCCTGTCATCTCTTCATCCCGTGTAGTTGACAGGACTGACTGGCACACCAGGGGACCAAACCTTTGAGGAAAGTGTTCTTCACTGACAAGCCCAGGCATGTCCCTGAAATCATGATAAATGCAAAGTCCCAAGAGAGAGGTGAGGCTACATCAGCCAGCCTAGCAGCCCCAGCCCAGCTTCATCTCTCCCAACTGAAAAAGTATGAGTTGCACACACCAAATATTTCTCTCTGGACAGCTCTCTGGTTCTAGTAACCACAGAAAGTGAGCTGTGTGGGTCGAACTATTCCTTGGGAATTGATTCCACCCCCCTAACACGCCTGGTGCTCCCACTTACCTCCTGGAGGTTTAGTGCTGCCTCCTGACCTCAACTGGCAGAATGTCCTTCCATCCCAGCTCAGACTAGGAAGTCCGCTTCAGTGGCCTGCTCACTGCCATCCCTGGCCAAGGAACAGTTCAGTGATCCTGGTGCTTCTGTCACCAAGCCATTTCCCAAAACAGGCAGGGGGAGGTCCACTGACTCTTCATGGGAAAGCACTGAAGCAGAGATGGGAGAATGTCAGATGTTGCGATCAGTTCTATAACAAACAGGACCCAGAGACACCCATAAAGAAGACGTGATTGAGCTGATGCCTCTATAAGACAAAGGATAACAAAAATTGCCAACAAACTGCCAGAAGCTTGGGAGAGAGCTGGAATGGATTGTCTCTGCTGGTCCTCAGAAGGAACCAGCTCTGCTGACATGTTGATTTTGGACTTCTGGCCGCAGAGCTTCCAGACGATATATTTCTGTGGTTTAAGGCATACAGTTTGTCTTATGGCAACATGAGCATACAAACCAGAGTTCACATAGAGCTCCCTTCTGGTGACCCAGGATATTGCTTCAGATCTAGGTTTTCACAAATCTTAGCCTTTGAGATGTTCTCAGAGCAGCCCTGGTAGGGCCTGGCTCCATCTGGGCCTTGCAAAGGAATGCTGAGGTCTTGCCAGGAAGGAAGGAGTAGCATCATATGGAGCTTCCCTGCATCCATTTGCATTAATCTGGGCTTCAACAGAGGATATGTGACTCCAGATGGTCTTAATGGATAGCTTGATCCATTGTCTTACAGGCACCTTTCTCCATCTTGGACCACACATGGCAAATCTTGCCTTTCCTCAGTGACAAATACCAGATACCCTACCTTTTACTGGGAAGTCAGTGCCTATATACCATGTCTAGTACCCATTTTTAGAGCTTCTAGTGTGCATGCAACAGAAACCCATCAAGAGTGAATTTAATGAAGAGAATAGGTTTCTTGGAAAGCTGCAAGGTCAGTTCGTAGGAGAGAGGGAGCCAGGGAACTCTGGGCTTCTCAGCACTGGAAGCCAAAGAGACTCCCTCCCTAAGGTGCCTCTAGTGGTCAGTTCAAACCAGCATCCTTTGGTTTGGACAGAACTGCTTCAGATTCCTGGCAGACGTAGAGGGCTTTCTGCCTGGCTTTGGTCAGATGCCTCACCACGGTGGATCAGGGATGGAAGACTGGTTACTATGCTGAGCAGTTTTTGCTGCAGTGGTAGGTGTAACATGGTGCCCTCGATCTGATTTTCTGTCTCAATAAATCTCTCAATTAATTCAACTGACAAGTGTTGATGTCTATCATACTAAGTCTTAGGAAGACAGTGGAGACCAACCTAAACTCCTTGACTTGCACAACTGGCAGCCTTGTGAGTGAGGAGGACCCTAATCAGATTGTAAAATCAGAATCATGCAAATGTGTCATAGTCACTCTAGCTGTTTAAAAAAAAAAAAAAGCCAGAAACTAGGTAGTTTATAAACAACAGAAATTTATCTCTCATGGTTATGGAGGCTGGGAAGTCTAAGCGGAAGGTGTTGGCGGATTCTGTGGCCTTCTTCCTGGTTTATAGAACACCATCCTCCTGCTGAGTTCTCAGAAAGAGGCTGGGGGTCTTTCCAGGCATCTTTTATGAGGACATTAATCCCATTTAAGAGGACTCTCCTTCATGAACTAATCATCTCTCCAAAGCTCCACTCCCTCATATAGCAGTCCCAACTTCTTCAGCGCTGGTTTCATGGAAGGTAATTTTTTCAAGGATGGGGGCTTAGGAGTGATTTCAGGATGATCCAAAGAAGCCACAACCTAGGTCCCTCATCTATGTAAAACACTATAGGGTTTGGGCTCCTATGAGGCTTGGATGCCCCACTCACCTGGCAGGTGACGAGAGTGACCGGGAGCCAGTGCAAATACAGATAAAGCTTCGCTCCCTCACCACAGCTTACCTCCTGCTCTGTGGCCTGATTGGTAACAGGCCATGGACTGATCCCAGTACACACATGCTGGGCAGCCTGTGCCACACGCAGATTTGCCACTCTATCCCAGTGCATCTTCATACCTTCTCCACTACCTCCAGTAACAGATGAAGCTTCTTGCAACCTCACAGGCACAGTTCAGGTGCAGCTCTAAGTCTATGGCATTCTACTTCCCATGAGGCCCTCCTGGCCCGTGACTTTCCATTTTATACATCTTCCCCACCAGTCCCACTACAAGCTAAAAGACAAGGAATAAGACTTTGAAATCCTAAGGGAAAACAAGTGCCAGTTATAATTCTATCCATTCAAATGGGAAAGACTTCTTAGAGATGAAGTGTCTCTGGAAAATTGCTCATGCAATTATGGAGGCTGAGAAGTCTCAAGGTCAGCAGCCAGTAAGTAGGGAGCCAGGAGGGCCAATGTGTAGTTCCAGTGTAAATCTGAGGACATGGAGAGGCCATCATATAAAATGGAGCCTGAGGGCCAGGGAGATAGCTCAGTTGAGTAAGTGTTTGCCTGGCAAATGCAAGGTCCTGAGTTTGATCCCTGGTACCTAAATAAATAAATAAATAAATAAATAAATAAAATGGAGCCTGAAAGCTGGCATGGTCAACACCTGAAAAAAATGACTGAAGTTTGAGTCTTACATGTAGGAGGGGTATCTGCTTTACTCAGTCTCCCAATTAGAATGTCAGTCTGATCCATAAACACCATCAAAGACACCCTACGTAATGTTTGGCCAAGTGTGTAGGTACCTTGTGGCCCAATCCAATTGGTACGTTAAAAAATCCTAGAAAAGGTTCCCAAAGATACACTGTCTATATACCTTTCCTAAGGCTGCTAGACAGTCTGTTCCACCAAATGAAGGCCAAGATAGTCAATGCTGGCTGTATGTCAGTCTCAGTGGCTTAGCCCCAAATGTCTACATTTCCAACATGAGTTGACAAGACTTCTGGTCTACAAACCTACTGAATGTGCCAGTTTTAGTCTGTTGGCTCTTGGTTTGGTTCTCAATCTTCCCCGGTCTCCTCAGTATTTCAGGTGACTGGAAGGCTAAAACCTATGTTTCTCAGTCCCCCTGGCCCATTAGCTTCTGGGTATATTGTGTCAATCGGGAGACTTCATGAGATCTCAGAAATCTAAGATCTGAAGACATTTCAGAATGAAGACTCACAGTGAGACTGAAGGCGTTTCTTGCTTCTGGTAGCACCCCAGGTTGTGGCTGGTGAGGGCTCCTAAATTCTTGCTTTATAAATACATTTCCAACAGGGGCTGAAGCAGTTCCTATCATAGAGCACTTAGAACTGTGTGGCTGTCTCTAATTATTTGAGTAGCTCTTTTTTTAAATATCATTCTCTCTTGGTGTGCCTCAGAGACCAGGGATACTAATCTGTGATATTCACATCTTCTCCTTGATGATACCTCAGCACTTTTAATATATTTGTAGCTATTTTGCTGTGTTCAGTACCCTGTTTAATTATCCAAGAGTTCTTCTCTTTCCCTGGCTAAAGTTTCCCAGGCTCAGGCAGACCAAGGCTCCATGTGGAATGTGCTTCCTCCAACACCACCAGAGCAGGAGAGCCGAAATAGAGGGGGCACCTCAGCTCCTACCTCCATTGTGCATTGGCTTAGAAGTAGATATGTCAGCTGGGTGTGATGGCACATTCCTGTAGTGGAAGCACACTGGCAGGTTGAGGCAGGAGGATCTCAAATTTGATATCAGGCTGGGAAAGTTAGCAACTTTAGCAAGACCCTGTCTTAATATTAAAAGTTTTAAAAAGCTTTGGGTGGGCCAATCATTTAGCCCAGTTGTTTAAGTGCCTGCTTAAGCAAAGCAGTCAGGCTCAGGATTCTGTGGTTCGATCCCCAAATCCTCATGCCTTAACAGACCTGCCCTTAAGGCATCCAGAGCCAGAAAAAAAAAATCCTTTTAAAAAAACTTGGGATGTAGCTCAATGTAAAGACCTCTGATTTTATCTCCCGTACTGATGGGGAAAAAAGAAAAGTAATATATGTCACTTCCCTTCGAAGCCCATTGATCAAATTGATCATTTAACCCTAATTTCAATATGGAAGACATGGAAATATAAGGGAGCACCTGGAATATTTGATGACCAATAATGTCTCCTATCAGAATGAACTAACCAAGACAGAACAGATATGGTTTGAGGAAACTGGAATTGGTGCAAGAGAGATGGTGAGGAAGTCAGGAAAGCCCCCGAGGAGAATCCCAGCGTGACAGGACAACCTGCCCAATTAGGATCTAGAGGCAGTAGCTCTGGAAGGATGCTCAGAGGGTACGACATCAGACAGATTTCTGACCAGGCTGACAAGTGGAAATGTGGGTTGAGAAGTGTTTATAAAGCCAAAGAAGATGGATGTGGGAAGATTTTTTTATTTTTTTTTTTTGAGGCAGGGTCTTACTATGAAGCTCAGGCTGGTCTTGAACTCACTTTTTAGCTCAGGGGCTGGTTTCTAACTTGCAATGATCCTCCTGCCTCAGCCTCCCAAATTCTGGGATTATAGGAGTGTGCCACCACACCCAGCCAGGAAGATTTACTGAGTCAAAGAATGACTCAAATAAAAAGAATTTTTTAAAAAAGATGAGAAAGCCACTAGGAATGTGCACACAGGTATGATTATGCAAGCTGTAAATGTGGATTTAACCAAAACTGCAATACACTATAACCATAACAGTCAGCACAGACTCCACAGGTGAACAGCAGAGTCCCCAGAGTGACTGCCCTTACTTTAGACACTACACACAAGTTCCAGGTTCCCCATGTCACTTATGACCAATTGGATACTTTTTTTTTTTTTTTTAAAGACAGTCTTTAGAGTATATAGGCTGTCTACTAGTTTGTGGTAATCCTCAAATTTGTGGTAATCCTCCTGCCTCAACTTCCTAAGTGCTAGGACTGTAGTGGACCTCCACACCTGGTTTTAGCTGCAAATTTGGAAAATTCCCATGATACGCTCGGCTTTAAACATTCACTAGATCACCTCACAGAAATCAAGGAAGTGCTGTTAAGATTATAGTTTTATTTTGAAGGACATAAAGCAGGACCAGCCATGGTGCACGAGGACACCTCTAGGGTGAGATCTGGCCAAGAGCCCCAAGGTGTCCCCGTGAAAGGCACATCCTTCCTGTGCTTTAGTGTTCATTGTCACCCAGGAAGCTCAGTGCTGAGTCCTATTGGGGTTTCATTACATGAGCATAATTGATTCAATCCTTGGCCACGCGCTCCAACTAAATGTCCAGCCCCCCTCTCACTATGGGCCAAATTGTTATTCCCTAGTGCAGCACCCCAGCCCTAGTCGTGTGCATGGTCTTGCTGTGGACCAGCTGTGTTTAGATGTCTAGAGGCCCACAGTGAGTCACCATATTAGCACAAATCTCATACAAAGACTCTCCCATCCCGGAAGGCAGGGATCCCCCTCCAAGGGTTTAGAAGCTCTGTCAAGAACCAAGACAAACACACGTATATTCTTTATTATACCGCATCAAGAGAAGAGTGAAAGCATGTGTGTGAATGTGCAGTTTAAATAGTTATCTTTTCAGTGGACTAAATGCCTGATTAGGCGAGTACAGGGACTGGGGTTCAATCCTCGGCTCCACATGCCATGCTGGCCCTGCCCCTGGGGCATGCTGAGCCAGCCACTGAGATTGAGCATGTCTGTAATCCCAGCGCTAAGGAGGCTGAAAACAGGAGGATCACTACAAGTCTGAACTCTGTAGCGAGACCCTGTCCCAAATATATATATTTTTAAAAAGTTTCCTTTGCCAGGTGTAGTGGTGCATGGCTGTAATCCTAGCACTCTTGGAAGCTGAGGCAGGAGGATGGCAAATTTGAGCCCAGCCAGGGCAACTTAGTGACCTAGCAACACTTGGTCTCAAAGTAAAAAAGTAAGAAAAGGGCTGGGGATGAAACAGTGTGAAAGCCCTGGGTTCAATTCCCAGTACCACAATCAATCAATCAATCAATCAATCAACCAATCAACCTTCATCTTCCAATATATACTCTCTAAAGTATAATAAAATGATAAGTATGTTATTTAAAAATTTGACAGCACATATAGAAAAATGGGAGTGGGCTCAGAAGTGAAATAAATTTATTGTTCCTAAAAGCCTTATGGAACCATTGGGACATCTAGATATGTTTGTTACCTTGAGAGAAATTAGAGGGACAAGGAAAGAAGAAAAGAGGCAGCTGCTGCGCCCAGTGCTCGGTATGGGATGGGAAAAACGCAGGGAAAAATGCCATTCTTGCTGCCATTCTGTAAAGGTGGCCAGGGAAGGTAGAGGAGGCAGAGTCTGCAGGGGTGGGAGGTGGGCCAAGAGGAGGGGGAAAACAAATTGTTTTCCTCTCAGCACGCCAGCAGGACCATACAGGACAACCTAGAAGCAGAAGTGTCTGGAGGTCTCAGCTGACATTAGTGAGAGCTGTCTGTGGGGAGTGATGGGGTGGAGGCCAGGGTGGAGAGGGGAAGGTGGGGAGGGGTAGCTGAGAGAAGGGAAGTTGTGTGTTCTGAAGACAGGGAGTCCTGGGGGTGAACTAATGCTTTTGGAAGGAAGCCAGCAGAGGGAGAAGTTAAAGATTCCAGGGGTGAAGCCATTCTAGGAAGGGAAGCTAGAGGGACAGCTCTGATCCCAGGAACTGCACACCTGCCCCTTGTCCTTATCTCCCTTGTTCCTATACTCCTGTCTGCCAGACTACCTTCACTTCACAGAAGGTAATGCTGGGTTTTGTCACTGCAAGAAGTCCTATGTCCCCAGATTATCCTCTCTCCAAAGCCAGGTTTTTGCTCTATATGTATTTCCCTATGCAGGTGACACACCCTCTGCTCTGTGGAGTTGCTGTGTTGGGGTGAAGCCTCAAGAATGCAGGCTTAGGATGAGGAAGATAGCTCAGCGGTATAAGCCTGCCTGGCAAGCGCAAGGTCCTCAGTTCGATCTCTGGTAAATATATACATACATATATAAATAAATAGGCAGGCTTTCCTGGCAAAGGGCAGAAGGCCCAGCCCCAACCAAACTCCAGTGTCTGTGGGGATCAGGAAGAATGTATGCGTATGGCAGTGCTGTAAGCAGGAACACAGGGCTGTGACCCTAGGAGGGCTCTGGTGCCCCTCCAGTGGGGCACTTTTAGTATTTTCAAGACAATCTGAGCATCAAAACTTTTGTGTTTACTGTCCAAACTGGAGGAGAGGTCTTGCTTATTGTCTGGCTTGGGAAACAGCAAGGCAGTGTGTAGAACAAGAAAATGGTTAGGACAGCACTTCGTGGGAGGAGACCCCCAGGAAACAGCCTGGCATGTAAGGGAAGAGGAAGAAGCCAAGGAGGAAATGGCCCAAGATGTAGGGGGGAGGAACATGGAGGGCGTGGAGCGAGGGGAGGGTCGACCACTGGCTCAAGTGGCCAGAGGAAGGGAGTAGGTCACACAGAGACCATCTCTGCCAGTTCAGAAGGGCTGTCCCAACAGCCCACTGGATCCATTTGGGTCGGAACTGCTGCTCTTACTGTTCCAAACTTCTCTCCTGCTTGGTCTGCCAACCTGGAGGTCCAAAGTGTGGAGAGGTCTGCCCTCTTCAGAACCTGCTGGAGCCTTCTCCTTAAGGAGCATCATCTAATTAAGAGATAATAAGCGTCAATTTGTACCCCTGCGCGCGCTGGGGCGGGAGCCCCAGGCCAAGCCTGTGTCCTCCAGGGGGTGGCACTGCCTGCCTGGAGCCCCTTCTCGCCGCACCCATGCAGCGACAGTCGCCAACCCTAGCGCGCGGACGCGCGCACCGGGGATGCTCCGCAGCGCGCGCCGCTCTCGGCACTGGCCGGCCCGGGACGCACGCAGGGCGGCGCATCCGGTCCCCGGTGAGTGGCCGGGCCGGGAAGGGTTAAGCCCACCGAGCTGGCGGCGGCCTAGAGCGGCGGCGGCGGCGGCGGCGGC